>NW_020174918.1:1230507-1251450 GCF_003031525.2 Neophocaena asiaeorientalis asiaeorientalis | reverse complement strand
GCACAGGCTCCGGACATGCAGGCTTAGCGGCCATGGCTCACGGGCCCAGCCACTCTGCAACATTGTGGGATCCTCCCCGACCGGGGCACGAACCTGTGTCCCCTGCATCGGCAGGTGGACTCCCAACCACTGCGCCACCAGGGAAGCCCTGTTATTTTCTTTTTTCTATTTCCTTTTTGTGGGTTAGCATTATTGTTTTCCTTCAAATATTTGAGTGCCTACTTTTATTTTGTTTTTTGGTTGTTTTTTTTTTTTACTTTTTCTTGTTACTTATGCTTTTCCATCTAAGTAAATCTTCTGCATTCTGCAGATCTTGACAGGTTGTGTTTTATTACCATTTACTTCTATGTATTTCTTAATTCTTTTATAATTTCTTTTAAATATAAGAATTATTTAATTATATGCTATTTAGCTGCCCCAACACATGGGATCTGCTGAGTTATGTTTTTATTTTATTGGATTGTGATTAAAATACATAATAATTGTGATATTAACATTTTGAACTATTGAGGCTTCATTTATAGCCTGCTTTCTTGACTTTTTGGTAATTAATGCATGAGTATTTGAGATGCATAGAAGTCCTCTCACTTGTTTGTGAAGCTATAGCCCAAGCTTATTGATTACATTTATATTTGGAACATTAGTTTAAACACTCTCATTCTGAAATATCTAAAATATCAATCTCCTCTATTAGATCCCTGAGTTGGTCCATCCTCCAACTTTTTTCACTATGCACTGGGTACTTCTTTCCTAAAGCTATCCTTTCCAGAACCCTGACTTTCTGTTCTAATGTGTTCCAATTACATTTTAAGAATATACTCAGTCACAGGATTTCTTTATATTGTACTTTCAGTGCAGTATATATTTTTGTGATTTCTATGTCACTTTATTTCTTGGATTTTTTAACTTTTTTTTCCTGGAAATACTACAAATATTTAAGCAAGTCTATGAAAAAAATTTCACTTCTTACATGTCTCACAATATATTTTTTAAATCTTATAATTTGTTTATATTTTGGTTGAGTATAAAATTCTTGGTTCATGAAGTGGTTCATTTTAGAACACTGAAAGCACCGTTTAATTGACCTTCAGCATATTGTATCACTGATGAGACATATTTAAACAAGACCTTCCAGTATACGAAAGTAATTATTTATAGTTAGCTGAATAATGACTCCTAAAGATGTCCATATCCTAATCCCTGGAACCTGTGAATATGTTGTTAGACTTTGTTAAGGATTTTTCTTGTTTTCTGTTTTTTGGTGCTTTATTTACTTTCTTTCTTTTCCTAGATTCCTAAGGTGGAGGTTGAAGTTAGTGATTTGAGAGTTTCTTCTTCTCTAAAATAGTCATTTATTGCTATAAATTTCCCTCTAAGTACTTCCTTAGTTGTATACCACAAATTCTGATATATTGAGTTTCTGCTACTCATCAGTTCAAAGTACTAATTTTGAGTAAATTCTAGCTAGAATTAACTAAATTATGATTTTTTTACTTAAGTTTTTAATCTTAGGTTGTTAATAAATGTGTTACTTAGTTTACAAATATTTTACATTTCCTCATTTTCTTTCTTTTATTCATATCTCACTTAATGGCATTGTGGTCCAAGAATACATTTTGTATGACTTGATTCCTTTTAAATTGATTCAGAGTTGTTTTATGGCAAAGAATATGAACTCATTTTGTAAATGTTGCCTATGCACTTGAGATTTCTGCTGTTTTGGAGTGAAATGTTCTATAAATGTCAATTAGGTCAAGTTGATTAATAATGTTCAAGTTGTCTATATTCTTGATTTTCTGGCTACTTGTACTTTTTAGTTTACTTGTTTGTTTTTCAGCTCTTTTTCTTTTTTATTGAGGTGTAGTTGATTTAAAATATTATATTAGTTTCAAGTATACAATATTGTGATTCAAAATTTTTATAGATTATACTCCATTTATGGTTATTAAATATTGGCTATATTTTCTGTGCTGTACAATATATCCTTGTAGTTTATTTTATACACAGTACTTTGCAGCTCTTAATTTCCTACCCTATATTGTTCCTCCCCACTTTCTTCTCCCCACTGGTGACCACTAATTTGTTCTCTATATTTCTTGTTATTTTGCATAGTTTCTATTGTTATGTCTTCAAGTACACCACTTTTTTCTACTTATCTAATCTGCTGAGTAATCCTATATATTGTATTTTTTTTATCTCAGACATAATATTTTTCATCTCTTAGTGCTTGATTTGTGTCTTTTTATATTTTCCATGTCTCTCCTTAATATGTTCAGTCTTATCTTCTTGAGCATATAGAATATAGTTATAATAACCATTTTAATGCCATTTTCTATCAGTTTTGTCATCTGTTTAATTTATGGCTCAGTTTTGATGGATCATGTTTTCCTTCCTTTATGGAATTTATTTCCAAGTTTTCATGCCCAGTAACTTTTTATTCAAGGTAAAACTTTGTGAATTTTACCTTGTTGGGTGCCGGATATTTTTGTATTTTTATAGATACTATTTTTGTGTGTACTGGATGAAGTTATTTGATCATTTTTGATCATGCTTTTTAAATGCTTTGCTGGGTAGTACTAAAGCAGCATTTGGTCTAGGTTAAATTTTCCTCCACTTTTATGGCAAGATCTTTTTAGTGGTCAAAGAGGTCCCATGAATTATGAGGTTTACCACTCTGGCTACAGAGAACAGACACTATGACCAGCCATGTGTGCTTTGATTATTGTTTCCTTTTATATTATTGGCCTCTTTTCCTGGTTTTGTGTAATTTCTTCACACACATGCTCTGACCAGTACTCTTGTTTATTACTCAAGGTGAATCCTGTTCAGATGTCCAGAGTTATCTCTCTGTGCCATTTTATCATCTCTGGTGATATGCTGTTTATACCCTAGACATACTGGTCTCTCTGAATTCCCAGGTCTGTCTCCTAAGCTCTGAGAGACAACTAGCCACTGCCTGAGTTTCTCCTGCCAGCACCACAGCCTAGAAATATTTGCCAGGCAGTAAACTGGAGTAGTCATAGGGTTCAACTTCCTTTCCCACCCTCATCTCACAGATATCACTGTCCTTCATTACTTGATGTCTAATATCTTGGAAACTGTGGTTTCTTTTTTTCTTCTTCTTTCATTTTCTGTTATTACATGTGGAAATTTAAATCCAGCCCCTATTACTCCATCTTTTTTTTTAATTGATATATAGTTGATTTACAATGTTGTGTTACTTTCAGGTGTACAGCAAAGTGATTCAGTTTATAAAATGAACAAATATATGAGTTTAAAAAAATAATATAAATACATTTTATATATATATATATATATATATATATATAAATTTCACATCTAAGCATATCATATGATATTTTTCCATCTTATCTGGAAGAAAAAGCTCTGACTTGGTTGTTGATAGAAAACATTTTAATTACTGATGTGGCAGATTCAAGTAACAATTTTATGAGAGGTCATGAAGGCTGTTATCCATATCATGTGTTCTACCAACATAATTATCATGCAAATCAAGGTGATATGTCATCACTCTTACCTGACTAATTGAGACAAGGATGAGGATGTTATAGTTAATTGGCCTTAAATTATCTTTTATCTATACCATTCAATAATAATAACCTTAACTTGATTGTGGACTCTCCTTCCTTTTAATTTATTTGGTCACTAGAGAAGGCAGATTTATTTTATTATGGCCAGTTAGGAATCTTCCCATTACATTATGGACAATTAATTGAATTGGCTGAACACATTGTGTTTTTTGTTGTCAATTTCCCACATTTAAGGAACAATAAATTTTCCTTGTTTTTTTTATTTCTTTGTCTTCCACTTAATTGTGTATTTCCTCCATAGAGGAAATAGAGTGTAGTGTGGGTTTCAAGCTCTGAAAAATGATTCTCTAGTTACATTTTATTCTTTGCTCTCCAGAAATATAAAACCCTTGAGACATATTAATGCTCTTGACTGTGGATAAGAGCTCATTCCTTATAGCAGGACAACACACAGACTTGTCACTCTCAGCACTGACCCATGTGATTCAAGTACTAGAGGGAGCAGCTGGAGTGAATTCTTTCAGGCAGGAAGCAAGGCATGCTTGTGGGGAAGAGGTGAAATCATCGGGGTTTGATTCTTACTATGTTTCCTAGTAATACTGACACAATAATCATCTGAGATGTGAAGCATCTCCCATTTTAGTACTTAATGTGCTATCTTTTCTGCACAGGGACAGAACAGGCAGCCCTGCAAGGAAGAGAGTTGAGAGGAACCAAGGATGACATGAATACAAATGTCCCACCAGGAGTTCAACAAAGAGAAGAAAATGGATTTTGGCAGGGCTCTCCTTTCCTTTCCCTTCTCTTTGTTGTTTTTATTTATTGTTATTATTTTTGAGGGGCACAGTAATAAAGATTTACTTGTGAAACAAGATAATTAAAAGTATAAAACTGGACATCTAACTCCTGTTGTGGCCCATGCATTCCTGGATAAGAGAAGATAAGAGGAGAAATAGAGGCAAAGCCTTCACTGATAATGTTTCCCTTCACTTCATTTTTGTTATTTTTTCTAAAAGTTTAAGAAATTTAGGTTCTTTTGGCTTTCCTTGGTTGAGTTGGTCCATTTTCTTAATACCTAAAGTACTTAGTATCTGCTTCATCATATACAGAAAAGCAGAGTTGTTTTCACAGTTACTTAATTAATGAGTTGTTTTAAAAACATTTAAAGTACTTTAAAATACACTAATTTGTTTAATTTATTATAGCTGTAGCTATGCACTGCCCTTTCCACCACTGCAATGAATCTTCAGTATAAATCAATGACAAAACTGACCTAACTTATTTAGATAAAACTAATCATTATTAACTTTTAATAATTTGGTTTACTCGATAATATAATTATATCATTCCAATATTCCTAGATAAAAATACAATGAGTAAAGAAAATAGTTATTATTTAACATTCCTACTTAAAATTTTACTTTTTCATAATCATCAACCATTCTCTAATGTCTTTATCTATATATCACTGAAAAAGAGTGAGAGTTATAAAGATGGAGAAAGGTCTTATATCTTTCCTTTGAGGAGATCCTGAGGACAACTTCTAGTGCTACATTTCAGCTTTTGAAGACCCTCTTAAGAGCTTTGCTTACCCACATGTATCCCTTTTCTGATTTCTTGAACTTTCTGTGGACTAAAGTATGATATTTTTACTACTTACTGAATAACACATTCTTTCCAACATACTTCTAATTTTGCCTCCTATGGTTGTGTAATGGTTTAATATTTGTACTTTTTCTCCCCAGCAAGAATGCAGACTCTTAACAATGAGTAGCTATTGGGCATGGTGCTTTCTCATCACATTAATGCAAGAGAGTTCTGCAGTAGAACCCACATCGAGAGGTGGATTAATTAATTAATTAATGTGAAGTCAAAGTTTAGAGTAGGAAGGCACTGTATGAGTTTTAACCAGGATATTAATCCTATATCTCTGAAATGTATCTGACTTTTAACAGTGACCTTGTATGGAGGGTCTCTCTGGCATTTTACCTGACTCAACTAGTGGCCAAACTCAGCCCACCCATTTTTCCTGGCAACAGATAACATGGAGTTTATAAGACCCACAGGAGCCTGGAAAACTAATTAATTCTGAGGAAGCATCCTCAAGTGACTAGAAAGAGAAGGAAGTATTTTCAGGGAGTTAAAGTGGTTACAAAGAGAGGGAGTGCAGAGAGCTGATAGGAAAGCTGTAGCTGTAAGAAAGGAGGGAGCTTTCATGTGGAGCACTCTCTGGAGGTCTAGGGTCTGCAGATGTGTATCATGTGGGTGTCAAAGTGGAAAAAATGCACCCTAGAAAATGTACAAGACATTTAGGTACCTGTGGGAAAAACTTCTGTTTATATCTTAGATAAAATATCAAAAATGTTTTAATACATTGATTGCCACTGTTGTTCTGTCTTGGTACCTATTTAAAAGGTGATTCTGGGACCCAGTGCTACTGTTGGGGAAGAGGGTTTCCCCATGCCAGTAATTCTCCAGATACCAGCAGTGTCCTACAAGTCTACTCAATTCTGACACTATCTACCTAGAGATAGCATCAGATCCCACAGGTTAAAGACTCAGTCCTGTAAGACTGCTTTCCCCAATTTCAGACACTGGCTGAAAGCCCAGGTTACCACCTGTGTGTCTGTCCTTCTGCTTGGAGGTTCCAAAACACCCCACCTTGGTTTTGATTAATTTTCTAGAGTAGATCACAATATTAAGAGAAGCATTTTACTTAATAGATTACCGGTTTATTATAAAATAATATAAATTGGGAATAGCCAGATGAAAAATATACATAGAGCAAGGTGTTGGGAAAAGCCACAGAGTTTTCATGACCTCTCCAAACTGCCAATCTCCCCAAGTATGTAGATGTTCACCAACCCAGAAACTCTTTGAACTCTATCCTTTTGGATTTTTATGGATATTTCATTACATTGACATGATTGACTAAATCATTGGCCACTGACAATTAATCAGCCTCCAGTCCTTCTCCTCTCCTAGGAGGTCAGAGGTTGGAAGCAAAAGTTCCAACCCTCTAATCATGTGATTGAGTCTCCTGGCAACCAGTCCCCATCCTTAGGTGTATTCCAAAAGTTTCTTCATTAGCATAACAAAAGACACATTTGTTACTTTCTAACCAATTAGGAAATTCCAAGAGCTTTATGAGTTCCGTGCCAGAAAGAGGGACAAAGACAAAATATATGTTTTTTAATATAAATCACAATATCTCACTGTGTAAGGAGTCCATATTCACATATCATAGGTGAGATAAGTGAGAGAATCAAGCTATCCTAAAACAGTACTTGTGAAAGTGTGGTCCCCAGACTAGCTTTGGGGGTGTGGCCCAGCAATCTGTATTTTAGCAACTCTTCCAATTGATTCTGATGTGTGTTGTTGTCGTTGTCGTTATTATTATTATCTTATTAAACATATCTTAGATGAGCTATTTAACTTCTCTGGGTCTCTTTTATCTTGTCAGGAAAATAGAAATATTATATATATATATATAGTTTTTTAATAAGATTGGTGTGAAGATAAAATAATTTTTTTAACATAATTCCTGTATACTTATGACATGCACTTAAGAAAAAAATGTTCCCTTACTGCCCTTTCTAGAATCTGAAGAAAAATATGAGGTTTATTGGGATAATGCTGAGCTTGAGCATAAAATTAAATTATATGAAATTCTTGTATGGTCTATGCTGATAAAGTTGGAATACCTTCAACACTATGGGGTATTAAAGACAACTGTCTATCGACTGCTTGCAGAATGGCTTCTGTAGCTGAGCTACTAATTAAGCTCATAGTGGCACATCATAAGGAATACATGATGCTTTTGGCCTTAGGAATACTTCATTTCATGTGGTAGTTGGATATTAAAGTTATTTTTTCTTAAATAAAAGAAATAGAATATTGCAGATAAAGTTGAAATTCATTTTATTTCCTTTTCCTTAAGAGTAATCACTACCATAAATTTGCTATGAACTCTTTCAATCATTTTTTACACATTTAATATATGACTATATATATAAACATTCTCTTGTATTGTTCAGTGTGTTTTAAAAATTATATAATTTCTTTCATACTATTTGTTTTGCTTAGCACAGTATATTTTCTTAATGTTTAGAGAGTTATCCATCTTAGGCATACATTTAGTGTTTATTTAAAAAAACCTGACATGTGGAATTTTGGGTTTCTGACCCAGGTTTCAGAAATGGAAGAAGATTCACTCTAACCCTTGCAGGGGAAAAGAGCCAGACTAACTTCAAATTCATGCATTTATTTGAACCAATTAGAGTACCAAATTTGGAGAGCAAACAATTGTCCCAAAAATCTAAAAATAGTTGGTTTCTGTAGGGACAGAAATCATGCAAGCATGTTCTTATACTGGGAAGAAGCAATAGAGACTGCTAAATATTTAAGCTATAAAAGATGATAATTTGGGTAAGGCCAAGCATGAGTGGACAGGACAGCATGAAAACCTGAGAGCAGCAAAATTTGGGAGGTCATAAGCCCTTTATCCACAAACACCACCAGATAGAATGTTCAAAAGTACCTATTGTAGTACAAAGTTAGAAAAGGAAATAGCAGCCATGCAGAAGCAGTAGGAAATTCTGCCTAGACTCTTCTCCCCTATCTCCACTGTGGAACAAAGTCTTACACTGTGAGGGAAAAGACAACGTGCCCTGATATCATAAAGCCTTGAGGGAAAATCACTGTAACTGGGAGAAAAGAACAGGAGGGGAAAAACAAAAGGACAAGATTGTAAGCTGGACCCACAGCTACAAATGAGGGAAAGGAGGAGAGCTGAGAAGCCTATATCCCCAAGATCAAGGAACACAATTCTTCCTAAAGGTTTAATCAGAATGACAGGGAACACACTCCCTCATAGCCTCTACCATCAAGTTAATGATCTTCAAGACAACAAATACTGCTGGGAGAAAACACAGGAGAGGTAAAAGAATGAACAAAGAGATCCACTCCAAGGCACAGCACAAAAGGAAGACTTAAAAATTCAAAATTGAATAGACATTATCCTGACAAACCAACACCTACACTAACTGAAGCCTGTGACAGTTCACAAAGGTAAACTACAGCAACAACAGAAACAACAAATTTTAAACCCAGCACATTTTTTATCTAAACTAACTCAAAGCCTCCATCAGAAGACTAGCAGAACTTATGCTTATTTCCAGGCTTAATACCTTGTTATCGCAGTCTCTACTGATTTATATAACATGTCTAACTTTCAACAACAAAAAAAACAAGGCATAGAGAGGGAAAGAAAAAGATACTCAGAAAAAGAAAACAATTATCACAACTGAATTCAGGTATAGCAAAGATGTTGGGACTACTGGACAAGAAATTTAAAGTAATTATGACTAATGTGTTAAAGGCTCTAATGGAAATATGGAACAACATGCAAATCAGAGGGTTAGTTTCAGTGGAAGAGATAGAAACTATAGGAAAGAGACAGATGGAAGTCCTAGAACTAGAAAAACACAGTATCAGAGATGAACAATGACTTCCATGGGATTATCAGTAGACTCAACAAAATGGAGGAGAGAATCAAAGAACTTGAAAATAGATCAATAGAAATTACCTAGGAGGAGGGGAAGATGGTGGAAGATTAAGACATGGAGATCACCTTCCTCCCCACAGATACAACAGAAATACATCTACACGTGGAACAACTCCTACAGAACACCTACTGAACACTGGCAGAAGACCTCAGACCTCCCAAAAGGCAAGAAAGTCCCCACGTACCTGGGTAGGACAAAAGAAAAAAGAATAAACAGAGAGAAAAAGATAGGGACAGGACCTGCACAAGTGGGAAGGAGCTGTGAAGGAGGAAAGGTTTCCACACACTAGGAAGCCCCTTCATGGTCGGAGACTGCAGGTGGCAGAGGGGGAATGCTTCGGAGCCCCAGAGGAGAGCACAACAACAAGGGTGGAGAGGGCAAAGTGGAGAGATACCCGCACAGAGGATCAGTGCCGACCAGCACTCACCAGCCCGAGAGGCTTGTCTGCTAACGTGCCAGGGTGGGCGGGGCTTGCGCAGAGGGCAAAGTGGAGAGATTCCCGCACAGAGGATCGGTGCCGACCGGCACTCAATAGCCCGAGAGGCTTGCCTGCTCACCGGCCGGGACAGGCGGGGCTGGGAGCTGAGGCTCAGGCTTTGGTCAGAGCGCAGGGAGAGGACTGCGGTTGGAGGTGTGAACATACCCTGCAGGGGGTTAGGGCACCACGGCTAGACAGGAGGGAGTCCAGGGAAAATTCTGGACCTGCTGAAGAGGCAAGAGACTTTTTCTTCCCTCTTTGTTTCCTGGTGCACGAGGAGAGGAGATAAAGAACACTGCTTAAAGGAGTTCCAGAGACAGACACGAGCAGCGGCTAAAAGCGCGGACCCCAGAGACAGTCATGAGACGCTAAGGCTGCTGCTGCCACCACCAAGAAGTCTGTGTGTGAGCACAGGTCACTATCCACACCACCCTTCTGGGGAGCCTGTGCAGCTCACCACTGCCAGGGTCCCGGGATCCAGGGACAAATTCCCCAGGAGAACGCACGGCAAGCCTCAGGCTGGTGCAACGTCACGCTGGCCTCTGCTGCCGCAGGCTCACCCTGCAATCTGTACCCCTCCCTCCCCCACGACCTGAGTGAGCCAGAGTCCCTGAAGCAGCTGCTTCTTTAACCCCGTTCTGTCTGAGTGAAGGACAGACTCCCTCCGGAGACCTACACGCAGAGGCGTGGCCAAATCCAAAGCTGAGCCCTGGGATCTGTGAGAACAAAGAAGAGAAAGGGAAATCCCTCCCAGCAGCCTCAGAAACAGTGGATTAAAGCTCCATAATCAACTTGATGTACCCTGTATCTGTGGAATACATGAATAGGAAACAAAACATCCCAAATTCAGGAGGTGGAGGTTGAGAGCAAGATTTGTGATTTTCCCGCTTTTCCTCTTTTTGTGAGTATGTATGTGTATGCTTCTGCATGAGATTTTGTCTGTATAGCTTTGCTTCCACAATTTGTCCTAGGGTTCTATCTGTCTCTTTTTCTTTTTTTTTAAATAATTATTTCTTATTTTAATAACTATTTTATTTTATCTTACATTATTATATTTTATTTTTTTATCTTCTTTCTTTCTTTATTTCCTTCCTTCCTTCATTCCTCCCTCCCTGCCTCCCTTCCTCTCTCTCTCCTTCCTTCCTTCCTTCCTTCCTTCCTTCCTTCCTTCTTTGCTTTCTTTTTCTTTCTTTCTTACTTTTTCTCCCTTTTATTCTCAGCCGTGTGGATGAAAGGATCTTGGTGCTGCAACCATGAGTCAGTGCTGTGCCTCTGAGGTGGGAGAGCAAACTTCAGGGCACTGGTGACAAGAGAACACCCAGCTCCACATAATATCAAATGGCAAAAATCTCCCAGAAATCTCCATCTCAACACTAGCACCCAGCTTCACTCAACGACCAGCAAGCAACAGTGCTGGACATCCTATACCAAACAACTAGCAGGACAGGAACACAACCCCACCCATTAGCAGAGAGACTGCCTAAAATCATAATAAGTCCACAGACACCCCAAAACACAGCACCAGACTTGGACCTGCCCACCAGAAAGACAAGATCCAGGCTCATCCACAAGAACACAGGCACTAGTCCCCTCCACCAGGAAGGCTACACAACCCACTGAACCAACTTTAGCCACTGGTGATAGACACCAAAAACAGCGGGAATTAGGAACCTGCAGCCTGCAAAAAGGAGACTCCAAACAAAGTAAGAATAGCAAAATGAGAAGATAGAAAAGAAAGAGCAAGATAAAAACCCACCAGACCCAACAAATGGAGAGGAAAGAGGCGGTCTACCTGAAAAAGAATTCAGAATAATGATAGTAAAGATGATCCAAAATCTTGGAAATAGAATAGACAAAATGCAAGAAACATTTAACAAAGACCTAGAGGAACTAAAGATGAAACAAGCAATGATGAACAACACAATAAATGAAATGAAAAATACTTTAGCTGAGATCAATAGGAGAATAACTGAGGCAGAAGAACGGATAAGTGATCTGGAAGATAAAATAGTGGAAATAACTATTACAGAGCAGAATAAAGAAAAAAGAATGAAGAGAGCTGAGGACAGTCAAAGTAACCTCTGGGACAACATTAAACACAACAATATTTGAATTATAGGGGTTCCAGAAGAAGAAGAGAAAAAGAAAGGGATTGTGAAAAAATATGAAGACATAAAAATACTATAGGGCAATTAAAAAATAGTTTACTTTTTAAATTTTCTTTGAATGTTGTTATGCAATTATTCTAACAATGGATTAAATTTGAAAAATGAGTTGAAAAAAATAGATATAAAATTATTACACAAAAATTGATGAGTTTATGTAGAGAGAACCCATAGGAAGCACAGAGAGTCCCATACAGGATAAATCCAAGGAGAAATATGCCAAGACACATATTAATCAAACTGTCAAAAATTAAATACAAATAAAACATATTAAAAACAACAATGGAAAAACAACAAACAACACACAAGGGAATCCCCATAAGGTTAACAGCTGATCTATCAGCAGAAACTCTGCAAGCCAGAAGGGATTGGCAGGACATATTTAAAGTGATGAAGGAGAAAAACCTGCAACCAAGATTACTCAACCCAGCAAGTATCTCATTCAGATTTGATGGAGAAATTATAAACTTTACAGACAAGCAAAAGCTGAGAGAGTTCAGCACCACCAAACAAGCTTTACAACAAATGCTAAAGGAACTTCTCTAGGCAAGAAACACAAAAGAAGGAAAAGACCTACAATAACAAACCCAAAACAATTAAGAAAATGGGAATAGGAACACACATATTGATAATTACCTTAAATGTAAATGGATTAAATGCTCCCACCAAAAGACATATACTCACTAAGTGGATACAAAACAAGACCCATATATATGCTGGCTACAAGAGACCCACTTCAGACCTAGAGACACATACAGACTGAAAGTAAGGGGATGGAAAAAGTTATTCCATGCAAATGGAAACTAAAAGAAAGCTGGAGTAGCAATTGTCATATCAGACAAAATAGACTTTAAAATAAACACTATTTGAAGAGACAAAGGACACTACATAATGATCAAGGGATTGATCCAAGAAGAAGATATAACAATTGTAAATATTTATGCACCCAACACAGGAGCACCTCAATACATAAGGCAAATACTAACAGCCATAAAAGGGGAAATCGACAGTAACACATTCATAGTAGGGGACTTTAACACCCCACTTTCACCAATGGACAGATCATCCAAAATGAAAATAAATAAGGAAACACAAGCTTTAAATGATACATTAAACAAGATGGACTTAGCTGGCATTTATAGTTCATTCCATCCAAAAACAACAGAATACACATTTTTCTCAAGTGCTCATGGAACATTCTCCAGGATAGATCATATCTTGGTTCACAAATGAAGCCTTGGTAAATTTAAGAAAACTGAAATTGTATCAAGTCTCTTTTCTGACCACAACCCTATGAGACTAGATATCAATTACAGAAAAGATATGTAAAAAATACAAACAGATGGAGGCTCAACAATACAGTGCTTAATAATGAAGTGATCATTGAAGCAATCAAAGAGGAAATAAACAAATACCTAGAAAAAATGGCAATGAAGACATGATGACCAAAAACCTATGGGACGCAGTAAAAGCAGTTCTAAGAGGGAAGTTTATAGCAATACCAATCTACCTTAAGAAACAGGAAATATCTCGAATAAACAACCTAACCTTGCACCTAAAGCAATTAGAGAAAGAAGAACAAAAATCCCCAAAGTTAGCAGAAGGAAAGAAATCATAAAACTCAGATCAGAATAAATGAAAAAGAAATGAAGGAAACGATAGCAAAGATCAATAAAACTAAAAGCTGGTTCTTTGAGAAGATAAACAAAATTTATAAACAATTAGCCAGAGTCATCAAGAAAAAAACGGAGAAGACTCAAATCAATAGAGTTAGAAATGAAAAAGGGGAAGTAACAACTGACACTGCAGAAATACAAAAGATCATGAGAGATTACTACAAGCAACTCTATGCCAATAAAATGGACAACCTGGAAGAAATGCACAAATCATTAGTAAGGCAAAACCTGCCAAGACTGAATCAGGAATAAATAGAAAATATGAACAGATCAATTATAGCACTGAAATTGAAACTGTGATTAAAAATCTTCCAACAAACAAAAGCCCAGGACCAGATGGCTTCACAGGGGAATTCTACCAAACATTTAGAGAAGAGCTAACACTGATCCTTCTCAAATTCTTCCAAAATATAGAAGAGGGAGGAACACTCCCAAACTCATTCTACGTGACCACCATCACACTGACACCAAAACCAGACAAGGATGTCACAAAGAAAGAAAACTACAGGCCAATATCACTGATGAACATAGATGAAAAATCCTCAACAAAATACTAGCAAACAGAATCCAACAGCACATTAAAAGGATCATACACCATGATCAAGTGGGTTTTATTCCAGGAATGCAAGGATAATTCAATATATGCAAATCAATCAACATGATACACCATATTAACAATTTAAAGGAGAAAAACCAAATGATCATCTCAATAGATGCAGAAAAACTTTTGACAAAATTCAACACCCATTTATGATAAAAACTCTGTAGAAGCTAGGCATAGAGGGAACTTTCCTCAAAATAATAAAGGCCATATATGACAAACCCACAGCCAACATCATCCTCAATGGTGAAAAACTGGAAGCATTTCCACTAAGATCAGGAATAAGACAAGGTTGCCCACTCTCACCACTCTTATTCAACATAGTTTTGGAAGTTTTAGCCACAGCAATCAGAGAAGAAAAGGAAATAAAAGGAATCGGAAAAGAAATAAAGCTGTCACTGTCTGCAGATGACATGATACTATACATAGAGAATCCTAAAGATGCTACCAGAAAACTACTAGAGCTAAACAATGAATCTGGTAAAGTAGCAGGATACAAAATTAAGGCACAGAAATCTCTTGCATTCCTATACACTAATGATGAAAAATCTGAAAGTGAAATCAAGAAAACACTCCCATTTACCATTGCAACAAAAAGAATAAAATATCTAGGAATAAACCTACCTAAGGAGACAAAAGACCTGTATGCAGAAAATTATAAAACACTGATGAAATAAATTAAAGATGATACAAATAGATGGAGAGACATACCATATTCTTGGATTGGAAGAATCAACATTGTAAAAATGACTCTCCTACCCAAAGCTATCTACAGATTCAATACAACCCCTATGAAACTACCACTGGCATTTTTCACAGAAGTAGAACAAAAATTTTCACAATTTGTATGGAAACACAAAAGACCCCGAACAGCCAAAGCAATCTTGAGAATGAAAAAGAGAGCTGGAGGAATCAGGCTCCCTGACTTCAGACTATACTACAAAACTACAGTAATGAACACAGTATGGTATTGGCACAAAAACAGAAATATAGATCAATGGAACAGGATAGAAAGCCAAGAGATAAACCCACACACATATGGTAACCTTATCTTTGATAAAGGAGGCAGGAATGTACAGTGAGGAAAGGACAGCCTCTTCAAAGTGGTGCTGGGGAAACTGGACAGGTACATGTAAAAGTATGAGATTAGATCACCTCCTAACACCATACACAAAAAGAAGCTCAAAATGGATTAAAGACCTAAATGTAAGGCCAGAAACTATCATACCCTTATAGGGAAACATAGGCAGAACACTCTATGACATACATCATAGAAAGATCCTTTTTGACCCACTTCCTTCAGAAATGGAAGTAAAAACAAAAATAAACAAATGGGACCTAATGAAACGTCAAAGCTTTTGCATAGCAAAGGAAACCATAAACAAGACCAAAAGGCAACCCACAGAATGTGAAAACATATATTTGAAAATGAAGCAACTGACAAAGGATTAATCTCCAAAATTTATAAGCAGCACATGCCGCTCAATAACAAAAAAACAAACAACCCAATCCAAAAATGGGCAGAAGATCTAAATAGACATTTCTCCAAAGAAGATATACAAACTGCCAACAAACACATGAAAGAGTGCTCAACATCTTTAATCATTAGTGAAATGCAAATCAAAACTATAATGAGATATCATCTCACACCAGTCAGAATGGCCATCATCAAAAAATCTAGAAACAATAAATGTTGGAGAGCGTGTGGAGAAAAGGAAACACTCTTGCACTGCAGGTGGGAATGTGAATTGCTACACCCACTATGGAGAACAGTATGGAGGTTCTTCAAAAACTAGAAACAGAACTACCATAAGACCCAGCAATCCCACTCCTGGGCATATAACCTGAGAAAACCATAATTCAAAAAGAGTCATGTACCAAAATGTTCATTGCAGCTCTATTTACAATAGCCCAGAGATGGAAACAGCCTAAGTGTCCATCATCAGATGAAAGGATAAAGAAGATATGGCACATATATACAATGGAATATTACTTAGCCATAAAAAGAAATGAAATTGAACTATTTGTAATAAGGTGGATGGACCTTTAAAATGTCATGAAGAACCTCGGGATAAGACAGGAGTAAAGACACAGACCTACTAGAGAATGGACTTGAGGATATGGGGAGGGGGAAGGGTAAGCTGTGACAAAATGAGAGTGTGGCATGGACATATGTACACTACCCAATGTAAAATAGATAGCTAGTGGGAAGCAGCCACATAACACAGGGAGATCAGCTCGGTGCTTTGTGACCACCTAGAGGGGTGGGATAGGGAGTGTGGGAGGAAGGGAGTCACAAGAGGGAAGAGATATGGGAACATATGTATAACTGATTCACCTTGTTATAAAGCAGAAACTAACACACCATTTTAAAGCAATTATACAACAAAAAAGATTTAAATATAAAAAAGAAAAGATATTACCTAAACTGAAATGTAAAGAGATAGAAAGAGTGAAAAATATTTTAAAAGGGAAAAAGGAGCATCCAAGAGTTGTGGACAATATCAAATACTCTAATATATACGTGATTGTATTCTCAGAATGAAAAGAGAGAAAATAGGTTAAAAATATTTGAATGTATAATGTCTGAGGATTTTTCAAAATTAACAACAGACACCAAACAACAAATCCTGGATACTCAAAGAACACCAAGCAGGATAGTATCAATATCACCCCAGCCTCCAAAAAATCCTCCTTGACATATTTTACTCATTGCTGAAAACAAAAGACAAAGAATATCTTGAAGACAATCAGAGGGAAATAGAAAGAATATTTTAATCAGAGGACAAGGCAGGACTTACAGCCAACTTCTTGTCAGAAACCCAGCAAGCTAGAAGACAATGGAGTAATGTTTTGTTATCAATTTATTTTCTCTCAGTTCCAAAGTGACCCTTAATATCTTCATCTATGAAAATTGAACTGGGCCCTTTATCTTTCCTTTGCTTGTCAGTATTATGCTAAGTTTTGTCCACAGAAGACATCAGAGGAAATTACTTCCTTTTAGAAGGAAGTAATTTTGGGACTCCAATGAGTTCTTCTTAGTAGGTTCCTGCAGTGCCCATGGCTTTTCCTGTGCTTATCTCCTAATGTGTGGATAACTTTTACTCCATACAGCTACTGATGTGAATAGTCATCAGCAACACCAAGCAGCTTGGCGCGTCCTCCAACAACTCTGTTGGGATGTTTAATAGCAAAATATCTTCAGTGAGATACTTGTTGTGAGCAACCTTTCCTGACACCCTAGAGGCCATATTTCTAGAAAGGTCCAGATAGTAGCTTTCCATTACATTCTTCCAAAGCAGCACCATACCAATTCTTCTTAGATTCAGTGAGCCAAAATCATGATATCACCAATAATCTGGATCTTAGTCCAATGATGAAGGTTCTTCCTTCTGTGCTCTATCTCATCCCTAGGGATAGACACTACTCCCTATAGTTGCTATTTATATAGTCTTTACAATTCTCTTAATTCTTCCTATCCAAACTCTTGTTCCTCTGATTCTCTTTTATAAGCTAATAATTCTTTAAATCAAAATTTACCTGTTCATATCACTGTGTTTTTTGTCAGGTTATCAACCCTGATTGATACAATATAGCATAGATTCAGGATCACCTTCTCCCCCCCTCAAGTAGCTCTCCTTATGAGGACCCCTTCCATAATTTGCCTCTTCTATATTGAGTCTTTCACTTCCAGGTGTTCAGAAGAGAGAAAGAGAAACATAGAAACAAGATAAATAGCTCAGAAGTGGCTATGTGACTTCTTCCCACACTTTAGGTCCCAACCTATGTGCAAGGGAGGCTGACTAATATTTTAGTACTATATTCCCAGTAAGAAGGAATGGACTTGATAAGCTTCTAGCCAGTCTCTGCAACAACATATGAAACTTCTTATGTTCTAAACTGAAGTATATAATACCTCTCTCCACCACCCACAAATCTTCCCTATCCTTTACCTCTTTCTCAGTAAATGTTACAATCATTTACCATTTATCAGGCAAAAACCTTGTAGTCATTCATAATGCCTGGCTCTCTTAAGCTTCAACTCTATCAGTGAATTTTTTTTTGCAAATCTAACTACCTTACTCTTGGTCTAAGCCACATGAACCTCTGCCTTGGACTACCACAATGAATACTTAATTTCTAGTTGGCCTCCCTGCTGCCACTCTTTTCTTTACACTATATTCTCCTCAGAGGAGTCAGAGGCAGCTTCAGAAACCTAAAAACGTCATGTGATGATCCCACTTTCATCCTACCAGTGGTTCCCCATTACACTTAAGACTAAAATTTAGTCTTCTCCGTGACCTACCAGTTCCTACAAATTCGGATTCTCAGTTACATTCCTTAACCCTTCTTGCCTGTGTTTACTCCATTCTGACCATGCAGGAATTCTTGCAGTTTTTGTCTCTTTTCTTGTTTTCTATCCCAGGAATGCTCATTTTCTTGTTATTTTAATTGGCACATTTTTTACATTCAAATGCAAACATCTCAGAAAATTCATCTTAGTCATCAATCTAAAACATCACCTTCTATTTTGATTAATTTAAATTTTTGTTATATTGACAATCATTACCAGATATTATTATATTACTTCTCTGTTATATTAATCTCTTAAGCACTAGAATATAAGCTCCATGCAACAAAAGCTTTTCTTTCTTGTTCCTCACTGTAAAACAGTGCCTATAAAGTTCTAGAGATTGAAAAGCTTATGAATATAAGTTGTATGGATCCATGAATGTTAGACTTGAAGAGAAAGTATCAGCCAACCACATTTGGAGGGTAGATGTGAGGTGAAAAAGGAAGCAGAACTGACAAAAAAACATTGTATCTTTTGTGTATAGCACAGTTGGGAAACTGTAAGTTTCAGTAAAGCAAGAAAATAGAATGTGAAAATACCAAAGATAAAATATGAGGATCGTGAAGTAGACAGGTGTTAGATACTGAACTGGGGAGTTTGGATTTTATTACAAGCAGAGTAAAAAAGACATTAGTTGTTTGACTTTAGTAAGGAAGTCACCTGATCAGATTTGTGGCTTAAGAGGATCACTTCAGCTGCAATGTGAAGAATAGCTTAGCGAGAAGGGAGACTGAAGGACAATGACACCCATGTTAGCCAGTAGCCTAGTTGAGATATGGATCTGGTTTGGACCAAGATGATAGCAGCTGGAATAATGAACAGAAAGATCTAGGGATGCTTCCGAAATAAAATCAACAGAATACAGTTGTTGTTTTTTAATGTGGGAATGAGAAAAAGTTGTGTTTATCTTCAGATAAAGAAATTGTCAATTCCAAATTCCCTACTTAACAAAAATATTGGTTCCTAGTTTTTGCCCTCAATCACAGAGAAAAATGTTAATAATTAGTCTCTTAATTTTGATAAAACACAATCTACATTGATGATGAAAGTGGTTTTCTTAGAGTCATGAAAATGGAAAACATTCTCCCATTTGTTATTTTAATTGAATGATGAGTTGTGTGTTTAGTAGGTCAAGGAACAACCCTTCCCAAGGACTCCCAAACATTCCCACAACTTGCTACCCAAAGTGTTCTTGGGTAGAACAATATTCACAAACCCTTGAGGAAAAAAAAAAATGATAAACACCTGCCAAACACTGGGAGCTCTTTAAATATTATTATAACATGCAATGTAATTATAACAATTCAATATCCTGGAAAATGAAATAACCAGTTCCCTGCTTGGTACAAGGAAAGTGAATGTGAACTGTCCACGTTGTGCAACTTTCTCTCTGGTATCCTGCCAAACAAAGAACTGCTACTGTATAAAGTTTAAGGGGAGGATTTTAATGAAATTTTACATTCATACTTCCTGTTTTATTTCCCCCACACATGGACCAGAATATCATTTCAAAAGTAAGCCCAGGAAATTCCTTAATTTTATAAGTAAAAATAAGTGTTTAGGTCTGGAAGGGAGTGGTATATATTTCTAAGCCAGTTCCATCATTTTAGAAACTGTAATTTGAAATTAAGCATGGTTTCAGACATAGAAAGCAAACTTATGCTTACCAAACGGGAAAGGAAAGGGGAGGGATAAATTAGGAGTTTGGGATTAAAATATACATACTACCATATATAAAATAGACAACCAACAAGGCCCTTCTGTATAGCACAGAGAACTATACTTAATATCTTGTAATAACCAATAATGGAAAAGAATCTAAAAAAGAATATATATATATATTTTTTATATATATTTATAGAACCTCTAAGTGGTATTTTGGGGGATTCCAAGGAGCTCCAGTCTTTCATGTCTCAGAGAAGAAAGAATTCAGCAAGAGGGAAAGTGATAGAGAAGAAGTGATTTACTAGAATAGGACAGTTGTTGAGGCTAACAAGTGGGTGTGTAAGAGGGTGTCTCACTCCATGAACTTAGCTGGCTAGTTTTATAATCAAAGGAAAAATGGGGAGGGGGAAAAGACCACCTTCTTCCTCATTCTTGAGTAGATGTAATGCTTCCATCATCAACTTCTCCTCCAGTTTGGGCAGGGGAGTTTTCTTGTCCCTACATGGTCAATCCAGGACTGTCATGGCACTACGGAAAAATTATTTCAGGTCTCAGTGCAATGAGGGCCTTTCACTTTGAAATGTCACCTTTCCATAAATTATTGCTTTTTATGTATACAGAGAGCATGTCCTAGGGGTCATTAACTTACTGAGCTCACTGGGCAGGATGTGAGTCTCATGCCACCATTGTTTTATAATTTGGGGACATGTCTTATGTTTCTGTTGTATGTGTTTTATTACTGCTTGGTTTTGTGGTTAAGCAAGCCTGCTTTCTTGAGTGATCATTAACTTACAGGGGTCTCCCATAATTTTCCTTTACTTACAATCTCTAGTACGGTTAATTATTTTTTCACCTACTTTATCCCTTTACTTTGTCCCTATCATAA
>NW_020174918.1:1156764-1230128 GCF_003031525.2 Neophocaena asiaeorientalis asiaeorientalis | reverse complement strand
ATATATACATAACTGAATCACATTGCTGCACACCTGAACCTAACACAACTTTGTAAATCAACTGTACATCAATAAAAACTTTTTAAAAAAGGAAAGAAATTAAGCATGGTTTCTATATCAAGATTTTCTTTCCTACACTTCTTACAGCTGCAAAACTGGCTATAAAATGTGTAAAGCCCAGTGCAAAATGAAAATGTGGAGTCCCTTGTTCAAAAAATATTAAGAATTTTGAAATGGCAAGAGCAGAACATTAAATGGAATAGGAGACCCTTCTGAGCATGGTGTCCTGCTCCTTCGTTTAAACAAAAAATGTTCCTCACTTTGATCATTATTTACAAATGACTGCAAGCTCAGTTGAATTTTCTTTTCATTTTAGATAGTTCATCCTGTAACTCTGCTTCTCCAGTCAGGCAAACCATATCCCTGAAAACACAACCTTATCTAACATGGTTGACTGAAAACCTGAGCATTCTTCATCTCACTCACTATAAAAGCAAACTCTAATACATTCTTATGAACTGAGTCATGTAAAACTGCTCTCATCTCTTTAACAAGACTATCAACTCTTTACTTTGCCACCTGATATATCCACAATGTCTTTCAAATCATTGGAAAATTTGCTGCTGGTTCAGCAATTTTTTTTTTTTTTTTTTTTTTTTGCTGTACGCAGGCCTCTCACTGTTGTGGCCTCTCCCGTTGTGGAGCACAGGCTCCGGACGTGCAGGCTCAGCAGCCATGGCTCACGGGCCCAGGCACTCCGCGGCATGTGGGATCCTCCTGGACCTGGGCACGAACCCATGTCCCCTGTATCAGTAGGTGGACTCTCAACCACTGCGCCTCCAGGGAAGCCCTGGTTCAGCAATTTTAATGGACATGACCAGTCACTCCACCTAAAACACTGGTTGATTAAGAGAGGTAGGTGTTAAAAGTCAGATAAACTGATGTTATACTGAATTTGCTGATCAATGCAATTAAAATGGCTAATCTAACAGAACTTTATTTTGCTAAAATTGATGAGGTCCTTGGCTGCGGCAGTGCCTCTGCACTAAGAAGAGGGAAGGTGCCTTTTCCTCCTGTCCATCTCCACGAAGTTAAGTTCCTCCTTCCCTCGTCCTTCAGGGCTGCTTGTAATTTCACAGGCGACCTCGAAGGCTCTGCTTTTTTCTATACTACAGGCTACAGAGCCTCTTTACCCTTGCTTCCTTTTCTATTTTATTTCTTGCCACGTCAAACCTCTCTACCCAACCCTCATATCAGTTCCACTCACACCACCCCTTTCAGGGTATGTGCATGTGTGCACACACACCCTTATACTAAATTCTCCAGTCTAACCAGAATTAAGTGTATGAGAGGTAGAAGAGCAAAGACTCATGATAAAGCTAAAATGTAAGTTCCACATAGCCACAAAGGACTGTGGTGGGTATAGCTTTTATTCAGCATGAGACAGAGTAGAGAAAATCTGCCTATGGAATTATCTCCCGGCTCCTTTGTTGTTGAAACCCCAAATTGCAGTCTTGACCACTGTTGTTCTCCTATAGCAAACTTCATTTCTCAATGTAATATTGCCTTTGAAGCTAGGCTTATTCAATGTGAGATGAAGTGGAGATATGTTGGTTACTTAGTATCTCTGAGTATCATTGATAAGATATCTTATTTTTTAAGTAAAATTATTCAGTAACTTCTATTATGCAAACCTAACTTTCTATATTTTTCTGTCTTCTCTTTTTTAAAATAAAGCTTTGTTAACTTCACCCTATCTCTGAGTCATTCTGTCCTTCAATCTCAAAAGTCAATCTCTATGGTCCATAACTGAAACTTCTTTTTTAAACTATGAAACATTCTAAAGTAACCAGTTGTAATCTATGTTTACTTGTAATAATCACTTGTAGTCTGCATTTATTCCTCCCATTTTCAAAAAAAAAAAAAATCATTCTGACTTTAAGATAAATCAATCATTAATAATTTATGAGTTATGATCCCTGTTGCTGCACTGACCAATTCCTTATAAGCAAATCATGTATTTAATTTTAACTTGTATCATAGTCACTTAAGTAGATTTGCTTGACTCAGCTACTGTGATTTTCTTTTACCTTTACTTATGCAAAATACCTTTCTATGTATTTATGTGTATCTATCAAATAAGATCCTTTGAAAATGCTAAATCACAAATCTAATTACATCATTATTGCTATGGTCATGCATACATACACATATACCCTCAAAAAAAGGAGAATTAATTCAATCTCATGCTTATTTCAGTTAAATCTGAGTGTAAAGTATAACATATCTTCCACATCTCAAGTTCTGCTAAATTTTTCAATTTTGACTTGAGAGGAAGGGAACAAGTTCTATTTATTTATTTCTGGAACCAAAATACAGGGGTGAGGAGACTGCAGTTGTGGTAGAATTTATTATGACCTCTTTCTCAAAATCACTAGACAGATAAAAATATTTATTTAGAAATTAATCAAATAATGAAAGATTGAAAAAAGTCCCACATTACTTTCTTTAAGATCAAGATTATGGTCATAGTTGAAAATCTTCTGGATTCTGTAAGCGGTAAGGTCACAGATGAAGATGCTATCATGTAATAACTGCTAATTTGTTTTGTCAGCTGAAAATGTATGCATCAAAATTTTCTATTTCTTGCTTTTCATTGATGGAATTTGTATTCTGCTTATATTTTGGCAGCTAGGTCTGAAAATTTTGCTGGTGGTATTCTTAGTAAAATTTTCTTTGCTTAGTCCTATCAACTAATTACCACCACATTACTATAATTTGATTCAATCAATCAACTTGAAATAATTCATACTTTAATTTATTAGTGTATCAAACTTCCTTTGTGAAGAAAAAACTCATGGTCATGTTGAGACTTACCCTAATTTGATAGCTAAATATCTGAAGCTGAGCTAAGGAAAAAGAGTTACATTTTTTTCCAACAATATTTGCCTCACATTTAATTATTAGTTGTATTTTCTGCTACGTTTTTAATTAGTATATTTATCAGATATTAAGCTATGGATGGAAGATGGAAGAAAGAGCCTGTCTTAGTCCATTTTGGCTACTCTAACAAAATACAACAGACTGGGTGGCTTGTAAACAACAGAAATTTATTGCTTATAGTTCTGGAGTCCAGGATCAAGGTGGCAACAGGTCTGGTATCTGGCAATACCGCACTTTATAGATAGCTGTCTATTTGCTCTACCTTCACATGGCAGAAGGAGCAAGAGAGATCTTTGGGGGCTCCCTTATAAGAGCACTAATGACGTTCACTAATCCCATTTATCACCCCCCCTCCGCTGCCACCTCCAAGTTCTGTCACCTTGTGGGGTCAGGATTTCAACATATGAATTTTGGAGGGACATAAATATTCAGACCATAGCAGGGCTCAAGAATTAAAAAATGCAATCTGAGACTTCCCTAGTAGTCCAGTAGTTGAAACTTTGCCTTCCAATGCAAGGGTGCAGGTTCAATCCCTGTTTGGAGAGTTAGGATCCCACGTGCTTCACGGCCAAAAAACCAAAACATAAAACAGAAGGAATATTGTAACAAATTCAATAAAGACTTTAAAAATGGTCCACATTAAAAAAAAGAAATCTTTAAAAAAAGTGCAGTTTGATTCTGGGCTATAGAACAGACCAGCTCTATGACCAAAAGTATTATGTAAAATTCTGATATTTAAGCTCCTCACTGACATAAAAGGGTATTGGTACCCACCTTACTAGCTGATCACGCAAAGGATTCAAATGAGGAAATAACATTAGGATGCTCTTATCAACTCTGAACCTAATATAAATGGTACCAAGAGGCCATTATTAAAATATAAAGAGGGGAAAAATAGTTGTTTGGGAGATAGGGACTGGCCATAACCAGGATTCTCTGTTAAACATATTAGCACATATCAATCTGACTGACTGCCTGTCCTCTTAGAATAGGAGTGAGGATGATCCCAAGGTCAACTGATGCATTAATAAGGGAATGAATTCAATCATTAAAAACAATCTAGGGCCATAAAGCCTGGGTTGGAGTCTTACCTCTATCATTAGCTGTGCTACTATATGCAAGTTATTTTGACTCTTTTTGCCTCATTTCCCCACCTGTAAAAAGTTAGTAATAAACCTACCTTACAGGGTTATTGGGAGAATTTAATGAGTTAATATATTTAAAATGCTCACAAGCGGGCTTGACACATAGTAAGTGCTCTGTGCTGTTCACTGTTATTGGTATCAATTAGCACGTGCTATGGAGCATATGGCAACTTGTTGAGATTATGATTGTTAAAATCCAGGCCATGAGGGGGACCTTGAAGATGGCGGAAAGTAAGACGCGGAGATCGCCTTCCTCCCCACGGATACACCAGAAATACATCTACACGTGGAACAACTCCTACAGAACACCTACTGAAGGCTGACAGAGGACCTCAGACCTCCCAAAAGGCAAGAAACTCCCCACGTACCTGAGTAGGGCAAAAGAAAAAAAGAAAAAACAGAGACAAAAGAATAAGGACGGCACCTGCACCAGTGAGAGGGAGCTGTGAAGGAGGAAAAGTTTCCACACACTAGGAAGCCCCTCCACGGGCGGAGACTGTGGTAGGCGGAGGGGGGAGCTTCGGGCCACGGAGGAGTGCACAGCGACGGGTGCGGAGGGCAAAGCGGGGAGATTCCCGCACAGAGGATCGGTGCCGACCGGCACTCACCAGCCAGAGAGGCTTGTCTGCTCACCCGCCGGGGCGGGCGGGGCGGCGAGCTGAGGCTCCGGTTTCGGTTTTGGATGGAGCGCAGGGAGAGGACTGGGGTTGGCAGCTTGAACATAGCCTGAAGGGGTTAGTGCACCACGACTAGCCGGGAGGGAGTTCGGGGAAAAGCCTGCACCTGCCGAAGAGGCAAAAGACTTTTTCTTCCCTCTTTGTTTAATTCAATAACTATATTACACTTTATTTTATTTTTACTGTATTTTATTTCTTTCTGTCTTTTTTCCTTCTTTCCTTCCTTCCTTCCTTCCTCCCTCCCTCCCTCCCTCCCTCCATCCTTTCTCTCCTTCTTTGCTTCTTTCTTCCTTCCTTCCTTTCCTCCTTTCCTTCTTTCTTTCCTCATACTTCTACTAATTCTCTCTACTTCTTCTCCCTTTTACTTTGAGCTGTGTGGATGAAAGCCTCTTGGTGCTCCAGCCAGGAGTCAGGGCTCTGCCTCTGAGGTAGGAGAGCCAACTTCAGGACACTGGTCAACAAGAGACCTCCCAGCTCCACATAATATTAAATGGCGGGAAATCTCCCAGAGACCTCCATCATAACGCCAGCACCCAGCTTCACTCAACGACCAGCAAGCCACAGTGCTGGACAACCTATGCTTATATACAATGGAATATTACTCAGCCTTAAAAAGAAATGAAATTGAGCTATTTGTAATGAGATGGATAGACCTAGAGTCTGTCATACAGAGTGAAGTAAGTCAGAAAGAAAAAGACAAATACCATATGCTAACACATATATATGGAATTTAAGGGAAAAAAAATGTCATGAAGAACCTAGGGGTAAGACAGGAATAAAGACGCAGACCTACTGGAGAACGGACTTGAGGATATGGGGAGGGGGAAGGGTGAGCTTTGATAGGGCGAGAGAGAGTCATGGACATATACACACTAACAATCGTAGTAAGGTAGATAGCTAGGGGGAAGCAGCCGCAAGGCACAGGGATATTAGCTCGGTGTTTTGTGACAGCCTGGAGGGGTGGGATAGGGAGAGTGGGAGGGAGGGAGACGCAAGAGGGAAGACATATGGGAACATATGTATATGTATAACTGATTCACTTTGTTATAAAACAGAAACTAACACACCATTTTAAAGCAATTATATCCCAGTAAAGAATTTAAAAAAAAAAAAAAAATCCAGGCCATAACTAATGTAGCAGACAAATACAGAATTTGTGCAGTCCACACTATGTGACTGGGAAGAACAATTTTTGATATTTTTATGTATTACTCCTTTTCCAAAGCTATGGATAGTTTACTTAAAAGCAGTGGACAAATCTAAGTGATAATTAATATTATGCACTGAAGTAAATGTTTTAAGCTTGGGAGTGAAGATGAGAATTCAAGACTTGAATCAGGATGTTCTGTCTTGACATTTTCAAATCTTTGAGCAATAAATAATATATTGGGCAATAAATAAGATACAGAGCAAAGTTTGTTAGGAATAAGGAGAACTCACACTCCCTAACCCTGTTCCATGGACATTTCCGTCTGACTGACAGAACCTTAAAGACAATACAGATCTAGGAACTCCCCTGGTGGTCCAGTGGTTAGGACCCTGCACTTCCATTGCAGGGGGCATGGGTTTGATCCCTGGCTGGGGAACTGAGATCCCATATACCATGAAGTGTGGCAAAAAAAAAAAAAAAAAAAAAAGGAAAAGAAAAGAAAGTACATATCTAGACATTAATGAAAAAAATTACAGAACATATTAAATTGAGATAATGAATATAAAGTGTCAAGAACTTTATTCACATGTTGTCATTATAGCTGTGGGGTAGTTGTTATCATTTATTTGTATCTCAATTTCCATAAGGTCAAGAACTATGTCTCTTCTGATCAGTGTTCTTAGACCTATATGGTGATGCAGAAACACAACACAAAATATAATTTCAAAAAATACTGAAATGCAAAGGACATCTCTCAAAGGCATATTGAAGAGGGAGCTAAATTCTTTGACACATGCCCCCGAGACCATTTTAGCCTTTCTCCTTATATTTTCTCACAGTCTACTCCCTCTAAATCTCTTGCTTCTGTTCCTCAACTCCAGTCCAAATTGACTTTTCCCTATTCTTTCTAATCTAAACCAACATAGCTTTTCTCATCATTTGGCACTTTCTATTCCAGAATTCTCTTTAGAAGATAGGAGAGGAAAAGCTGTGAAAACCTGTGGAAGGAACAAAAGTTTGGAAGCATAAATTCTATTCAGCAGATACGTTTGGTAGTTTGGCCTGGATGTTTGGAAGTTAATTTGGACTCAATGCCTGTGACAGAGAAGGACAGAATGAATGCTCCAGGAATTAGGCAGGAACTTGGAACATTAGTTTATGTAGCAAAAAACCTGAAATCAAGAACAAAAGACTTACTAGCAGGACTTGTTATTTTAACTCAAGTTCAGATTCAAGTGATTCTTTCATAGCTCCTTTCAGTCTTCAGCCTCTGTTCTCCAGGTTTCTCATCTCTTTCTCTCAGATCTTCTAATGAATTCTCACCACTTCCTTTGACATGTTCAAAAATCCCAAATTGCTCTTTAATTTTTCAACTGCGATTGGTTATTTTTCTTTTTTTGGGATGCGTGTGTGGTGTTACTATGTGTTGATCATTCTAAAGCTCTCCTCATTGGATGCTTTTCTTTTTTAATACAGTAGCTACAGATTACTTATTATTGCAGCTTTTAGATGAACCTGAAAACCATGCTTCTTACTTAAGACTCCACAAAAGTAAATTTTATGTTAGATTGTTACAGAATATAGTGCAAAAATTAATCTAGGTTTTAATTTTCTTCATTATAAGTCCCTTCCCTGGAAAATATATTACATCAGGAGGGTCCTTCAATAACCTTACCCAAATTCAAGAGTAAGGAGAGAAGGAGAAATGTGAAGAGAGCTTTAAAGCACTTTAAATGTCCAATATGTAGAGAACCACTTTTAGGACAACTTAAGATCTCTCACCTCATGCACGAAGTGTTAGGGCTGGCACTGGGGAGGAAGGGCATCTTAGCTCTCTAATTACTAGCCCTTGGGCTTTTCCTAATGGAGAAAAATAGACTCCCCCAGGTTTCTCACATTTGGTCTTTTGATTGAGTTTAGTTACAGAAACCCGGATGCTTAGTGCATCCAGAATGTTTGTTTTCATTTAATTTTCAGCCAAGACACTGGACATTGATTTCTCCTTGCATTTCACTTAAAGTGAATTCTCAATTGTGGATGAGAAAACCGAAGCCAAAAATCTTTGCCCTGAGCACAAACCAAAGTAAAATCAAAGCATTTCTGAGAGTGTGAATTGTTCAGTTAAATTTGCTTAAAAAAAATCATCAAGCAATTGAACTGCTGAAATGGATCAGACATGAGGCAGAAATCAGACGAAAAACTCTCAGTATGCCAACTTGTGCAGTAATCTTCACATCAAAGAACTTCAAAATAGGATTTGTGCCAGTATTTTACCTTTTAGCTAGCTGACTCAAATCCTTTCTGGAAGTAAGCAGGTTATAAATTATAACTACATAAGTTAATAAATCTCATGGTAGTATACAGATATCACCCAGTTCAAGGTTTGCCCACCCCATCCCCATTCCATCCTGCATACTTAGGGTCAAAGCTTTCTTCACATCAAGGCTTGTTTTTCTTCACAAAACTGAGTGGATATATGTGAATATCCATGCAAAAGAAGAACTTCCTGGGGAAAGGAACAGTATGGTATGTTCAAGGGCTTGACGGTTTTGAAAAGAGGCCTGGGGAGCTGTTACACTGAGATTTCTACATGAGGAGAGGGGTGAGTATGTTGAGGTGAGATGAGACAGGAATGCAAATTCAGATGAGTTTGAGAAGGAGGAGCTTCTTTGCTATGTTGGGGACTTTATCCTGAACACAATGCCATCCAGAGACTGGATAATTCACACTTGGTTTATAGCATATTTTTGTTGCTCACAACCTGTATAACTGTTTATGACCCCCTTTACTTATTCTGGCATCAGTTTAGACATCTATAAATGATGGAAGTGAGACAAAAACTTTTTCTGTGTTTCATGTGTGTGTGTATGACATAATTACTACACACACACACGCAGGCACACATTTCCTGAAGGAAAATAATAAGTTCTAATACAACTATAGATTTCAATTCTAATAATTATCTGGAATATAAATATTTCTATAACATCTAAGCTTTCCAGGTGGCTCTATCACCATATAGTCCCACTTACTCTATTTATGCAATATAACCTAGGTTTTCTTGATCCCTAGATTTTCCTCACGTTGTGCCTTCTCTCTGCAACTGTTCTGATGTCACAACATCTATTAAAGTTATGGCTATCCCTTAGATTCCAGTATAAACTCTCTTTCCTCTAAGAAATCTCTCATGTTTCCTCACAATGAATCTAGAATCATCTTTCTTCAAATCCTGAGAGTATATTTATGCTCTTTGTACCTATTCTCTCTTCACTTCAAACTCCTTGTCAACCAGTATTTCTTACTAGATTACCAGATACTACAGGAAGGGATAGTTACATGCTCATACTTGTTACTTTCTCATACGCTTCTCCTAGTAACTCCGAAATGTTTTGTAGATACAAGTTATTCAATAGTACTTTGTGAAATTGTATTGAATGTATAATTCCTGTCATTTGGTAGAGAAGGCTATGGTGTTACTTATCAGTGCTTAAATATATTAAGGGTTTCACTGAAATTAATTTGTAATGTCATAAATAGGATAATACAAATAAACAGTGTCTATGGGGGCAAAGAAGAATTTCTCAGTAGATTGCAATAGGAAGAGGGGGTGCATATTTTTCTCTGGAGATTTCTTAAAATTCTATTCCCATTTTATAAACTAATCATCCCACATCCCTTTATCATAGCCCATCTTCCTTGTAAAGGTAATGCATACACACAATACTACATGGGAAATCTGAAGACCACTATTCTAGGACCAGATTCTCCTCTCCATTATAGTTTAACTTGGGCAGCTAACTTAACCTCTTGAACTACCGTGTCCTCTTCCATAAGAAGGGAAGAAAAATGCCTATGCTTTCCATTGACAAGGCTCTTTTAAAAATCAGTAGAGATAAAATATTTAAAAACAAATCATATATTTTATTCCATCCATTTTTTTAAGTTTCTTGAATATATAGTGGAGATTAATTCTCCATAACTATGTGCATGCAGTTTTCTGTGTGTAAAAATCTATTCTCCTCTTTTATATGATGAAATCTAATTTTCTTTATAAAATAAAACACAGTGATCATCTTATCTAGGAAGAATTCATGGATCCCAACACTTGCTATATGCTCTACCATAGCCTTTCTTGTGCTGGATCAGAATTCTTGATTTTATTTTCAGTCTCCATTATGATGATGCAAAATCCTTCATTGTGGGAACCAGAACCTATATAACCATTATATCTTCAACACATTGATGTTCACTAAATATTTACTGGCTAAATAAACTTTGAATGATCTTTCAGACTTGACTCAATCTTCTATGAGTTGGGTGTAATAATCTCCTTGTTTGCAATTTCGTGAAAACTGTGGTTCAGTTTCATAAAATTGACATTAGTAGAACTTGAATCTGGGGTCTGATAGAGAGCCCAATGCATATTTATGATGGCATCTTACCTCCAGAAAGCTTTTCTTTTCTATTTTGTTCTACAGACACTTCACAAAATATTTCTCAGGAATGATGGTGACAAAAAGAAGCTGGGACAGAGGGTTGGCTTTGTAAAAAGGCATGCTTCACTTGGTAATTTATTTTTCTTAAATTTCTCTCTAATCTTGTTTGAATATGCTAATCTCCCTGGTTTCTTCATTAAGCCTGCTTTAGAATAGTTTTATATACCTCCCACGCTGGAGAGGTGACTAAACTTTAATGGTTGCCTTAGGTCCCCCTACATCAATTTATTCAAACACACAGAAATATGGGAATTAAATAGTCCATAAAGATAAAATACATTATTAAATGGCATTATTGTTATTGTTATTATTCTCTCATCAAACAAGGAGATGAATAGCTGAATTACACACCATATGGTAATTGCTTGGAAGATAACCACAACTTACGGTCACGCCTTCAGAATCCAATGACATTGTTTGCTGCATTTCAGGTGCCAGTGTGGCAGAGGGCCAGCCCAGGAAAGATGAACTGGCAGACAGAGAATGACAGACATTAGGCATAGTACTTTTCATGTCAAGCCTTTGGCATTCTCATTGTCAAAAAAAATCTGTTCTCAGAAATGACTTCCAAAATACGCAAGTTACACTATGAAGGCATATGATGACTCCTGCCAACCAGGAATATGTTAATATGAGCCATCCTGGGAGATGCCAAATCATAGCCAAGATAATGGGTGATTCCAGATGTCTGTCCAATCCCATTCCTACTGCACAAGGGAAGTTCAGAAATTTTAAAAAGGAAAGTTTATATAGAACTTTTTAATGGGTGATGACTTTCAGTAGTCAATTTTGAAAGTGATAAGGAGCCACTTGAATCTTTATTTCAGCATGTACAACCTTCCATTTTCTGGATCTGTATTTAAATTATAGATTTGAATTATCTCCCTTCCCAGCAGTATGAGGGTGAACTTTACATGGAAGGTGAGATTCTTACTTTAGATGGTTTTAAAAATATCTTACTTTGAATAGTATTACTCAGTTTACTAAATGTTATTTTACACATTATGTCATTTTACTGAATCTTCCTAAGATCATCATCAGGGAAATATCATTTTCTATTTTCTTTCCAGATAAAGCATCTCGAAGAAACAGAAATGACTTGTCCAAAGCCACTCAACTGGTTTTTAAGAGGAGTAGAACCCAAATTTTTTTCTTGTTTTCAAGTCAAATGATCTCAAGCAATTTTACCTGTGTTAATGGGTTATCATTCATTATAATTTTCTTCTGGGAGCCAGTGTAGTAGCTCCAAAATTGTTAGGTTTGGGGATCTAACAAATTACATGCTCTTTATGAATTATAAAATATATTTAGCAACTCATGCCATAACTGCATGATTGCTAGAAAATTTATGGTAAGAATGATTCTCCCATATCTCAAAAGTAAAAAGATTTAACTCTGTAGAAATGCCCAAAGTCATAAAGCATGCCTATAACACAACTATTTCTCCAGCTGATATCTTTGACTCACCCCACAGACCTGCCTTAAAATAATCAGTAAATCAAACTCTATTCCCTACAGTGAGCTAGACTTTCAAGATGTAATAGAAGCTTAAATGTAGAAATACTCTTGGAATTTTTTCAGAACTGTAGAAATTTCAATCCAAAAGCGCAGCTGAATATTAATGGAGCATTTTTATTTATCCAAACTTATCCTTGGAAAACACAAATTTAGAATGATCATTGTAATATCTCAGGCAGCAAAATTATATGTAAACGTTTGCTTCTTTCATAACTTTTGTTGTGTTATATATACACACAGATTCACATGTGAATATGAATATATTAGATTAAAAATACATTTAGAACTCTAATTGTATTTTATAAATCTTTCACTATATCCTGGCTATTAAAGCATTCCTAATAAAAAAATAAATAAAAATAAAGAATCCCTATACTGAAGGCCTTTATTGACTTTCTATTGTGAACTTAACCCTGGCCTGGGATCTGTGGTGGTTAGAAAAATAATAAAAGATGTTTTTAAGGACTGTATGCTTCAGCAGAGAATCAAGATATACATGTAAGAAACGCAACACGTGCTCAATAGGGCACTACAGGTGTTTTAATAATTAACACAGGATAGCAGATTCTGTTGTGAATGTGCACATGTACAAGCAGCTCCAGACAAATCACTGAGGCAAGACACAAATTGATCTCCAGCTGCCTGGCCTTTGGAGTTGTAGGAGCCATTTAGTGCCTATTTGCCCAGTGCACAGAGAATTCCAGAGTAACACTGGTCCAGGGTTTGTGCTCCTCCTTTGGGCTTTGCTATCGCTAAATTGTGTTCCCCCAACATACATATGTAGAAACTCTAACCCCCAATGTGGCTGTATTTGGAGATAGGGCCTCTTAGTTGGTAATTAAAGTTAAATAAAATCATTACAGTGGGGCCCTGGTTTGATAGGAATGGTGTCCTTCTAAGGAGAGAGCTCTCTCTCTCTGCCAAGTGAGGACACAAAGAGAAGGTGGCAATGCAGGAAAAGAGTGCTGCTCAGGACCTGAACCAGCCAGCACCTTGCTTGGACTCGCCAGCCTCCAGAACTGTGAGAAAAGAAATCTCTGTTGTTTAGCCTCTCAGTCTATGGCAGTTTGTTATGGTGACCCTAGCTGGCTAAAACAGGCTTTATCACTGAAGAGACCCTAAGGGCATGATCTGCTCTCTGACTATACTCCCCTTTGCGGACTCACTCTGACCATATTGATTATATGTGACAGGCAGACGCATGCTACAGGACACTGGGTTTGCCGTGTACCCCATAACCAGCACAGCTCACCCCTCACTTTCTTCAAGCTATTTTGAAAATGGCACTTTCTTAGTGAAGACTTCACTGACCATTTTAGTTTGCAACCCCCTTCAATACTCCTTATATATCTTCCCTGCTTTTCTCTTTTATATTTAATCCAATTTACATACTGTGCATTTTACTTGTTAATTGTGCTTATTTTTTTCTCTTTCCTCACTGGAAAGAAGTATCAAGATAGCAAAGATTATTGTTTTGTTAATTGCTATATCCTCAATACCCAGCACAATATTAAGTGTCCAATAAGTATAAATCGTGTTGAATATAATGTTATCATAGACCTTATAAACTTCAGAAGGGATAAGAAGAGGTTAATAAAGGTTAGAAAACAATGGCAAAGAGGCCTATGGCATGTTACAATATAGAGTTCATTCCCTGATTGAACAATGAACAGACCAGTCACTGGTAATGAAATTGAATTTGTAATTTAAAAACTCCTAGCAAACAATCAGTTCTTGAGCACACACTATATACCTGGTACTGGGATTAGTGACTTTTAGAAGCTTATAGTCACACAAGAGAGAGAGGAAAATAGAATGAAAAAGAGAAAGAATAGAAAAGTAATGAAACAAAAATAAATATGATAGATAATACTATTCCTTCTCATTTAATAGAGTTATAAAGTCAATCAAAATAATATTCCTTGCTATTATTGTTTTCTTTTTACAATTGTATTAAAGAATATATATTGTGTGTGAACAGAATGGCAGAAGTAAGGGAAAAGTGGAGAGGATGAAAAAAATTAATTTTGGATCACCCACCAAGTTTAAATTTACTTTTTGATATGTATGCAAAAGCATAGCTAAAATTGCAGTAAAAGATATTGGGGAAAAAGAGAGAGAAGTGGAAATTTTATATCATATAGATTAAGAAACAGTCGAAATGACTAGTCAAAATTAATATACAAAGGTCACAGAAATCAAGAGCATATTGAACATTTGGTACATCAAGTCAGTAACTGTTGTCTCTTCCAAATTCATCCCAGGAAAGACAACTTTCAGAGCAGAAATTAAGGATATGAAGAAGTACACATTCTCAGAAATTCATTTTATTCACTTTGGAGAGGATAAATTAGGATTAGCATAAAGAGATATAACATACCATATACTCTCCTTATCCTTGGTATATATTTGCTGTTATTCCTTCAGTCCTTGTCCTTCTGGGAATAGAAAGCTTTATGCAGATATAGTAGGAAGAAAAGCTGCTTAATGGAGCACACTACAGCAAACATTATTGATCAATTTTGTTTTACTTGTAAGAATGACTGAATGTGCAAGTAATTGAGAGGTCATTTTGTAGCTTGAACATTTTATTTTCTAGAATGTTTGTTTTCTCAGAGAAAATTTATTTGAGAGAAAATAAAGAATGAGATATGATGCATTGAACAGGAAAAAGCATACTATTTGACTTTTCTTGGTCACCCTCTTGATTTCATGGAACCATCTTGTATTATCAGTGGTGAAATTTTGCCAGCTCAAGGCTAAAGCAAATGTTCTCTTCCAGGGTCTCTCATTTTCCCTTCCTTCTTAAATGCTTTATTCAATTCCATCAAACCACTTGTTTCTGCCTCTACTAGTGCTTTGTGATTTCTTTCTCAAAATGTATTGTCTATTAAAAAATTTAGTTTATTATTTAAGTTTGTGTGTAAATAATGGGCACCACTTAAAGTGTAGGCACTCTCTTCCTAAACCTTATTCACCAGCAAATACACATGCAACCATCCCCAAATTGTTATGTATTTTAAGAGAGGACACTAAAGAAAGTGAAAGAATGAGGCCCTGGTAGCATGGAAGTTGAGTAGGTAGAAAAGTAGCCCTTTCCTTCTGCAGATGTAGGGTTGGTGGAGATAGTGACTATTGCTGTTGAAGTGAAGTTGTGCAAGAATGAACTAAACCATCTAAAAATATAATCAGCCTGTCTCTTTCTTTAAGCTTTTAAAATCCCGATTGTTTTATCTTCATGCACAATATGTAGAAGATTGTTTGAAAACAGAAAAGAAAAAATTAACATTGAAAACATGTCTGACTGTAGATTGAGGCCAAATAGGTAATCATTATGAATGTGATTTAAAGGAATCTCACTCAAAAACATCTCCCCTGTCTCTTTACTAAATTATCTAGTATTGCTTTATAAGAAATATTTTCCTGCAATTTACAGGACTATTTCTAGTTAAACTGAAAGTGAAACACAATAAACCCAATCAACACTTAACACTTAATGTGATTGGGATTCAGCTCTTTCCCATTATACTTACCTAATATCGGCCTCCTCAAAAAGGAAATCCACAGGTGAGATGTGACTTGAAGAGAGAAGATAATGAGGTTTAAGACAAGTGACAGCCTGGATTCAGTTTTACAATTCTGGGTATTTAGGAAAGTCATTGGACCTCAGGAAAGAAGGGGCAAAAAGACAAAGATTCTAACAGAGAACTACTGGAAATTCTTTCAGAAACTGTTATTGTGTCTGAGCATACAAGAATTAAGGCAGAGTTATTGGCCTCAAAGATTCTATTCATACAAAATGGCAAGTTCTTTGATACATATATGGACTGGTTACCATGAAAGCCCTAAACGTCCATGTCAGGAGATCAGGGCTCAAGTGTTGGCTCTGCTGTACTAGCTGTGACTCTTTGGGCAAACCACACAACTTCTCTGAAGCTCAGTTTTTTCATCTAACAACATCTTACCATAGGGTTATGTGTATCATTTAAGTGATATCTATATTTTCGTAATCTGTAAAACAGTATGTAGTTGGAAGTTGTTGTCACAGAAAATAAGTATTGTCTACTTACTTCATCATCTGTTAACCTTGATAATCCACCATCAGCATTATGTGTCTAGAGATAATACTGGATATCAATTATTTCCTTCAGATTAACAAAGTGAAGCTAGGAGAAGAGAGAATCACTGCCATAAAGGTACAAAGGATTGAAATAGTTTTCCTGGATAGGGTTCCTCATCAGTGGAGACTTCCCTGGAGATTTAGAAATTACCAGGTCCTTAGCCAATGGGAAGGACTTCAATCTGCAGAAAGAAGGAATTAAGAATATTTTCATAAAAAATAAAAGCATTTGGGTCTCTTTGAGGTTGGTATAGAGATTTGTATAAGAAGCATTTTGCAATATGTGAAGAGAAACAATGCTTCTCAGAAGGATTTGAATCCAACTTACAGATTTTAATTTTATTCTATAAGCAAGGAAATCCTTCTAACAAGAATAATGACATAAGGTACACATGCTTGAAACAGAGGTTAAAAAGAACCCAGGGATCCATTGTGGAAACTAGTGTAATTGTCCAAGGATAGGATAATAATAGTTCCAATTTTAATAGGGAGTGAGATCACGGGCAGTCAGGGTTATAGGCAGGGACCAGTTGCAATGAGAATGGAAGAGACTTGAATAGATATAAATAAAACTGAAAAAAAAAAAAAAAAAACCTGAGAGAGCTGAATGATGAAGGAATAGTAGTTACAGAATAAAACATATAGCAGTCTTGGTAGCCATGATATCAGTTTTCTACTTCAAGTCTTCATTATGTAGATGATAATAATGAGGTTCAGAAACCTAAACAATTTGCCTGGGTAGCAGCACAACAATTTAAGTAGGTTTTCTGCTTTTCAGTTTATGATTTTTCTATACTTCAACAACAACAACAAATTCAATCCTGGAATATCAGGAATAGAGAACCACTTTTAACTGAAATAGGGCCATACAAGGACAGCATTAATGAGTTTACATAGCATGGACCTATCTTGATGTGAAACAATATTTAAATAGAAATTGTCCATAAGCAAAGCAAGCAGATAGAAATGAGAGATTAAAACACAGTAGAGAATCTAAAAAAGAATATATATATATATATATATTTGAATTACTTTGCTGTTCACCTGAAACTAACACAACACTGCAAATCGACTATAGTTCAATAATTTTTTTTTAAATTACAAAAGAGAGATTAGCAATATGAATATGTATTTGAGGTTAATTTACATATATATGTGTTAGCATACGGTGTTTGTTTTTTTCTTTCTGGCTTACTTCACTCCATATGACAGACTCTAGGTCCATCCACCTTACTACAAATAACTCAGTTTCATTCCCTTTTATGGCTGAGTAACATTCCATTGTGTATATGTGCCACATCTTCTTTATCCATTCATCTGTCAATGGACACATAGGTTGCTTCCATGTCCTGGCTACTGTAAATAGAGCTACAATGAACATTGTGGTACATGACCCTTTTTGAATTATGGTTTTCTCAGGGTATATGCTCAGCAATGAGATTGCTGGGTCATATGGTAGTTCTAATTTTAGTTTGTTAAGGAACCTCCATACTGTTCTCCATAGTGGCTGTATCAGCTTACATTCCCATAAGGTTAATTTAGATAACATTTGGATTCCAATCTTCAAAACATTCTCACTGGTATTTTAGGAAAATATGAACTTGATCATGATAATGTAAGAGGAGGGTAGAGTATAATTAGCTGTAATGTTCTGCCATGCTGAAAACTATTCAGTGTCTTATCATTACTTGCAAGATGGGATCAAATTGGTTAAAATGACTTAAAAGGCTATCCATTATACAACCCCTTCTTATCACTCTAGGATTATCTCTTACCACTCTCTCATCCTCACTCCATGACCCAAACAGAGCAAACTCATATATGTGCCCAGTAAGGGTGGGTAAAAATATTTCTTGTAGATGCTGTCTGAGTTTTGACTGATATTTAGAGTGAGCTGAGAAAAGGGGTTGGGAGTGAGATGAAGACAAAGAGAAAATATTCTATACAAAAGAAGGAGCAGAGACAAAAATCATGGGATATGAGACAGAACAGTGTTCAAGGAACTTCTAGAGACTCAGTATGACTACTAAGTGAAAGTAATGGGTGGTGACAGGCAAAAGTAAGATCACAAAGGGCTTGGTACATCTTGAACCATTTTCAAATAATTATCTATGTGTCTTCCAAAGAAAACTGAACCCAACAGAGGTTATGTCATATGTTTCTTTGGGTTTGGTCCAAACCTAACATTTTGCTGCCCATTAAATATACTTACCAAATATTTACTGTCAATTTTGAAGAGAAAACATGGATTATTTGGAGGTTTCATAATTTATAATCCTTTTAATAATTTAAATAATCACATTTCAAAATACCATGATTTTGATGATTTGATGGTTTATTCTGTTTGGGGTTTGATATGGACACCATGTCTTCACCAATTATGTATCTCTTTTTCTAGGTTTTATGTTCTGTCCCTAAGAGACCACCTTACATTGATCTCTACCATATTATTAAAGGATATTTTTATATTAATTTGGATCAATGTAATTCAAAATTGTATTCTAGGTGGTATTTATATGTTTTATCTCTTCACTAGGCTATGAGATTCTTGGAGTATTTCACTGTTTTTTCTTTTATGTTTTTTTACATTCCAGATAATTGCACAGTGCCAGGAATACAGTAGGAATAAAATAAATGTGTATTGGATAAGAGAACTTAGGGAACTATGTGATCTCACCCTAGAATAGATGGCAGAGACAATAAGTGATGTATGAGAGGACCAAAGGATTAACTAATCAAAAATTAAAGAAATATTTATTGATGACATATGTTGTACTCAGTCTTGTACGTCACTAAGCCCATTAAGAAACAGCAACACAATATCAGAGTCTTCTATTAGCTAACATTTAGAGAAAATTAAGAAAGAAATTTAGAAATATTGTGAGGGCACTGGGACAGATGTCAGTTACCATAAATTACAGTGGAAACTAAGTGAAAAAATTAGGTAATTATCAAACAGTGAAAACAGGAAGAATAGAACTTGTTAGCCTGAGAAAGCAGTTGTACTCTTGGGATTTTTTTTTTTTTTTTTTTTTTTTTTTTTTTGCGGTACACGGGCCTCTCACTGTTGTGGCCTCTACCGTTGTAGAGCACAGGCTCCGGACACGCAGGCTCAACGGCCATGGCTCACGGGCCCAGCTGCTCCGCGGCATGTGGGATCTTCCCGGACCAGGGCACGAATCCTTGTCCCTTGCATCGGCAGGCGGATCCTCAACCACTGCGCCACCAGGGAAGCCCATATATGTATTTTTGATGTATTTGTGGGGAGGAAGGTGATCCCCACATCTCACTTCTCCACCATCTTGAAGCTTCACCCATGAAGTTACTTTAATCAGTCTTTTTCTGGGACACTGTACGCCTCAGACCTTGGTCTTTACAGTTAATGGGCAAACACTATTGGGAACACAAACAGATTTCAGGCCCTCACATTCCTTCACTCTTTGTTGTGCCAGCAGTGGCGGCGGCAACTGTGGTGGGACAATTGGTCCAGGGAGGTGAGCGGCGGTCTTCTCAAAATCCAAACTTTTAACCCTCTTTCAAATTCCAGTAAGTGAAGTCAGTCTTGGGCAAGCGTTTTGTCTTCAGTGTCCTTGCAGCTCAGGGTTCTATTCCCAAACCTTTTGCTCTATTTTTATATTCCCAGAAACACTAGTTCTGTCTCCTGAGTGTTCAAGATATTTTGATGCCCATAATTTTCTCCCATAGATTCCATGTTCTTGAGTTTCTTGAATTTCTTTTCTTTCAAAAATCTTGTTCCATCCACTTATTAATTTGGGGTTTTGTTTGATTCTTTTCTTATAAGTGACTGTTGCACATGTTGCAAGGTGACTAGCATCCTTAATGCCTGGACACTAAATACCAGCAAGCCTCAGACAAACCTCACAGTAGATATTTTGAAGTTGTCTACCCTTCCAACTTGAAATGCACGTGTGTTTTAAGAAGATGTAATGTTTAGGAGTTGAAGGTGGGGATTGGATAACTTTAATTAGCCTTTTTAAAATGCATAACTTTTAAACTGAAATTGTAGACTTGCCTAAGTTTCTCAAAATAATAGTGTTTAAACTCAGTAGAATAGAGGGGGAAAATACAAATCTCCAATGTCTTTTTCAAGTATTACAGTTACAGTATATACTATTATTCCAAGCACTTATGCAACAGTTTTTAGATAATCCCAAGTACAAAATGGCCTTTTTGATAGGAGTAAAAGGCCAACTTCTTGAAGCATGGATGACAACTTGTGTATGCCAGCAAAATATGCTGGGCTTGCAAATATTATTCTTGCCTTCCTTTTTTTTCCTTTTTCTTTTACATTTCCATTTATAAATATGCTTGGTAGAGAAAACCAAAGAGTGTTTCTTGGCCAAATTCCCATCTGTTTAGAAATATAACCAGTTCCCCAGGAGTTTAGTTGAGGTCAGTTAGGGTACTAGATTAGTTTAGTTAGTGATCTAAATAAATAAATACATTTATACGTAAGTACATTCATTCAGCTTAATATCCAATTCATTATACATCATGGTTATATGAACAGAAAAGTAATAATTTAAAGACTCCAGTATGTACCACTGGCCAAAATGGATAAAAGACTCAGCAGAAAAACAGATTTGCTATATCAGCAATATTTTATTTCCTCTCTCTGCAATGAAAACAGCTCAGTGCTAATTTTTATAAAGTTAAAAAAAAGCCTTGAAAAACATATTCCAACTTCAAGAATAAAGATTTAAAATATAGCCACACAGTAAATAGAAGTTAAATTATTTTTTTACAACTAATAAAGAAACATATTCTAAAGGGTTAGTTAGTATTGAAAACGTAAGAAGGTAATAGGAAGGAAGGAAGATAATGAAAGGAAAGTAACTTTTTTCAATAGCAATCGTAAAAAGAGTTGCTCAAACAGGTAAATACAATTGAAATTTGCCAATCTACGTTTAGAAATTCATAGCAAAATTAATAATCAATTCATCACAAACCTCACTACCTTTTAAGGTAGAACTTACTAAGCAGCTTTTGGTATTTTGTTACAGGACATGGAGACACTATTATAATTTTCAGTATTGCCCATTAATGTTCTTAGATGGTATTGAAGTAGGAACAACTGCTTTTCCTTTCATAGCTATATGTTTTGAACTTTGACTATTCTCTTGAATTTTGACTAATTCTTCCTTGACAACCGTTACTTCAAGATGCAATTTTTATGTTTACCTCTAGCAAAGTCACTCTATGTATCATTTCTCCTACTGAATTTGTTACTTTGTTTTATAGACTAGAAAACTAGATTGCAAATTTTTTACATATGTGTGTAATATTAGGGTAGATACAGTACAATCTATGAATCACATCATGGTCTGAAGTTAACCTACTGTGAATAAAATAAATGAGTGTGCAACTTTGTGATATTTATTTTGGGTGCTTATAGATTTTAGATTGCATTTCTGATTTTGATAAAGTGCAGTTTATCAGATAAGAGACCTTTGGAAATGTGGGGAAGGGAAATTTTCCTTTCTAGTAAGAGCATACTAGATAATTCAGACCAATATTCCACCTGACTACAACTAGAAATATTGAACAAAATTTAAATATACTTGATACGTGTAGTGGTGTGTGTGCATGCATGTGTGTGTGTGTGTGTGTGTAAAACGCAAAGCATGAAGAGCTAACAAAATTGTGAGAAATTCCCACCTGGGAATGAAGGAAGAGTGGAAGCAAATGAAGAATTTGTGTCTGTTTTTCCTGTAGGGAATTGTAGGTTCCAGAGATGGAACCTAGGAGACAGAGAAGCACTTTCAACATCTAAGAGAAGCTAGGGATAGAAATATTAATATCTATGACACTCCAAAGAGGGTGTGATGCCCCGTCTTTTGGGATCCCACAGAAGAATAACATTGAAAAATAATTATGAACTTCAAAAGTAGAAAGGCACTTTTAAAGACTGCAGTTCAGTTTCATATACCTTTCCTTCTCAAATTGGACAAAGAAGACCTTGGATTTCTAATAGACCCAGGTACCTAGCAGGAGGAAAAGTAAATAATTTTGGAGAAAAACATCATTCTATGTATTAATATATCTGTTAGTGTTTTTACTAATGCCATCTCCAGCATACAGTTAACCACAGCAAGACTTATCTGGAGATTTAAAAATAAAATATAAACATTTTATTCAGAAAAAAGCTTTCAAATGCTCTAGATTTGGTGTTATTAGTTGTGACCTTTAAAGTATCTGTCACTACTCCAAGAAAGATGGAGAATGTTTTTCAGAGAACTGGAAATCTAACAACTTTTATTAAATCCTAAAACTAAAATGTGCAATAATTGAAAACAGAAACTCAGGGAATGAATTTAACAAATTACATACAGCTGAAGAGATAATTAATGAACTAGAAAATAATACCTAAAATGAAGAATAGATAAAAAAATAGATTAAAAATATAGTATAAAATGGACATAGAATGCAGCAAGAATGTTTTACTTTTTTGTACTTGGAGTCCTAGAAGAAGAGGAGTGAGAATGAAGCAAAAGTAACATAGCAATATATAAAAGTAATATAAGGATGAGATATAATGGTTCATAATTTCCAAAACTGAGAAAGACAGCAAGCCACACACACAAGAAGTCCTAAAAAGCTTAAGTAAGATATAAATCCACATCTAAGCTCATTAGTATTAACTGGTATAAACTAAAAACAAATAGAAAATCTTAAAATCAGCAGAAAAAAAAAAAAAAAAAAAAAAGATTTCCCAAACAGCATCTGACTTCAGCAAAGAAACAGTATAGCCAAAATATATGAAATATCTGTAAAGCATTGAAAAAAGATAACTTCCAACCTAGAATCTAAATCCAGCAAAACATATCCTTTCAGACTGAAAGAAAATTAAACATGGGGAAAAAAACTGAAATGAAAAATCCTCAGAATTGTACTAAAGGAAGTAGAGTTTTCTTTAGGCGAAGAAAACTCATTCCAAATGGTGGCTGGAAATGCAACAGGAGCAAGGAAACTGATAAATTGTTCTAAATATTGTCTTAATAATACAAAAATCATAATTACTTTTTTTTGTGTGTGTTATGCGGGCCTCTCACTGTTGTGGCCTCTCCCATTGCAGAGCACAGGCTCCGGCGCGCAGGCTCAGCAGCCATGGCTCACGGACCTAGCCACTTCGCGGCGTTGTGGGATCTTCCCGGACTGGGGCACGAATCCATGTCCCCTGCATCGGCAGGCAGACTCTCAACCACTGCGCCACCAGGGAAGCCCCATAATTACTTTTGAGTTAACATATAGTGAGAATTTAATTTCATGATCTACAGCAGTAGAACGTACATTTTTATGTGCACACAGAATTATTCTAAAATTAAAACATATGCTGGCAAATAAAATCAGTCCCATCAACATAAAAATGATTGAAGTCATGCATAGTTCATTCTGTGACCACAATGCAATTTAGCTAAAAATCAGTAATAAAAAGGAACTACAGGGCTTCCCTGGTGGCACAGTGGTTGAGAGTCCGACTGCCGATGCAGGGGACGCAGGTTTGTGCCCCGGTCCGGGAAGATCCCACATGCCGCAGAGCGGCTGGGCCCGTGAGCCATGGCTGCTGAGCCTGCGCGTCCGGAGCCTGTGCTCCGCAACGGGAGAGGCCACAGCAGTGAGAGGCCCGCATACCACAAAAAAAAAAAGGAACTACAGAATCACTCTATGTTTGGAAATTTAAAAATGTACTTCTTAATAGTCCCCAGTTCTATTGACGAATTCAAAATCAAAATTAGAATATATTTGAATCTGAATGATAATGAAAATTCTACAACTCAAAAAGTGCAGCTAAAAATGTACTTAGAGGGAAATTTATAGTCATAAGTATTGATATATAGCTATAGTCAATAATCTACAATACCTTTTTAACTCTTGGTTCACATATAGTTCACAATAGTTAGAACATGATTTTTAAAAGGTTAAACATATGACTCCAATACAAATATAGAGTGAATATATGTCAAAGATTCCTTAAGTTACTAGTAAGGGAACAAGTAAGTTGACAAAGTTTGTTACAAAAACATTTTAGAAATGGGATAGTATAGGTAATTTTAAAATGAATATTATAAATAAAATTAGTAGATTAAATACAAAATTGGTTAATTCCTACAAGGCAATAATCTGTGAATTTCTCTTTTCTATCAGACAGAATCTACTAGTAAATATATAACTTCAAAATATTTGTGCTTTAAATGATAAAAAGCAAAGTTAAATGCAAGTGCAATTTCCTAAAGAATTAAATAATTTTTTATGTGAGTGTGACACCAGAATGACACTGAAAACACTAAGTCTTTTGTTTTTTGCCTTATATCCAACCTTTGGATGACTTTTCTTGACACAGCATTCAAAAATTTTAAAGTGCTGTGGCAGGTACAACAAAGGAAGCGTAATCCCGCCTCCGGGCATTCTCAGTGTAGTTTGTAAAACAAGACAAGAATCAAGTACAGAACAACACAAATAGCTGTAATTAATGCAATGAATATTTAATAGTTAAATACATTCTTCAGCTGCAGTGAAAAGAAGTAGAGGAACTCTAACAGATAATCAACGAGAAAGAAAGTTTAATTCTTCACAATTCTACCTTGATGAATCAATAAGATCTCAAATCAAAGTGTCCAAAGCTAAAATCTTCTCCAACATTTCCACCATAGAGTCTGTCTCTTAGGGTTGAAACTCTTGAACGTTATAGGTAAGGAAACTGTAGAATTAATTTTTATATTCCTAGCAAAGTTCCTGTATTAGACCAGATACATCATGTATATTGACATAATTATTAATCTTTTACATCCGACCCTTTTGTATTCTTACCTCTTGATCTCCACACATCCTAAGTTTTACTATGTAGTTAGTTCTCTCTTACTGTGGGTAAGGCACTCTTCTAGCCAATTTACCTGTCTTAGCTTGTCTAATCTTACCAACAACGTTATAAGGTTGGAACTATTTTTCACTCTATATTACACATGACAAAGCTTAGGCTCAGTGTGGTTATAAAATTTTATTAAACTTATCTATCTTATAAGAGGCAAAACCAGAATTTCACCTCAGGTATTCTTACTCTTATGCTTTTAATCATTTTTATGTAACCTTGGTTTCTGTCATATGACAAAATTAAATAAAGTGTGGAGATCAGGAATTATTTGTTTTTTGTTTGTTCATTTGTTGTTTCCAGTGTGCTGGAGAGAAAACATAAAGCTTAAACAAAAATGGTGGCTGTGTGCAAAAGCAAAGAAAAAGGAACAGTGTAACTTTAAACATGTATTCAAGATGATGAAAGTCATAAAACAGACTCCATGAACCCTTGACCAGTGGATATACATTTGTCCATCTCAGCTGTAGCTTTCACAGGAGTTTATGTAAGAAAAGATACTCCAGGTAAATAAACATTCCAATCCTAGCCTGCATATCTGTCATGGGCTGAATATTTGTGCACCAACACCACCCACCAATTTGTCTGTTGAAATTTTTGCCGTGAATGTGGTGGCGTTAGGAAGTGGGGCCCTTGAGAAATAATTCTGTCATGAGTGTGGAGCCTTCTTAATGAGATTACGACCTTTATAAAGGAGACCCCAAAGATCTCTCTTGCCCTCTTTCTGTCATCAAGGGTGCAATGAGAAGTCAACAGCCTTCAACTGGAAGAGGGTCCTCACCAGAATCCTATCATGCTGATGCTCTGATATCAGACTTCTAGCCACCAGAACTGTCAGAAATATATTTCTGTTGTGTGTAATCTACCCAGCCTACAGTTCTTTATATCAGCCCAAATTAAGACAACATTGACTGATAATTCTGTTTTAAACTCCAAAGCAAATTAATCGTAGTTACCTAACAAAGAGCTGACTCTAAAGATAAATCTTTTTCATGATAAATAGAGAGCAAGGAAAAGAAAAAATATGATGCCAAGGATAACCAGGCTTCTTCCCTAAAGCCAAGCTGACTTAAGGTATCAAATTCATTCCTCTTTATCTGTACCCCAATGTGGGCCTGCTAGGGTTTCGAAAGTGGATCTTGGCTCTAGGTCTGTATTAACAGAGCAGCAACACAGAAAAGACACCATAGAAGAGTAAAAGAAAATAGTAAAGGAGAACATAATACTAGAAGAAGAATTTTATGGAAGTATCTTTCTGAATGAAATCATTATCACCGGCTTTTGGACCCATAGTGCTTTCCTTAGGAGTCTTATGACTTTGACCTGTTTGAGGGAGGACAGTGAACTCAGGGATCTCTACTAAAGTTAGGTGTTGTTACTCTCACTACATAACAAAGCAGTGCCAAAATAACTGATATAAAATCACCATTTTATTATATTCATACATTCTATAAAGAATTTAAGCAGGGCTCAATGGGGTTAACTAATCTATGTCCCCATTATGTTGGTGGAGTGACTCAAAGGCAGGCGGCTAGAGTCATTTTTCAGTATCCTTACTCATATACCTGGTGGTTGGTGCTGACTGTTAGCTGGGACCTCAAATGGGTTGAAAATTGGAGCTCCTATTTGTGGCCTCTCCACATAACTTTCCTGTGGTCTTATTCACAGCAATCGCAACTGGGTTCCAAGAATGAGTGTCCCAAAAATGAAACAGAGAAATATATGCCATTACTCCCATGCTAAGGCCATGATTTGAAGCTAAATATAGATGTTTGATTAATTTAATGTCATAGGGCATCACTTTAACTTTCACTGAACTCTATTGGTTAAAGCAGCCACAGAACTCTGCCCAGGATCAATGAAATGGGTCATAAGCCCCATCACTGAATGAGATGAGTGTCAAGGTCACATGGTAAGAAGAGCATTTGACATATCAGATATTGTTTTAGGCAACGTGCTAAGATATGTAGGTATAGAGAACAAGGAATCAGGCAGTACATGCTAATATTATGAGTCCTGATGTCTATGTATCCCTCCAAGGAGGGGGAAAGCTGCTGATTCTCAATCCTCACTAAAATATTGGGCAACTTACTAAAAACTTACTAACTCAAGCTAGAAAAAAATTTCAGTGTTGCTACTGGCTTTAGTTTGGAGCCAAAATTAGCATATGTCTTTGAAGTTGTTGGTTCTTCTTCTTTATACCCAAAGTGTTCTGAATTTGAAGGATGCTCACGAGTAAACTAAGCAAGAGGTGTAACAGATCCAGGGAGAATGAATAGCCTGTGTACAGTCTTGGGGTAAGTGACAGAAAGGGAAGCAGGAAGACCCAAGGAAAAAAGGTCTGTGTCAGTGAGCACAAAGAGTGAGGTGTTATGCCTAGGGCAGTTGAACCCAGAAAGCCAAGAGCCAGGAGATATAGCCTAGGTTAATGATACAAGTCTTCATCCTAAAGCATAAAGGCAGTGGGAAGCCACTAGAATATGGGTGCAAGGTGGGTGACATTGTTTGAAAAGATTATTTTGGAAGAAGAATATTTAACATGTCAGAGCAAGAGAAGACAGTATAGAAGCAATGTACTCAATTAAGGGGTGTATATAGTGGTCTAGGTGAGAAATCACGGCAGTATGGATTAGGGAAATGGCTAAGGAGGTCAAGGGAGGTAGAGAGATTTAAAGCGACTTCAGATAAATTGATCATTCCAGGCTTAAGTGGTCAGAGAAAGTTTTTATGTAGCTTTGGAAATTGAGTTGAATTCTGAGAAATAGGCATAAAACAACTATATGGCTGGGGAGGGGGTAGAAGTATCTCAAGTAAGGAAAACAGCTTATGAAAACAAATGTACATTGGAATGTGCTAAGGCCATGTTTTGGAGCTAATAAATAGAAGTGTTTGGTTGTGTTCATGTGACTTGGAAGGCCTTGAACATCAGCCTAAATAGATTAAAACAGGCTATGAAACTTAGCCTAAAAGGATTTCAACACAAATTTGGTTAAAAGTGCTCAATGATTTTATCTTTGCATAATGCTATACAATTAATATTTGGATTATAGAATTAAATAGAGCAAGCTTTAATTCTCAGTATTATTATTTACCAGATCTGCAAACACAGAGAGATTACATAATCTTCCTAATATATATCATGTAATCTCCCTAATATGTTTCCCTTAAATCTAAGATTTTTAATCTTTAAAAATAAAGAAAATAATAATGCCTATCAAATAGAATTGTTTGGGAGATTAAATGAGATAATGCATTATACTGCAGTATCTGGCATGTAGTACATGCTCATAAATATTAAGTATTGCTATTATTACTATGAGCACACTTACTGTTGTTGCTTGTTATTCTTAAACCATTTATTTTGGGAGGTTATAGAAGGCATAAATAATCACTCAGTGTCATCAGAGATTGCTTTTGCAGGAGGTGAAACTTGAACTGGGCACAGTGTAAAAGGCATGGTGAGTGCATTGCTCCTAGTAGGCATCAGACCTACGGCAGGCAGCAGCAGATGATCTGTACCATCCAGCTGTACCCTAGTGTCCCCTACCATGTTAATCACACTAACACAACTTTATTTCTTGCCATTTCCCTTCCCTCCCTTAGGTTTTCTTAGTGTGCCATATGGAGCAAATGAGTCTCATGATCATTAATGCAATTCCACAAATACTAATTAAATATCAGTGCCCCTGGCACCATGTGGAAATAAGAACTGAAGTCTTGATTCCTGTCCTCCAAGGAACCATGGTCACATTTATTCATGTTTAAAAAAACAAAAACAATAAAATACAGAAGAGTGGGTATAACATTCAGTGCACTACCAAGAAGAAAAATGCAATGATGTGAAAATACCAAGTATGTCCAGTGAATAGATAGCAGTTTTGCACCCCTGAATCTTAAGATTCACACAGGAAAATAGAGGGAGTTAGTTAAAAAGGGAAGGCAGTGGTCACAGAAGACATTTACTACTCTCAGCGGGTGATTAGGACTCATTGCAGAAACAAGTGAAATAGGACCTTAGATACTCACATTATTGCCTTCAATGAACCTTGTACAGCACATCAAAAAGCATGGAAGATAATTTCTTTCCTTGCTCAACTTAGGATATGTTTGGGAAAATGAGTTTTCTGTTGCTGCCTTTGGCAGTCATCTTCCTGTGGAAGACAAGTGACACCTGAGGAGAGAGGTTGCAAGTGACTTTCTGGCCCACAGCTTGACAATTTCAAAAAACTTTGATGTTTGTCAATATTCCCAAAAATATATGTATTAAAACAGTAAAAGTCTTTGGGTGCTGTTAATTTTTTTAAGCTAACATTTTCTTAGGGCTTACTAAGCAGTGCAACATAGACACAATCCCTTTTCCACAAAGATGGTTGCTTCTAGCCCCTCACACAGAAAAGTGCAATTAAATTAAAATCTAACTTTCAAGTACATCTCACAGTTTATTCAGAATGGAGAATAACTCACATTATGAGCTCTTATTCTCCAGACAAAACACATTAATACTGCTTTCCTTTAATAATCCATCTTTGACTCTAGATTTTTATTTAATTATTTATTTTAGAAAGGCTTGGGGACAGGAAGAAACCTATAACTAATATGTCCAGGTTTAGCTCCTCTTTAGACAATGTGATGAAAACAGCAGATCTAAACTACAATCCTAGAGAAGGTTAATCTCCCCTCTTTCTCTTCATAGCATTCACCCTAATAGGATCTGATCTGATTTAAACTCTGCCACTTTAAATCAGCTTTCAGTCTTGCATCTAACTCTCCTCCTGGGTTTTAGTGCCATATTGTCATGTTAAAGTGTAAAACTCTGCATCTGCTGAGGCATTTGGCTGGAAAAACAAGTATGTCAATGGCTATCCCTCGCTGCCATCACACATATGGAATTTCTGTGTTCAGCTCTGCCATCTGGTCATTAGGCCTAGATTCATTTTTCATTGAATAAGGACCATCTACCATATCAGTGCCTCTTACAATATGCTATCCTTTTCATGGTGTTATATTGAAGTTCTTGTCTGATGACATTTTCTCTTCCCTAATAAATATTCTACAAAGAGAAATATTTAATGCCACTTGAAAAAAAAAAAAAAAAAAGAACCACACACAAGGCAATAGATGTAATTGGAACATGAGCAATCAAAATTTTAAGTAGTTGCAAACACAATACTAGAAATTTTATAATTACAATTTTGAAAATTCTACCTTGAAAGTGTAGAAGTCTATAGACATAAAGCAACCTTAACAGAGAAAAAACATTTAACATTATAAAGAGAATGCAGGTTAATTGTCCCTGCCATTCTATTTCCCTTATTTATGACAGTCATTATCTTGGGACTGGATGATATTTTCTTTTCTATCACAAGGATGTGGCCCCAGGATGGTATACAATTCCTTCTAAGATATGTATTCTGTCACTGCTGAACTATCCTTACCACATAGGGAAATAAAAACACCTGACTAGTTAATTTCCTCCTCCAACATTTTATTTTGGGAGGAATAAACAAAGTAAACATCAACTTAATTCAAAAGTTTAAAGGAAAACCCTCAGCAACCAGCCAACATGATTTATTGGCTAATCACAATAGAATTGGGGTAGAACTTTATTAACTTTATAGTAATAAGAAAATAAATTTAAAACCTGTAGCCAGATTCTTGAAAAAATAAGATAGTGGCTTAGGAGTACCTTGAAGGAGAATTTTGTATAATTGAGGCTTAAATTTTATATCCTGAAATCTTTATAAACTCTCTTCCCAAATCCACCCCATCCCCATGTCCAACCTCCCGGCATGTTCCATAAAAACTTAAACAATATGTGCTTTGTTCTATCCAGGATTTGCTAGGACACCTGCTTAAACTTTATTGAACATACAAACCACCAGGGGTTCTTGTTGAAATACAAAATCTGAGGTGGAACACAGAGTCTGCATTTCTAATAATCTCTTAGGTGATACCAGTGCTGCTGGTCTGAAAAGGATGCTTAAGTCTATCCAAGTGTCTCTTTCTCCTACCCCTCCAATCTCCCTTACACCTGGGAGAGAGCAATTTCATACAAGAAGACTTGGAGCCATGTTAATTTAATTTAATAAGCATCTTCTACATGTCAGGCATGATGCATTAACTATTTTTCATCATTTAAATCTCACATAAATCCTGGGCAATGGTTATTATTTTCCTATTTAAGAGTTGAAGAAATCATAGAGATATTGGCAAAGGCAGGATTGGTCCTATTTCTGCCTGACTCCAAATCCTGAGCTATTAACTCCATTCATCCTTGCTGAGTCACAATGTGGTATTAGACCTTTAAGATGCCACACAAACCAGGGTTCTTCCCATTTGAAGGGAAGCTCCTGTACCTCTGAATCTTTGTCCATGTTATTTTGTTCTCTTAATTCCTGCATATCTGAAAACTAGTTCAATACATATTGTAATCAAACTATGTTTGTTAAAGTGAACTAAACGAGCCCACAAAAGACAGATTCACACATAAGGGGTGAAAAGAGATGGAGTGTAATTGCTAGGAGCAAATGCTGTAGCATTGCAGAGGCTAAGTTTGAATGTTTGCTTTTCCACTCATTGGTTGCATGAATTGAGCTAAGATAAGTCTTTGCCTTGAGTCTCAATTTCCTCATTTGTATGGTGTGAAAATACCATAAATTACAGGTAGTTATTGTGATAAGTTTGTTTAAGTATGAGGTTTTTAGCACCATGCTAGCACACATTATGGCTGCAATAAGGGATAGTTTTATTATTATAAGGGAATAGCCTCATTATGGAATAGGACACTGTGAGGTATAGAGGACCCAGAGTACTGGTTCTCAAACTTGCTAAGTATTGTACAGTGGTCCGTCTGTATCTGTGATTTCACTTCCCCATTTTCAGTTACCTTTGGTCAACTTTTATCTGTAAAGGTCAAATGGAAAATTTCAGAAATTTTCATAAGTTTTAAATTGCAAGTTGTTCTGAGTAGCAGATTAAATCTCTCACAGTGCCACTCTGTCCACCTGGGACATGAATCAACCTGTTGTCTAGTGTTTCTAGTTGGTCACTTAGCAGCTGTCTTGCTTACCAGATCCACTGTGGTGGTATCACAACGGCTATGTTCAAGTGACCCTATTTTACTTAATAATGAACCCAAAGTGCAAGAGTAGCAATGCTGGCAATTCAAATCTGCCAAAGAGAAGCCGTAAAGTTCTACTTTTATGTGAGGAAGTGAAAGTTCTCAACTTAATATGGGAAGAAAAAAAATAATATGCTGAGGTTGTTAAGATCTAATTTGAGAATAAATCTTCTATCCATAAAATTGGGAAGAATGAAAAAGAAATTCATGCTAGTTTTGCTGTCGCACATTAAACTGTAAAACTTATAGCCACAGTCATGTTAAGTGCTTAGTTAAGTTGGAAAAGGCATTGAATTTGTACAATAAGTTATTCTGAGAGACAAAGTAACTTCACACTCATGTAATTTTTGTTACAGTACATTGTTATAATTGTTCTATTTTATTACTATTCTTATTAATCTGTTACTGTGTCTAATTTATAAATTAAAATTTATCACAATCATGTATAGGAAAAAATCATGGTATATATAGGGCTCAATAGTATGCATGGTTTCAGGCATCCACTGAAGATCTTGGAGTGCATCCCCTGCAGATAAAAGAGAGACTGAAAAAAATCATCTGGGCAGTTTTTAATACCACTGATGTTGTATCCAACTACTAGAGCTTCTGATTTAATTTGTATAAGAAGTGGTCTGAAGTGGGCATCAGCAGGTTTGAAAATTCTTCAGGTAATTGTAATATTTTTAAATTATGATGTTCTTGCTGCATTCTAGACTAATTAAATCAGAATTTCTATGGGTGAGACCCAGGCACTAGTATTTTTTAAAGCACCCTATATGATTACAATGTGGAGCCAAGTTTGAGAACCACTGCCTCATTTAAAATCCTCAGTTGGTTTTAAACTTTGGCTGCACATTAGAATCATTATAGGAAATAAAAAATATTGATTGTGAAGCCCCATCCTAGAGCAATTTCTGCCTATCTCTCAGGATGACACCCAAGAATTGATAGTTTTTAAAGGTTCCAGCAGGTGATTTTTAATGTACAGCTAGGGTTGAAATCCAGTATTTGAGTGGTTCTTAGACTTTTGTATGCTTCACAACCACCTAGAGAGACAGTTAAACTGCAGATTTTTGGCCCCCACCACCAGAGTTTATAATTAGGTAAATTCAGGGTGTGGCCTGGGAATTTGTATCTATAACAAGTTCTCAGATGAATGTTGATGATTCTGTTAAATAAAATCATAAAAGAATAAACTGTGAGTGCATACGGATATAAATAAAAATAGATGTACAAGTTTGATGAGGAACAATATGGTTACAATGTACTTTCTCACAAAATAATTATTAATTGCAAAAGGGAAAAGAATAACTACTAGGAGAAACATGGATGACAATACTTTAATCAAGTGATCAAAATGAACATCAGGACTTTTCTGGCTGACTAGTGGTTAAGACTCCTCATTTCCACTGCAGGGAGCGCAGGTTTGATCCCTGGTTGGGAAAGTTCCACGTGCTGCAAGGTGTGGTCAAAAAAAAAAAAAAAAAATGAACATCATCAGTTATGGGGCAAATAAAATTATGCACCACTTGATAGGGCACATTGAGAAGTTGACAACTCTACAGTGATTTTCCTGCCAAAGAATCATAACCTAAACCCAATCACAAGGAAACATCATACAAATCTACATTTTACAAAATAATCTCAAAAATAATCTTCAAAGGCCTCAGGGTTCTAAAAGTCAAAACCAAAAACAAATATACAAAACACAACAAAAACAAACAAACAAGCAAACAAACAAAAAAAAACCTATAGAACTCTTCCAGACTGAAGTAGACTAAAAAGATATGAAAACTTAGTCCATGATACTGAGTGGGCCCTTTCCCCAGGCAGGATCTGGGACAACTGGCAAAATTTGCATGGGTCTGAGGAGTAGATGGCAGAAATGTACCAATGCGAATTCTTTATTTTAAATGTTATATTGTGGCTATGAAGGAGGATAACCTTGTCTACAGGCATTACATATCAAAATGTTTGTGGGCGTCAGGTTGGCAACTTGCTATCAAATGATTTCGGAAAATAATAACATTTATTGTGGTGTGATCCAAAGACAAAGAACCAGATAAATTCAAAGGCCAACATTGCCAGAGCAGAGAGTTACTGGACTCTTATCACTATGTCACGAAGCAACCATTGCAAATCTCTGAGCTTTCCCAAGCAGCATGCCTTGCTCCTTTCCAATCTCATATAAAGAAAAGTATTCATCCCTCTGGAAATATGTAGACCCTACCCAATCAGCAGGTGACTCGCAAGTCTCTTTGTTCCCTGGCTATAAAAACACAAGAAACCCATGCTCATCATCGACTTTCCCTATCTACCAGGAAGTCAGCCCACTGTTCTTACAGCAACACTTCTCTGAATCTGAGCCTGAGGGACTCCTGCTGCATGTCTCTCCATTGCTGCTCTACTGTTTCGCCCACCCCCTTCTCCCCCTTCACCAGTTTTACCGCCTCGCCCTTCTCCATCTCTCCTTCCATCAGATATTTTAGAAAACTCTTTTTGTCCCAGGTCTCACCCACCTCCTCCTCAACTTTCTGCTCCCCAACCCCCACCTCCTTACCAGAACATGGACCCTCTTTCCCCTCCCCACACTCGGTCATGGACAGCCCAACGCTCTGAGCCAAGTCCCAATATGCTTCCCCTATGTGAGGTCACTAACAGAGACCTGGACACTATCAGAGTTCATGTCCCCTTCCCCATGTCTGATCTCTCTCATATCCAAGTGGAACTAGGCTCCTTCAGCCAGGAACCATCCACTTTTACCATGGAATTGCAGGCCCTTACCATAGCCTTTGACCTAACCTGGCAAGATAGTCATGTGCTCCTAACTACCTGCTGTATTCATGAAGAAAAGACCAGGATCTGGGCCATTGCTCAGGCCTGGGCAGATGAGGCACACGCTCAAAATCCTAATGAGAACAGAGCGGGGACAGAAGCAGTCACATGGGTGGAACCAGGATGCAAATATCAAGCAGATGAATATGGGCCAACAGGAGTGTTCACTAGGAAAAATTACATGATTACCTGTCTATTGGAAGATATGAAAAAGGCAATCACCAAACCTGTCAATTATAATAAACTCAGAGAAGTTATACAGGAACCCTCTGAGAACCCAGCCCTTTTTCAGGCCCGATTAGCAGAGGCTATGAGGAAATACACCAACCTAGACCCTGAGATCCCTGAAGGTCAGGCTATACTTGCAGCTCACTTTATAAGCCAAGCAACCCCTGCCTGACATCAGGCAAGAACTACAGAAATTAGAATAGGACCCACAAACCCCATTGTCTGTCCTACTTGACACGGCCTTTAAGGTCTTTAACAACAGGGAGGAAGTTTCCAGGAAAAGGCAAGAACTAAGAGAGGAAGAAAAACTAAATCGACACACTCAATATATGGTCCTTGCCATTACTCAGTCCCACACCAACAGGGACCCACAGGAATCCCTCCGTCTTCTCAGAAACCACCACTGACTTGCTACAAGTGCAGTCAGCAGGGGCACACTGTCAGGAAATGCTACACCCCACCACCCGATACTCCATGCTATTACTGTTACCCAAAGGGCCATTGGAGAAGGAGTTTTTCCTCCTGCCCTCAAGCATGTAGGTCAACGCCAGAACCACCCAACACCTGGGGTACTTCAGGACCTGTCCCCCTGGGACAAAATCAATACCAATTGCCCCTGTCGGTGGTAGTTGATGATAAGGAGCAAGAACCGGATTGCACTCTAGACCTAGGGCTCCTGAAGATGCCTGGGGCTCAACCTACAGGCCCCATGTTCACCATAAGACTGGAGGGGCCCTGAGTAACCCTGGATGTGGCAGGGGCTACTCTAAACTTTCTGATTAACACTGGGACTACTTATTCAGTCCTGACCTCCTTCTCTGTTCCCGTTCACCTTTCCTCAATCCTCCTAACAGGTATAGATGGATAACCCTCTTATGGCCATTTAACACCTCCCTTACCCCGTTCTCTTGAAAATACTCTATTCACACACTCTTTCCTAGACCTCCTGACCTGCCCTATGCCTCCGTTAGTCCAGGAGTTTTAACAAAACGTAAAGCTACTTTATCATTTCAAGACTAATATCTGCTCCTGGTTCTCTTGGCTAACCCCTTTCCTAGGTCCTGTTATAGCCTTCCTACTTCTACTGATTTTCAGGCCATATATATTTAACCTCCTTGTTAAGTTTGTGTCTTCTAGAATACAACAAATGAAAGTCCAAATGGTAAGGCGACAAGAATACCAGCCACTCAATACCTGGGCAACAATTGAACAAGCTGCCATCAAGTTCCATGGAGCCTCCATCCCTCCCTAGATGTACCCTGACAGAGAGTAGGACCCCTTCGATGTCCCTGCCTAGCAGGAAGTAGCCAGAGAGATTGTCACCTCTTTTCCTTACAAAAAGGTTACCAAACACCTGAGAGGGAGCTAGGCAGTTAGAGAGACATGAGCAGGGTATCCAACAGGGTCAAAGAACTGGCCCTTTAAATGAAGAGAGGGGGAAATGTGGCGTGCTTCAAGGACAAAGAACAAGATAAACTCAAAGGGCCAACATCGCTGGAACAGAGAATTACCAGACACTTATCACTCTATCATGCAGCAACCATTGCAACATGCTTGAGCTTTCCCAAGCAGCATGCCTTGCTCCTTTCCCATCCTATATAAAGAAAGGTATTCAACCCCCTGGAAATATGCAGACCTTACCCAATCAGTAGGTGACTCACAAGTCCCTTTGTTCCCTGGCTATAAAAACAGACAAGCAGGGCTTCCCTGGTGGCGCAGTGGTTGAGAGTCCGCCTGCCGATGCAGGGGACATGGGTTCGTGACCTGGTCCGGGAAGATCCCACATGCCGCGGAGCGGCTGGGCCCCTGAGCCATGGCCGCTGAGCCTGTGCGTCCGGAGCCTGTGCTCCGCAATGGGAAAGGCCACAACGGTGAGAGGCCCACATACCGCAAAAAAAAAAAAAAAAGAAACAGACAAGCAACCCATGCTCTTCGTGGACTTCACTGGGCTACCAGGAAGTCAGCCCACTGTTCTTGTAGTGACCCTTTTCTTTAATAATCTCTATCTTCCTTACATTCTGCCTTGTGTCTGGAAATTATTTTCCAACCTGCACTCCAACCACGACATTTATTTTATTTTATTTATACTATAACAAACTTTTCTGTAGTGGTAATTTAAAAACAAAAATTATTCTTAAAAGTTTAATCCAATTTTCACTCTGCAGAAGTCTTTCTTAGAAACTGGAGTGCCAGCCAAAGCTAGAGAGCAGTAGAGATGGAGAACAAATTACTCTGTGAAAAATCTTAATCAAAATTGATTTATGTTGCTTTATAAAATACCTCATCTTAAACTCCTGTAATTCAGGTGTTCTCTCGCAGCGATGGTGTGTCTTCCCTTAGAGTATTTCTTCACATTCCCTTTCTCTTCCTCTACTCTCAAATTTTGCTTCTTTTGGATATATTTGTAATTTCTGCTTACATGCCATAAGGTTCCTGTGTGATCAACTTGTTATACTTATTGCCACCATTCTGTTTTATCTCACCTGGTAAAAGCATTAAAATCTTTCTGTCATATTTGCCTTTATCTTGGTCTTGATTTTCCCCACTGACAGACATTTTTTTTTCACATAATGAATCTCATTTTAAATATTCTCATTATTTTTTCTATCCCTTTTAACCAAGTAATATTGAAATTTATTCCTAACTCTATGATTACATTTTTATTCATTTGTTTATTTTTCCATTCATTCAATCCACAAACACATATTATACACTTTTAAAATGTTAAATTCCTGCTGTGCAAGTACAGAAGTACAAATAAGATACAACATGGTCCTTGATCTCACTGTAATTCCATTGTGCATTTCACAGTGAGCCGTGCTATGCAATGTTGGCTGCTGCTTTGTCTATGACTCCATGGCAGTCTGTACATACTCTGATTAGAGGAAGAGTTCCACAGTGGAAGTCGAATATGAGTTCCTCTTGACATACGATTATATGTTTGTCTATAGGATGAGAGCACATTCAGATAGGAATGAACGAGCAGGAAAGCTCAAGTAACAGTGGGCCTCTGGTTTGGTCTGAGTGAAGAGAACAATGCAAGTCAGGAGAGTCAGAATCCAAGACTGTGACTATAAAATAAAGCTTATCTTAGAGACAAGCTAAGGTGTTTGGACCTGAACCTGTATAAAATAAGAAACCATAAAATAAAATTTTAAACAGAGGGTTGTTATAATCAAAATTATGTATTAGAAAGACTGCATAAAGAATGGATTGGCAATGGGATAAATTGATCCAGTGTATGCAGGCAAGAGTCCTGGAGGGAGAAGATCCAAGTCTACACAAAGGCAGCAACATCAGGGAAAAGGAAAAGGGGGCTCACTAGAGATGTTTGGGAGATTCTCTAGTGATTTTTCCTTTCTAGATAACCCCCCCACTACCACCACTGCCTCTGATAAATCTTGAACTGCTTTGTGAATTCCTTCTGCTTGATCTTTGTTTCCAAAGTTGAGTTTTGAAAGCTCAAGAGTTTTGTGAAGAATCTGACTGAGAACAGTGAGCCTAGATGGAAAGGAACACAAGAAAGGCATGAGTGCTTCCAAGGCCAAAGAGAGCCATAAGTACCTGAACTAGAGTTGTTATGGTGGGGTTGAAGAAAAGCAGAAGGATTCAAGAAGTATTACATTGGAATTCATGATTTATCAGATATGGTGGGAGGATGAAGTCTAAATGAATTTCATGTTTGAGTTTGAACTGACAATTGTTATTTTACTTTCCTGAAATTGTGACAGAAAGTAAATGAGAAAGAGTCAGACTAAGTAAGATGAAAGAATTAATTCTATTCTGGGCATTAGAATTTTAGCAATCCATGGATATTCAAATGAATATGTTCAGGCAGAAAGCAGATGTATATGACAGAAGCCAGGAGGATGTTTGTCTAGAAGATTTAGATTTAGAAATCACTATGCTGTCAGTGTATGTTAAAACCATGACACTAGGTGGGATTTTCAAGGGATAGTGCAAGAAGAGAAAAAAAGTAAAAGAAAAACAAACAAACTAAAAACTTGCCTTGAAAACAAAACATAAAGAAACCCATGTCTAGGAGTCAGGTGGAAGGAATCAACATAACAGTCAGAGATGCTATCAGAGGCCAGTGAAGGGTGCCATGTGACAGCCACATTTTCCTCCTTCCTATCAGTACTTCCCACAGCAGTCAGAGTAATCTTTAAAAAACAGATACTAGATGAGGTTATTCCTCTGCCTAATGCCATTAAAGGCTTTCCATGACCTTTACAATGGAACCATAGAACCTACTCATTTCCCCAGACCCTGGAGTCCATGCACAATCTGTTCCCTGTTTACTTCTCCAGCCTCATCTTATGTCAACTCTAGAGTCATTTCCCTCACCCAGTCAATGGGTCCTTCTTTGGTCCTGCATCCTCATCATGTATAACTGCACCATACCTTCTGCCAAATGAGTTTGGCTCCATGTTCTTCACCCATGGCTCCATGTTCTTCACCATCATGGTAGCCATGTTATGTAGCAGTTTTTTGAAGAAATAAAAAGAAAAGACAAAAACCTTAATCTCGAGGAATTATAATTCATTCAACACAACAAATATTTCTTCATTAAACATCCAGCTGGGCTTCCCTGGTGGTGCAGTGGTTGAGAGTCCACCTGCCAATGCAGGAGACACGGGTTTGTGCCCTGGTCCGAGAAGATCCCACATGCCACGGAGCGGCTGGGCCCATGAGCCATGGCCGCTGAGCCTGCGTGTCTGGAGCCTGTGCTCCACAACAGGAGAGGCCACAACAGTGACAGGCCTGCTTACCGCAAAAAAAAAGAAAAATCCAGCAAATACGTAAAACTCAGGTAGAGATAAGACATATAAATGAAATTGCTAGAGAACATGAAATAACATAGTCAAACACCATAATAACAGTCACGTTTTCATTGTTTTAGGAATTCAGAAGGAACAATCTCTGTGAGCTTTAATGTTCTGAGAGAACTCCATGGAACAAGACCTGAGATAGATTTTAAAGAATTAACAGAATTCAAAATGAGAAAAGTGTAAGTGGCACACATTTTATATAAAATGAATAACAAAATGAAAGCTTAAAATAATATGTGTATCATTCCATACACTGCCCTGTACATAGTAAGTATTTATTAGTAAGAGCAAAGAATAAATGTTGGGTCAGTTAGTAGAAAAAAAACATATATGAGGCTAAGGAGTTTTAAACTGACCCCAAAGACAGTATGTAGTATATACATATTGCTTCACCCTAGCCTTAAATGTCTTTGATTCTAAAAGCTTTGGGGTATATCTTATGTTTCTTGCCTATTACAATAATTGCCTATTACAGTAATGCCACTTTCAACACACCTCAAACATTTTTTCTTTATTCTGGAGTGTATCCCTTAGTCTTCTTTAAATTAGAAAAAAAAATCTACAAATTAAATTTTAAATGATTTATTTAAAATGAAACCAAATTTTATTGTTTACATAAAAATATCATATGGAATTATACAGGTATACATTTCTACAAGTATATAATCAAATATATTTTAAAAGATCCTCCCAATGGATAAAATTTAAATTTCTTTTATATTACTGTTAAATTGATTTAATTAAGTCTAATATTGCAACAGTTTAAAAATTACTGCTTTTCAGTGACTGTTCTCATTTGTTAGATGAACTATTCTTCTACAATATTTTTTCTTCAGTATACATTTGTAAAATCCATTTAACATTTTCCACCTTTATCCCACTTTTATTAGCATTATCTCACACTGTTCTTTTCATTTTACTATGTGGTTGTTCCTACAATTTTGTGACATATGCCTTTAATATATTAGGCTGAATTTTCAAAGAATAAAACCAACATTTTCTAATTATTTTTTGCCAAGAAAGCATTGATTTGACCAAAATCATATGCATACCTATAAAATATTAAAATAAGTAAATGGAGCTGTTTTGTTATAGTAGATGCCATGTCCTCAGCATCCTGCACAAGCTCTCTGTTCCTTTTGTCCCCCCACTTCTGTCCCACAAGAAAGTTCCTAAGATGTCCTGGAATTTTTTTGGCCACAACTTGAAGGCAACTATTATAGAAGCTAGTTCCTTTTAGCCATTTTCCTTCAATTTTATTATCTGTCACTAAGCAAATGGTACTATATTTGGTTATGGAATAAATCCGTGTGTTCTAATTTTCCCCAGGAATAAAAGGCAGAAAACTGAGAAATGTATTCTCCCCAGCCCCACCTACACATACTATAGGCATTTTTGTTTGGCTTTGTTCAACAAGATAAACATTAGATACCAAAGTGTAATAGAAGTTCTCTTTCTTATTCAAAATATTTGAGACCTATATTTGGTCAAATAATAGAAAAAGTTAAGATAAGCTGAGAACGATGGAAAATATACCTGTGTTCCTTGCATATTTTAATTTTAAGTATAGGCATCGATTTTCATTTGCCAGTTTTTCAATGTAGAACCAAAGCCTTTACTTGAATGGTGCGTTTTCTGACTGGAGGTATTTTTTTTCTTTTTTAAATGCCACACTCATTATTGATAATTTCTTTAAAATGAAGAGAAAAATTATAAGGTGCCTAGATTCTTTCCTTTTCTTATACAGTGTCTCTCTCACAGTTGGACACTACTTTTTTAAGAATTACAGTTTTTGAGTACAACTGGTATAATTAAGATGTTGCACAAACTCAGCTGACTCTGTGTTGGTAATGTAGTGCTCATGCAGGGGAAAACATGTGTTTTGGCATCTACTGGTCATGGGCAATACTGACACAAGTCCCCCCCGCCCCTTAACTCCCTGTCAACCACTGATAATTTAACTGTCTTCACCTTTTTTCAGAATACTATATAGTTGGAATCGTACAGTATTTAACCTTTTCTTACTGGCATCTTTCACTTAGCAATAGGAATTGAAGTTCCCTCCATGTTTTTTTATAGCATGAGAGGTTATTTCTTGTTATCATTGAATACTATTCCATCGTATAGATATACTTCAGTTTGTTTATTCATCCACATATTAAAGGACATCTTGGTTGTTGTGACCTCATTTTTTAATCCTAAATTACAATCAATAGATCACTTACATTTTAAGATCTACTGGTGTCCATCACTAATACCAAAATGTGTTCCCTTAAAAAAATCTGTAGAAGAATTATACATTCCCTCTTCTTCAACTTTCAAATATATTTTGTATATAAAATTTTTTCAGCAAGGATTTTAAGCTAATCAGTGTATCATAAATAAAAGTAATGCTAGATCCCATTCTTCATCTGTCCCTGAGAAAGTTGAGGACACAATGCAGCTCACAAAATTATTTATTCATGCAAATAGCAATAATTGAGTAAATGGTACATTCTTGTCTTTGAGCTAATAGAGATACAGTGGTGAAAAAATAAACATATATTTAATCCTTATGTTCAGGAATTTGTGTCATTACAGTGAAGATGATAAAGGTAGTAACATTTATTTTAATTAAGGAAATTTGTTCTTTTCCTTTCTATATTCTTATTCTTGGTTTGTGTTTCTATTATTTGAAATATGATTTTATGGAAAGATATGTAAAGCCACATGATTTAAAACTTGTTCACCCATCACTTTTCTCAAAAAAAAACCTGACAGTTTGCTGATCTCTTTTCAGACATTTCATTGTTTTCTATGTTTCATAAATACAAATATTAGTGAATTCCTATAACATTTTCAGTTCCTTGTTTCCTTCATTTTTTTTAAAAAAAATGTAGTTATTAAGATTTCTACTTTTCCAATTTAATTTTGTGAGGCACTAAATCTTGATCTTACAATTCAGAATTTTTAAAGCTGCTTATATAGCTCTTCTTCATAAATTGGCCTTGAAAATCATATAAAAGAAAGAAACATCACCTCCACCTCCAACATGTGACGGCCTCTTTATTTTCTCCCATATCCTGATGCAGACAATTACCTAGACTATGGGAAAAGTAAAGCTGCTAATCAACTTTCTTCTCTCATTGTGAGCCTTAGATTTTAAATGCATGTGGCATAATCGGCACTATCAACAAAGTTCTCTGCACCCCCTACCAATCCTCCCAGCACATCTCACTAATTCATCACTATCCAATCAATAACGGCCCCTGCTGAGAGAGAGTGAGAGACGGATGCTTTTCTTTTTCCCATAAGTACTTGAAATTGCTTAATTATAATGTCCTGTGCTTGGATGCAGTGACAATAGCCTCCCATTTACATGAGAAGAGACATACACCTAAACACCCCTAACTAGGTGGAGAAGTACCTAGTTAGGCAGATTAAATAGAGACGTTCCACTGAAGTGTGTAACTGCAGAAGCCATCATCGACCTATATTCCTATTGCATAAAAATGAGTCCTATTAAAAAAAGGTAGTATCAGAGAGAAATCAACTGAACAGAACATTTCTCCCTTTCCACTATCACATGTCCCTTTCTCTCAGCCTTTTTTTCTTTCCTTGCCCTCTCCCTTCCTATTTGCAGCCCTATTTTCTCCTTAGAGAACTTCCTTGCTCTCCTCTCACCTTTCACTTTATTTCATTCCTTCTGCCTTACCTTCTTTTCTCCTGTGTCTTTCTTTTTAAATCTTTCCTCTTGGATTTGAAAGCAGCATAACCAGGATAGTGATTTGGGATGATCAATCTTGCATCACTAAGAAGCATGAACTTCAAGGGGATTAGACTGTATGCATGGAAATGATTAGAAAATTATTACAGGCAAGAGATTTTCCAGGTAAGAGATGATGAAGTTCTGAAATGGTGGTTGTGGGAAAGGTAAAGAGAGGATAGATGTGAGAGATGTTGTAAATATAAAATTGACAGCTTCACAATTACAGGGGAGAGACTGGAACACACCTTCAGAACACTCAAGGAATCATTTGCACATCATAACCATGAATTTTTCAACTGCTAATTCGATCATTGCAATGTGAACTTCAGCAATCTGCCCTTTATATGCATAACAATATCATAAATAAGTCAGGGGAAAGCTAATGAGAAAATATATATCAAAGGGCCAAGTAAGCACCATGCAGAAAATCAACAACAGTTTGTAATTCAGTTCAATCATGTGCTGGGTAATTACATATTATGCAATCCAAAAGAATGTGCACTTTCTATTGTAAAATCAGATTGAGTCCTGAATGTAGGCTATCTGTGAACTCAGACTTCTACATAGGGACTAGGGTGGGTTTGCATGTTTAGATGTGATGAAATATACACTTGAAAGAAAAGAAAAAATCTTCTCTCCAATGACCTCTTTGGAAAAATAATACCATTGGGCATCATGCCTTGGAAACCCACATGGCACGGTTAATGAAAAGCCAGGAGTTTGGAGAGAATATTGAATTTGAAAGTCTCTGAGAGTGTTCCCCAAATGGGTTGTTAACTCCCTGTGACAGAGAACATTAATGCTAGATGATGGCAGTCATTTGATTCTAAACACAAAACATATTGTCTGTGATTAAAGGCAGATGCTGGAGGAGGGCATCCAGGGTATTGTGGCCAGAGCTGCATTAGAACTATCGCTTGGCAATTTCAAAGCTGTGACCAAAAGTAATAATAATAATCATAATAAAATAAGACAATTTGCCTTCTTCCCCATATTTAAGGGTGGATGCCCATGACTTTTCTAAAAGCTTAAAGTACAAATGTTTTTATACATTTGGGGAAAGACTCCAATACTCGTTTATACATATATAAATTTCATAGACACAAAGACCACAAAATAAACAAACTGCAGGTCACAGCATGATATCCACAGCAACCATTTAGAACACATATGTGAGTGAGGGTCTGTTTGCCTGTAAATCTGTTGCATCTGTTTGTCTGTGTGGCTTGTTAAATAGTGCTGGGGAAAGGGCAAGTGACAAATCTATTTTTGTTTCTATAATATTTTAATACATAAAAATATAACTATTTTTCTATAGTGATGGATTTTTTCCACAAGTATTTTGTGGTACTTTTCATGACATATCTTTTCCTTCTTTTAAACTTTTATAACTTTATTGTATCACTTTTATTAGAGCATATCAGATTAGATTTATTAGAATTATTTATATACATCTTGCAACTCTCCTCCTAGACCATAAATTACTTTGGGTGAAAGGCTATATCCTTTCATTTATTGTTAATTGAATACTATTCATATGTCCAGAATTTTCTATAAGCTTTATATATATATATTATCTCATTTAATGCAAATGATCATATTCATTAGATATACTGTTTCCTAAATCTTACAATTGAGGTAATTGAAGCACAGAAAAGTTAACTTGACCAAAGACTCATGGTTAGTAAGTAGCAAAGCTGAGTCAAAAACCTGACTTCAAAACCCATTCACGCATTTTATGAAGAGCATGAGAAACAAGGCATAGCTCAAGGCCTGCCAAAAGGCAGGAGTCTAACTACAACATACTTCCTTGAAAAAATTGTATCTCAAAAGGTTTCACCCTCAATTTGAGACTAAATCAGAATAGTTTCTCACTCTCCATTCACCACGTACACCCAGGACTACAAAGGAAAGTGTCTTGCATCCATGAAGATCAAAAGAGAAATTATATCCTAAGAGTTCATAATCACAGCTTGCAGTGTTGAGATTGTAACACAAATTCCTATCTCCAGGGTTGTCCAAATAAGTTCAAGCCATGAATTTAGTTTAAAGTGGACAATGGACACAACACGTGCTTGCCAGAAACAGTTGAAAGTGCTTTCTAGAAGAGCATATTTTCATGTTAGTCTTAGAATAATTATATAACTTTCTAAGAAAAATAAGTTTTCACTCAAAAGGAAACAAGATACTATGAGTGAGGACAAGTAGAAACAAAAGTTGGAAAGAAATTTAAGATTTTGTATAATCAAACACAGATTTTAAACAACTGTTTACTATTGAAGCCGAATCTGGCCTCTGTACCCTGACAACGAATTAAATCTTGGAGAGTCTTGAGTGAAGTAGAAAAGTATTGCTTTGCCAGGCAAAGGGGGCCACAGTGGGCTAATGCCTTCAAAACTGTGTGTCCTGGGCTTCGCTGGTGGCGCAGTGGTTGAGAGTCCGCCTGCCGATGCAGGGGACACGGGTTCGTGCCCTAGTCCGGGAGGATCCCACATGCCGCAGAGTGGCTGGGCCTGTGATCCATGGCCACTGAGCCTGCGCGTACAGAACCTGTGCTCTGCAATGGGACAGGCCGCAGCAGTGAGAGGCACGCGTATCAAAAACAAACAAACAAACAAAAAAACTGTGTGTCCCAACTTGGAGGGGGTAGTGAGAAGTTTTACAGTAACGGTTCAATGAGGGCATGATCAGCCCATGGACATTCTTCTGATTGGTTGATAGTGAGGTAAGTGGGAGTCAGCATCATCAACCTGGTTTCAACTAGTCCAGGAGCCAGCATACCATTGGCCAGCATACCATTAATTTCTCCCCCCTGGTGGGAGTTTCAGTATATCTAAACAGCTCAAAAATATTGTTATGTATACACCTTGATGGAGGAAAAAGGACTCTGTTCCAAACCTGCACTATTGTTTCTTTTGACTGTTCCTCCCTTGCCTCTGCAGCCCCTCCCTTCCCTAATTATGGAAAGTCATGGAGGCTAAATGAAGCCTATTTCCTGTAATCAAGAAATGGGGGAAAAAGAAAGGCTTTTGTGCCCAGGAGTCCCACAGTGTCCTGTTCTGTATCACTATATTTACATAAATAAAATGTGAGATAAAAATAACTAGAGAATAGAAACTTTTAAATGACCCACATTTAGAAAGAAAATAGAACTTTGGAAACAACAAAAAAAATTCAGACAAAAACTTCCCTTATAAATTTAACTGCAGATTAGACGTAAATGAAAGAAGAATTAGGTTAACTGAAAATAATTTGAAACAAAAATTTTTATTCTAAGTGGTAAATTTGTTGGTGTGAAATTGTTTATAATATTCTCTTTTCATACTTTTAATGTTTTTAGGATCTGTTGTGTTATTAATATCTGTAATTTGTATTTCTCTCAATCAGTTTAGCTAGGATCTTATAAATTTTGTGAATCTTTTTGCAAAAAACAACTTTGTGGTAATCAAAGTGTTCATTTTATTTGTTTTGTTTTTCTAAAACATATCAAAGTTGTGTGCTGCCTGATGTCTATTGTCTGCAAGTAGTTGTTTCATATATTGTACTCAGTTCTCTAATTGTTTAAGGTGAGAGGTTAAATGCAATACCAGTTCGTCTCTTATAAGCAGAATTTTCTTTGTACTGTTTCTATTTTCATGATTTATTTAATATGCTTGATTTTTTAATTATTATCTCTCATGACTACATTTTACTATACAGAACCTAAAATAAAATAAAAACTAAGTAAATATTAATATACAATTAAATTAATAAGTAAATACATGCCATCTAAAACACATTTTGCTTAATGATCATCATATAATTTATTCAGTGGTTATACTATGCTCCAGGCATTATGCTAGTCATTTTTTCAATTATTTATTCAATATGACCAATCCATTAAATATTTATTGTTATATATCTGTGGTCAGCAAATTATAGCCTACAGGCCAAATCTGACCAATCACTTGTTTTGGTAATTAATATTTTATTGGAACACAACCACACTAAGTTGTGTACACATTGTCTGTAACTGTTTTCACACTACAATGGCAAAGAGGAGTAATTGCAATAGAGACCATATGGTCTGGAAAGTCTTTATATTATTTATTTAAAAATAAATAGTCTTGGGGAGACCTTCAACATACCAGAGGAGTAAGACATGGAGATCAGCTTCCTCCCCACCAATATATCAAAACTACATCTATATGTAGAATAGCTCCTACAGAACACCTTCTGAACACTGGCAGAAGACCTCAGACTTCCCAAAAGGCAAGAAAACACCCACGTACCTGGGTAGGGCAAAAGAAGAAAGAAAAACCAGAGACAAAAAATAAGGACAGGACCTGCATCTCTGGGAGGGAGCTGGGAAGGAGGATAGGTTTCCACACACTAGGGAGCCCCTTCACTGTCAGGGACGGGGTGGGGGCAAGGGAAAAGCCATGGAGGAAAGCACAGCAACAGAGGTGCAGGGAAAAAAGTGGAGAGATACCCACACAAAGGATGAGTGCTGACCAGCACTCACCAACCTGAGATGCTTGCCTGCTCACCCACAAGGGCAGGTGGGGGCTGGGAGCTGAGGCTTAGGCTTTGGAGGTAAGATCCCAAGGAGAGGACTGGAGTTGGCTGCATGAAGACAGCCTGAAGGGGGCTAGTGCACAACAACTAGCCAGAAGGGAGTCAGGGAAAATGTCTGGAACTGCCAAAAAGGCAAGAAACCATTGTTTTGGGGTGTGCGAGGAGAGGGGATTCCTTTCCCTTGTGCCCACAGAAGGCAGAGAACTGCCTAAGCAAGCTCCAGAGACAGGTGCAAGTCACAGCTATCAGCTTAGATCCCAGAGGTGGACATGAAATGCTAATGCTGCTGCCGCTATCACCAAGAATCCTGTGCGCAAGCACAGGTCACTACCCAAACCCCTCTGGGTACATGTGCAGGACAGCACTGCCAGGATCCTTAGATCCATGGACAACGTCCCCAGGAGAGCACACAGCATGCCTCAGGCTGTTGCAATGTCATTCCAATCACTTCCACCACAGGCTTGCCCCGCATTCCAATTATGAGTACAATAACCTGCCCTCTCCCAGGCCTGAGTGAGCTAGAGAGCACTAATCAGCTTCTGCTTTAACCCTTTCTGTCTGGGCAGGGAACAGATGTCTGAGGGTGACCTACATGCAGAGGCAGGGCCAAAACCAAGGCTGAACACCAGGAGCTGGGCAAACAAAGAAGAGAAAGGGAAATTTCTCCATGCAGCCTCAGGAGCAGTGGATTAAATCCCCACAAACAACTTGAGGAGCTCTACATCTGTGGAATACCTAAATAGACAATGAATGTTCCCAAAATTGAGGCAGTAGACTTTGGAAGCACTTGTAGATTTGGGGTTTGCTTTCTGCAACTGATTTGTTTCTGATTTTTATGTTTATCCTAGCTTAGTTTTTAGAGCTTGTTATCATTGGTGGATTTCTTTATTGGTTCGGTGACTCTCTTCTTTTTTAATTTTAATTTTACTTTTTAATTTTATTATTATTTTTTTTTTCCTTTTTTTTCCTACCTTTTCTACTGAGTGTGTGGCTAGCAGTGTCTTGGAGATCTGACCAGGTGTCAGGCCTGAAGCATTGAGGTTTGAGAGACGAGTCCAGGACACAGAGACACCAGGGACTTTGTGGCCCCAATGTAATGTCAATTGACAAGAGCTCTCCCAGATATCTCCATCTCAACATTAAGACCTAGCTCCACCTAATGGCCAGCAAGCTCCAGTGCTGGACGTCCCATGCCAAACAACTAGCAAGACAGGACAACAAACCCACCCAGTAGCAGAGAGGCTGTCTAAGCCATACTAAGTTCACAGACATCCCAAAACACACAACTGGATTCGGCCCTGTCCACAAGAAAGACAAGATCCAGCCCCACACAAGAAAACACAGGCAGCAGTCCCCTCAACCAAGAAGCCTACAAAAGCCACTGAACCAAACTCACCCACTTCAGACAGACACCAAAAACACTGGGAACTACAAACCTGCAGCTGGCAAAAAGTCAAGCCCAAACACAGTAAGTTAAGAAAAACGAGAAGACAGAGAAATACACTGCCGATGAAGGAGCAAGGGAAAATTAAGTGAAGAGAAAATAGGCAGTCTACCTGAAAAAGAACTCAGAGTAATGATAGTAAAGATGATCCAAAATCGTGGAAATAGAATGGAGAAAATACAAGAAACATTTAACAAGGACATAGAACTAAAGGGCAAATAAACAAAGATGAACAACACAATAAGTGAAATTTAAAATTTTCTAGAAGGAATCAATTGCAGAATAAACGAGGCAAAAAAAAAAAAAAAAAAAAAAAAAAAAAGGATAAGTGACCTGGAAGATAAAGGAGTGAAAATAGCTACTGCAGAGCAGAATAAATAAAAAATAATGAAAAGAATTGAGGACAGTCTCAGAGACCTCTGGGACAACATTAAATGCACCAACATTTGAATTATAGGGGTCCCAGAGGAAGAGAAAAAGAAAGGGACTGAGAAAATATTTCAAGAGATTATAGTTGAAAACTTCCCTAAAGGAAATAATCAAGTCCAGGAAGAACAGAGAGTCCTATACAGGATAAATCCCAGGATAAACACACCAAGACACATATTAATCAAACTACCAAAAATTAAATACAAAGAAAAATATTAAAAGCAGCAAAGGAAAAGAAACAATTAACATAAAAGGGAATCTCCATAAGGTTAACGGCTGATCTTTCAGCAGAAACTCTGCAATACAGAAGGGAGTGGCAGTACATATTTAAAGTGATCAAAGGGAAAAACATAAAACCAAGATTACTCTATCCAGGAAGAATCTCATTCAGATTCGACAGAGAAACTAAAATCTTTACAGACAACTAAAGCTACGAGAATTCAGCACCACCAAACAAGCACTACAACAAATGTTAAAAGGACTTCTCTAGGTAGAAAACTCAAGAGAAGGAAAAGACTTACAATAACAAACCCAAAATAATTAAGAAAATTGTAATAGGAACATACATATCAATGACAACCTTAAATGTAAGCGGATTAAATGCTCCAACCAAAAGACATAAACTGGCTGAATGGATATGACAAGACCTGTATATATTCTGTCTAAAAGAGACACACTTCAGACCTGGGGATACATACAGACTGAAAGTGAGCAGATGGAAAAAGATGTTCCATGCAAATGGAAAGTAAAAGAAAGCTGGAGTAGCAGTTCTCATATCAGAAAAAAATAGACTTTAAAATAAAGACTATTACATGAGAAAAAGTAGTACATTACATAATCATCAATGGATCAATCCAAGAAGAAGATAAAACAATTGTAAATATTTTTGCATCCAACATAGGAGCACGCCAATACATAATGCAAATGCTAACAACCGTAAAAGGGGAAATCAGCAGTAACACAATCATACTAGGGGACATTAGCACACCCTTTCACCAATGGAAAGATCATCCAAAAAGAAAATAAATAAGGAAACACAAGGTTTAAATGATACATTAAACAAGATGCACTTAATTGATATTTATAGGACATTCCTTCCAAAGAAAACAGAATAAAATTTCTTCTCAAGTGCTTATGGAACATTCTTCAGGATAAATCATATCTTGGGTCATGACTCAAGCCTTGGTAAATTTAAGAAAATTGAAATTGTATAAAGTATAATTTCCGACTACAATGCTATGAGATTAGATATCAATTGCTGGAAAAATATATGTAAAAAATACAAACACAGGGAGGTTAAACAATATACTACCAAATAACCAAGAGATCACTAAGAAATATAAAAGGAAATGAAAAAATACCTAGAAACAAATGACAATGAAAACACAATGACCCAAAACCTATGGGATGCACCAAAAGCAGTTCTAAGAGCGAAGCTTATAGCAATACAAGCCTACCACAAGAAACAAGAAAAAAATCAAATAAAAGATCTAACCTAACGCCTCAAGGAACTAGAGAAAGAAGAACAAACAAAACCCAAAGTTGGCAAAGGGAAAGACATCATAAAGATCAGATCAGAAAGAACTGGAAAAGAAATGAAGGAAACAATAGCAAACATCAATAAAACTAAAAGCTGATTACTTGAGAAGATAAACAAAATTGATAAGCCAAACCAGACTCATCAAGAGAAGAAGGGAGAAGACTCAAATTAATAGAATTAGAAATGAAAAAAGGAGAAGTAACAACTGACACAGCAGAAATACAAAGGATCATGAGAGACTACTACAAGAAACTATATGCCAATAAAATGGACAACCTGGAAGAAATGGAAAAAAGCTTAGAAAAGCTTACAAATTTCCTAGACTGAACCAGGAAGAAATAGAAAATGTAAACAGACAAATCACAAGCAATGAAATTGAAACTGTAATTAAAATCTTCCAACAAACAAAAGCCCAGGACCAGATAACTTAAAAGGAAAATTCTATCAAACATTTCGAGAAGAGCTAACACCCATCTTTCTCAAACTCTTCCAAACTATAGCAGAGGAGGAACACTCCCAAAATCATTCTACTAGGCCACCATCACACTGATACAAAAACCAGACAAAGATGTCACAAAGAGAGAACTATAGGCCAATATCACTGAAGAACATAGATGCAAAAATCCTCAACAAAATACTAACAAAAAGAATCCAACAGCACAATAAAAGGATTATACACCATGATTAAGTGGAGTTTATCCCAGGGATGCAAGGATTCTTCAATACATGAAAATCAATTAATGTGATAAATCATATTAACAGATTGAAGGAGAAAAATCGTATGATCATCTCAGTAGATGTAGAAACAAACTTTTGACAAAACTCAACTCCCATTTATGATAAAAAGCATACAGAAAGTAGGCATAGAGAGAAGTAACCTAAACATAATAAGGACCATATATGACAAACACACAGTCAACATCGTTCTCAATGGTGAAAAATGGAAACAATTTCCAAAAATATCAGGAATAAGACAAGGTTGCCCAATCTCACCACTATTATTTGACATAGTTTTGGCAGTTTTAGCCACAGTAATCAGAGAAGAAAAATAAATAAAAGGAATCCAAACTGGAAAATAAGAAGTAAACTGTCACTGTTTGCAGATGACATGATACTGTATTTAAATAATCCTAAAGATGCTACCAGAAAACTACTAGAGATAATCAATGAATTTGGTAAAGTAGCAGGATACAAAATTAATGTACAGAAAGCTCTTGCAGTCCTATACAGTAATGGTGAAAAATCTGAAAGAGAAATTAAATAAACACACCCATTTACCATTGTAAAAAAAAAGCATAAAATACATAGGAATAAGCATACTTAGGTAGACAAAGGACCTGTATGCAGAAAACTATAAAACACTAATGAAAGAATTTAAGATGGTACAAAGAGATGAAGAGTTATACCATGTTCTTGGATTGGAAGAATCAACATTGTGAAAATGACTATATTTAGCAAAGCAATCTACAGATTCAATGCAATCCCTATTACACTACCAATGGCATTTTTCACAGAACTAGAACAAAAAAATTCACAATTTGTATATAAACACAAAAGACTGTGAACAGCCAAAGCTATTCTGAAAAAGAAAAACGGAGCTGGAGAAAACAGGCTCCCTGCCTTCAGACTATACTACAAAGCCACAGTAATCAAAACAGTATGGTACTGGTACAAAAACAGAAATATAGATCAATAGAACAGGACAGAAAGCCCAGAGGTAAACCCAAACACATATGGTCACCTTATGCTTGATAAAGGAGGCAAGAATATACAAGGGAGAAAAGAAAGCCTCATCAATAACTGGTTCTAGGAAAACTGGACAGCTACATGTAAAAGAAGGAAATTATAACACTCCCTAACACCATACACAAAAATAAACTCAAAATAGATTAAAGACCCATATGTAAGGCCAGACACCATAAAAGTCTTAGAGGAAAACATAGGAAGAACACTCTTTGATATAAATCACAGCAATATCCTTTTTGACCCACCTCCTAGAGAAGTGGAAACAAAAACAAAAATAAACAAATGGAACCTAATGAAACGTAAAAACTTTTGCTCAGCAAAGGAAACCATAAGCAAGATGCAAAGAAAACGCTCAGAATGGGAGAAAATATTTGCAAATGAAGCAACTGACAAAGGATTAATCTCCAAAATTTACAAGCAGCTCATGCAGCTCAATAACAAAAAAACAAACAACCCAATCCAGAAATGGGCAGAAGACCTAAATAGACATTTCTTCAAAAAAGATATACAGATTGCCAGCAAATACATGAAAGAATGTTCAACATCACTAATCATTAGAGAAATGCAAATCAAAACTACAACGAGGTACCACCTCACACCAGTCAGAATGGTCATCATCAAAAAATCTAGAAACAATAAATGCTGGAGAGGGTGTGGAGAAAAGGGAACCCTCTTGCACTGCTGGCGGGAATGTAAACTGATACATCCACTATAGAGAAGAGTATGGAGGTTCCTTAAAAAGCTAAAAATAGAACTACCATATGACCCAGCAATCCCACTAGTGTGCATATCCCCTGAGAAAACCATAATTCAAAAAGGGTCGTGTACCACAATGTTCATTGAAGCTCTATTTACAATAGCCAGGACATGGAAACAACTTAAGTGTCCATCAACAGATGAATGGATAAAGATGCTGTGGCACATATATACAGTGGAATATTACTCAGCCCTAAAATGAAGTAAAATTGAGTTATTTGTAGTGAGGTGGCTGGACCTAGAGTTTGTAATACAGAATAAGGTAAGTCAGAAATAGAAAAACAAATGTTGTATGCTAACACATATATATGGAATCTAAAAAAAAAAAAAAGTAAGAAAAATTCTTAAGAACCTAGGGACAGGACAGGAATAAAGATGCAGATATAGAGAATGGACTTGAGGACATGGGGAGGGGGAAGGGTAAGCCTTTATGAAGTGAGAGAGTGACGTGGACATGTATACACTACCAAATATAAAATAGATAACTAGTGAGAAGCAGATGTATAGCATAGGGAGATCAGCTCTGTGCTTTGTGTCCACCTAGAGGTATGGGATGGGGAAGGTGGGAGAAAGGGAGATGCAAGAGGGAGGAAGTATGGGGATATATGTGTATGCATAACTGATTCACTTTGTTACACAGCAGAAGGTTACACACCATTGTAAAGCAATTATACTCCAATAAATATGGTAAAAAATTATGTTAAAAAATGAAATAATATAAATACAAAGAAAAAAAATATTAAAAGCAGCAAGGGAAAAACAACAATTAACATGCAAGATAATCCCCCTAAGGTTAACAACTGATTTTTCAGCAGAAATTCTGCAAACCAGAAATGAGAGGAGGGACACATTTTAAGTGATGAAAGGGAAAAACCTACAACCAAGATTACTCTACCCAGCAAGGATGTCATTCAGATTCACTGGAGAAATTAAAACATTTACAGACAAGCAAAAGCTAAGAGAATTCAGCACCACCAAACCACCATTACAACAAGTGCTAAAGGATCTTCCCTAGGAAGGATACACAAGAGAAGGAAATGACCTACAATAACAAACCCAAAACAATTAAAAATATGGTAATAGGAACATACATATCAATAATGACCTTAACGTAAATGGAATAAATGCTACAACCAAAAGACATAGACAGGGAGAATGGGTAACAAAACAAGAACCATATGTATGCTGTCTACAAGAGACCCACTTCAGACCTAGAGACACATACAGACTGAAAGTGAGGGGATGGAAAAAGATATTCCATGCAAATACAAATCAAAAGAAAGCTGAAGTAGCACCTATTATATCAGACAAAATAGACTTTAAAATAAAGACTATTACAAGAGACTAAGAAGGGCACTACATAATGATCAAGGGATCAATCCAAGAAGAAGATATAAAAATTGTAAATATGCACCCAACATACGAGCACCTCAATACATAAGGCAAATACTAACAGTCAAAAAGTGGAAAATCAACAGTAACACAATCATAGTAGGGGACTTTAACACCCCATTTTCACCAATGCACTTATCATCCGAAATGATGATAAATAAGGAAACACAAGCTTTAAATGACATAATACACAAGATGGACTTAATTGATGTTATAGGACATTCCTTCCAAAAACAACAGAATAAACTTTCGTCTCAAATGCTCATGGAACATTCTCCAGGGTAGATCATATCTTGGGTCACAAATCAAGCCTTGGTAAATTTAAGATGTTTGAAATCGTATCAAGAATCTTTTCCACCACAACACTATGAGACTAGATATCAATTATAGGAAAAATGTGTAAAAAATACAAACAGATGGAGGGTAACTATATGCTACTAAATAACCAAGAGATCACTGAAGAAATCAAACAGGAATTCAAAAAGTACCTGAAAACAAATGACAATGAAAACACAATGACTCAAAACCTACGGGATTCAGCAAAAGCAGTTTTAAGAGGGAAGTTTATAGCAATAAAATCCTGCCTCAAGAAACAAGAAAAATTTCAAATACACAACCTAAACTTACCCCTAACACAATTAGAGAAACAAGAACTAAAAAAAAAAAAAAAACAAAGTTAGCAGAAGGAAAGAAATCATAAATATCAGATCAGAAATAAATGAAAAAGAAATAAAGGAAACAGTAGCAAAGATCAATAAAAATAAAAGCTGGTTCTTCAAGAAGATAAACAAAATTGGTAAACCATTAACCAGACTCATCAAGAATAAAAGGGAGAAGACTCAAAATTAAAATGTAAAAGGAGAAGTAACGAATGACATTGAAGTAATAAGAATGATCATTAGACATTAGCACAATCAACTCTATGCCAATAAAATGGACAACCTGGAAGAAATGGACAAATTCTTAGAAAAGCACAACCTTCCAAGACTGAACCAGGAAGAAATAGAAAATATGAAAAGACTAATCATAAGCACTGACATTGAAACTCTGATTAAAAATATTACAACAGGGCCTTTCCTGGTGGCGCAGTGGTTTGGAGCCCGCCTGCCGATGCGGGGGATGTGGGTTCGTGCCCTGGTCCGGGAGGATCCCGTGTGCCGTGGAGCGGCTGGGCCCGTGAGCCGTGGCCGCTGAGCCTGCGTGTCCAGAGCCTGTGCTCCGCGGCGGGAGAGGCCGCAGCAGTAAGAGGCCCACGTAACACACACACACAAAAAAAATTACAACAAACAAAAGCCCATGACCAGATGGCTTCACAGGCGAATTCTATCAAATATTTAGAGATGAACTAACAGCTATCCTTCTCAAACTCTTCCAAAATATAGCTGAGGGAGGAACACTCCCAAACTCATTCTATGAAGGGACCATCACCATGATACCAAAACCAGACAAAGAGGTTACAAAAAAAAAAGAAAACTCCAGACCAATATCACTGATGAACATAGATGCAAAAATCCTCAACAAAATACTAGCTAACAGGGAGGTCGGCGGGAAGATGGCGGAAAAGTAAGACGTGGAGATCGCCTTCCTCCTCACGGATACACCAGAAATTAAGAGGGAAGACACATGGGAGCACATGTATATGTATAGCTGATTCACTTTGTTATAAATCAGAAACTAACACACCATTGTAAAGCAATTATACCCCAATAAAGATGTTAAAAAAAAAAAAAATACTAGCTAACAGAATCCAATAACACATTAAAAGGATCATACACCATGATCAAGTGGGGTTTATCCCAGGAATGCAAGGAGTCTTCATTATTCTAAAATTAATCAATGTGTTACACCATATAAACAAATTGAAGGATGAAAACCATATGATAATCTCAGCAGATGCAAATAAAGCTTTTGACATAAATCAACACCCATTTATGACAAAAAGCTCTCAAGAAAGTAGGCATAGAAGAATCTTACTCAACTTGATATAGGCCATATATGGCAAACCCACAGCCAACATAGTTCTCAATTGTGAAAAACTAAAATCATTTCCTCTAAGATCAGGAATTTGGTATGGTTCCTCAATCTCACCACTATTTTTCAATATAGTTCTGGAAGTCTTAGCCATGGAAATCAGAGAAAATAAAGAAATAAAAGGAATCCAAATTGGGAAATAAAAGTGTCACTGTTTGCAGATGACATGATACTATACATAGAGAATCCTAAAGATGCTACCACAAGGCTACTAGATATAAACAATGAATTTGGTAAAGTAGCAGGACACAAAATTAATGCACAGATATTTCTTGCATTCCTATACACTAACAACAACAAATCTGAAAGATAAATTTAGGAAATACTCCCATTTACCACTGTAAAAAATATAATAAAATTCCTAGGAATAAATCTATTGAAGGAGACAAAAGAACTGTATGAAGAAAACTCTTAGACACTGATGAAATAAATTTAAAATGATACAAACAGATGGAGTGATATACCATGTTCTTGGATTAGAAGAATCAACATCATGAAAATTCCTATACTACTGAAAGCAATCTACACTTTCAGTGCAATCCATATCAATATACCAATGGCATTTTTCACAGAACTAGAACAAAAAATTTTACAATTTGTATGGAAACACAAAAGACCCTGAATAGGTAAAGCAATCTCGAGAAAGAAAAATGGAGCTAGAGGAACCAAGCTCCCTGACTTCAGACTATACTACAAAGCTACAGTAATCAAGACAGTATAGTTCTGGCACAAAAGCAGAAATATAGATCAATGGAACAGTATAGAAATCCCAGAGATAAACCCATGCATATGTGGTCACCATATCTATGATAAAGTAGGTCAGAATATACAGTGGAGAAAAGACAGCCTCTTCAATAAGTGGTGCTGGGAAAACTGCACAACCACATGTAAGAGAATGAAAGTAGAACATATCCTAACACCATACACAAATATGAACCCCTAATGGATTAAAGACCTAAGTGTAAGGCAGGACACTATAAAACTCTTAGAGGAAAACACAGGCAGAGCACTCTATGACATAAATCACAGAAAGATCCTTTTTGACCCACCTCCTAGGATAATGGAAATAAAAATTTAAATTAAAAAATGGGACCTAATGAAACTTAAAAGTTTTTGCACAGCAAAGGAAATCTTAAACAAGATGAAAAGACAACCCTCAGAATGCAAGAAAATATTTGCAAATAAGGCAACTGACAAAGGATTAATCTCCAAAATATATCACAGTTCATGCAGCTCAATATCAAAAAACAAACATCTCAATCCAAAAATGGGCAGATCTAAATAGACTTTTCCCAAAGAAGACATACAGATTGCCAACAAATACATGAAAAGATGCTCAATGTCACTAATAATTAGAGAAATGCAAATCAAAACCACAATGTAGTGTCACTGCACACCAATCAAAGTGGCCATCATCAAAAAATCTAGAAACAATAATGGAGAGGTTGTGGAGAAAAGGGAACCCTCCTACACTGTTGGTGGGAATGTAAATGGATATAGCCACTATGGAGAAAACAGTATGGAAGTTCCTTAAAAAACTAAAAATAGAACTATCATATGACCCAGCAAACTACTGAGCATATACCCTGAGAAAACCATAATTCAAAAAGAGACATGTACCTCAATGTTCATTGCAGCACTATTTACAGTAGCCAAGACATGGAAGCAACCTAAGTGTCCATACAGATGAATGGATAAAGAAGATGTGGTACATATATACAGTGGAGTATTACACAGCCATAAAAAGAAACAAAATTGAGTTATTTGTAATGAGGTGGATGGACATATAGCCTGTCATATAGAGTGAAATGTCAGAAAGAGAAAAACAAATAACTTATGCTGACACATATATATGGAATCTAAAAAAAAAGAAAACAAAGTTCTGATGAACCTAGGGGTAGGACAGGAATAAAGACGCAGATGTAGGGTATGGACTTGAGGACACTTGAAGAGGGAGAAGGGTAAGCTGGGACAAATTGAGTGATTAGCATTGACATATATACACTACCAGAAAAAAAGTAGATAGCTAGTGGGAAGCAGCCACATAGCACAGGGAGATCAGCTTTGTGCTTTGCAGTAACCAGAGGGGTGGTATATGGAAGGTGGAAGGGAGGCACGAGAGGGAGGGGATATGGATATATATATATACACACACACACACATACATATAGCTGATTCATTTTGTTATACAGCAGAAACTAACACAATATTTTAAAACAAATATACTCCAATAAAGATGTTATTTAAAAAAAGAGAAAAACATGCAATTGACTGTAAGAGAATAAAATAGAAAGTAAAGAATAAAACTGAGCACTTCATTCATAATAGGGATAAATTTATTTTTTTTTTTTGTTTGTATGTCTGTTCATGTCCTAAGCTGTACTGCAAAATATATTTCTTCCATTTCATTACAGTAAAAAGAGTTTGAAAAAACATTAAATAAATAAATAAATAAATAGCTTATTTACTATCTGGTCCTTTATTGAAAAAGGTTGCCAAACCTTGTTGTATACTCTTTTCCACAAAAGGAAAATGTGGCCTAAAGAGATTATTTATTTTGAACAAAATCAAATTAAACACAAATCTGCCATACACTTAAAGTCCTGTTAATTAATTCCTGTGTTCTATGACTTGCCAAAATAATTGTTTGATTTAACCTATGGCAATAAGGAAATGTTGAACTGAAAAAAATACAAACACTTGAAATTATACATAAAATGCCTTCTCCTACTTAAAGAATGAAAATTTTTTTCCTTCCTGTTCTATTTCTTGTGGTCTTTCTACATTTAACACTTATCCTTTCTGAGAATACTTCTTTGACAACTCCAGCACAAATCCACTTAACTCATTATTTTGAAAATAATGTCACTCAATCAGTTTAACCTAAATCAAAATCTAGTAGGTTATGTGTATAACTTCACTTCAAGGAGTCAGAACCCTTTCCATAATTTATCTGTGTCCTAATAATATATACTGAAGCTCATGGTTATAGATTATTAAGTAACTGAGAAACATACATACAGAAAGTTAAATATCAATCAAGAATTGTTGTCAAGCAGCTCTAATAACTCAGAACTTGATAAAGTGCTGATAGTATAGTGTGGAGGAGTGTGACCATTGTTTCTCCATTAATGTAACTTCATACTTGATTAGAAAAGAAAGACATTCAATAAGTAAGTAAATTAGGACTCAAATAAACTAAGCCACCTGTCTCATTCTCAATAATTCCCATATATGGCAGACACTCTAAAATCTCTTCCTTCTCCTTCCAAACTGCCCGTCTGTGACCCCCCAAACTATCTCCAACCCAATAGCCCATCTTGAAATATGCCTCCCTTGTTCTGGGTGGCAATATATTTTATTTCCTTTCTCTAGAGTAAGTCTTCCCTCTGCAATATAAATCAAGCTTGTTTCACCTATGTCCCCAATTCTCCATTTCACCAAATTCTACAATCAGCAGAATACATGTATAAAAGCTGATGAGCAAGCAAAAATTGAATTTGCTTTTGTGTGTGAAAGAAGATGAGAAGGTTGTGAATAACCATATATTGATTATTTTACTCCTTTCTTAAATAATTAAATAATCCTAAGTATGTTGATTGCTACAAAAGAAAAGTAGAGAATATCAGTGAATACCAGGTAGATCTTAATCTAGTCCCATTGTCAGAAAATACAGGTATACCTTGCAGATATTGTGGGTTTGGTTTCAGATCATCATGATAAAGTGAATATTTCAATAAAGCGAGTCCCACAAAGTGTTTGGTTTCCCAGTGCATATAAAAGTTATGTTAACACTATGCTGTAGTCTATTAATTGTTCAATAGTGTTACAAATAAAAAGCAATATACATTTCATAATTTTATTGTTAAAAAATGCTAATGATTATCTGAGCCTTCAACAAGTCAATATTTTTGCAGTAGTAACATCAAAGGTTACTGATCACAGATCATCTTAACAAATATAATAATAACAAAAAATTTGATATATTGTGAGAATTACCAAAATGTGACACAGAGACAATAAGTGAGCAAATGCAGTTAGAAATATAGCTCCCATAGACTTGCTTAACTCAGGGTTGCCACAAATCTTCAATTAGTAAAAACTACAATATCTGAGAAGCACAATAAAGTGAAGCTCAATATAATGAAGTAGGTTTGTATTGTAGAAAGTGGTGTTAGATGAGAAGAAAAGTAGGCCTATGGAAAGCAAAGGGAAGAGTAGTTCAGTAATGGAGGAGCCAACCAGGCAAGTGCAATTTTATCTGTGCAAAGGTGATAATAGAAACACCCAACACCATCACCCACACCTGCAAGCATACTTTCTTGCTTTTTATTTGGTTCTATATTTTCTTTATCAAAAAATACAGGATTTTTGATGAGTATTATCTTTACACAATGCTGATTATTTTTAACCAAACCAAACCAAACTAACTAACTAATTGCAGATGAGGCACCTGAAAGACACTAGAAAACTCTATTCAAGTGAATCTTACCAGAAGAAAAGTGAGACAGAAGTTTGAAAGACACTAGGAAGCACCATTCAAGTGAGTGTTACCACAAGAAAAGTGAGACAGAAGTTTGAGGATATTCAGCTTAGAGCAAGAAGAGCTGCTCTGTATGATATATACAGTATGTGGACAAAGAAATCTTCATTTTGATTAATAATGGTGATTATGATACTAAAGATCTTTGGCAGTATAGTGTTTAGGGAGAAGAAATGGATTTTGGCTTAGATTATATCTACATGCAAGCACATTCACAAACTATTATGGTCAGAGCTTCTAAATAATGCTTAGCTAATAGGAACATCTAAATTACACATACTTAATGAAAATTCTGGAAATTAATTTCCAAGTTTGATCATCTGGCAAAGTCTATGATACTCTTTTTGGTGAGTACTATTTCATCTTATAAACCACAAAGCAGAAACTAATCATATTACATTGTTTTCATTAAAGTACCTCAATCTAAGTATGATCTGCTATTTTCAATGTTTGCTTCTTATTCTTGTTTTGTTTCTTTGTTTGTTTTGGTTGGTTGCCTGCTTTTTTTGCTAGAAAAACAAGTTATAACAGACATCAAATATTTGTGGTTTATGAGAGAAAAATTGAAACATGAGAAAATTCTGTCCATTCTTAAAACTATCAAAACCTGCTCATAATGAATTTGGTGGGGGAATATCTGGGTCTAAGTTATACAACATACAATCTTTTTTTAAGGACGCAGAGTTTCCTTAAATATCATTGGGTTGACCAAATAAATAGACTTGACCAAATATATTGATGTTTTTAGTTTAGTATTCAGAAAGCTGGAGATACTCTCTCCTTGTTACCCTGAGATAGGACCTCCTTATACACAGAGAAGAAAGGCAGAGTCTCATTTTCACCAATGTTTCACCTATGGTGTCTTCTGCAGGTAAATATCCCAATTCTGTACCCTAAGAGTGTAAAATCCAGACAATTGTCCCAATGCTGAACTTAAGTGTAGCTGGGGAGTATCATGTGTGGAGCTTTCATGATCTTTTGCACTTTCCCAAGAGGGAAGGCATCCTACTCTCTCATCCCTCTATACTACCAGTCTTTTCAGATTTGCTTTATCCAGTAACTACCCCCTCTCTTTTCAGGTGCATCATCTGCTCTACAGCATAATCAATAGAGAAGTTCATGACTTTAATGACAGGACCTACGGTCTTGGTCCTTTCCTGTATTTTGTGAATTCTATACCTGCAGATGTCAACGGCTTATTTTGTTTAGCTTCTGCTGGCTCCAAAGAAGAGCTCTATTGCCTTTGTTCCCTGCAGCCTCTTCTAGGAATAAAAGATGGTAATGAGTTTTAGTTCCTATGAAAGTTTTATTCAGTGATTTTAAGATGTCTTACTTTTTGTTCTAGAGAAATAAAATATAAGCATAGCCTAAAAAAATAGATAGATTATAATTGTTGGTGACTGTTTCATAAAAGGAAAGAACTGAGATCTTCTCATTTAATTCTTTTCTGTGCATAATCAGTGTAGATATCACCCAGTGAATCAGGACAAACACCTTAATCGTACAGCCTTAACTGACCTTAATTATTTTTTCCCAAATGGTTCCCAACCTCCCACCCACTACATTCCAATTCTGTGGAACAATAATAAAAATAATAACATATATGTGCTAAAAGTGTTCATAGAAGGAAAGGGTAATACGTCAATGTAAGTTTTAAGGAAGAAATGCATTTGAGTTTATTCTTAAGAAATTATGATAGACACACAACAAGAGGAAGGCCATTCTAGGAGATTCTCAGACACAGAGTTTCTCAGGTAGGTACAAATGGGGTGTGATTTCATGACAATGATATTGGACTGAGGTTTCATTTTAGAATATGTCAGATGATAGAGCACTGGCAAAGTCAAGCACATTTTGGATTTGATATCAAAAAAGTTGATAATCACTGTAGACTTGTAAGAAATGGAATGACGAGAAAAACTGTGTTAAAGAATAGCTGTCTTCTACTTCTCCCTTTGACGCTGAAAGTTTATTTACTTTGTCTTGCATTTTATTTAGGTATTTATTTATTTTGTAATTGATTTTATAATTGTCTCAGATACTCACTTTATTCCACTGTGTGAATGCCCATAAAAATCTGCAGTGTAGATCGGTGCGGTTTCCTTGATAGAGCTACTGAAGTTACCATTTACAGATGCCTCCCAGCAGCCTTGAGAGTAGCTGCCAAGAAAAAGCTCAGTCATCCCCCAATAGCAGCCACAGGGAAAAGCCAAAAAAGTGAGCTGTGCTGATATCAAGAAGTACTAGTCTTGGGCTTCTCTGGTGGCGCAGTGGTTGAGAGTCTGCCTGCCGATGCAGGGGACATGGGTTCATGCCCCGGTCCGGGAAGATCCCACATGCCGCAGAGCGGCTGGGCCTGTGAGCCATGGCCGCTGAGCCTGCGCGTCCAGAGCCTGTGCTCCACAACGGGAGATGCCATGACAGTGAGAGGCCCGCGTACGGAAAAAAAAAAAAAAAAAATTACTAGTCCTCTCAGAGTCTGCATTACCAGCAAAGCAAAAACTTCTCCTGTGCCAATTCTGAAATGAATTAATTAGTTGAAGACCAATCTTGGGTGAACTTTTCTTTCTTTCCTTCTCTATCATTTTTTTCTAACAATAGTGCATGTGTTGAGTCCCTCAGGGAGCAATGAAACACTTGGATAAGACAGTTGTAGATTAAATATAGACTCCCTGTGGCAACTCTTATCTCCTGCCTTCCCTCCTGCTTGCAAAGATGCAGAGACGGGATTATTGCCACAGCTGCGCTTCCTAGAAGACTAATCAATGCAGCTATAAGAAGGTTTGAAATGCAGCAGGATTTTCAATTCTAAGGATACAATTTTTAAAAAGTGAGGAAGAAAAAACTGTTCTGAAAGTTATACTGCTGTTAAATCCAAACACTCTTTAAAAACAGAAAATAAGTCTATAAAAATTGCCTCATTGTCCTATTTTGGGTACATATCAAGCTGGTATTGATAAGACCTGTCTACAATAGACCAAATAATGAAGCCAAATTCCCAGAGAACACTGATGATTCTTTACCAGAACTTTGTTCATATAACAAAATTGGAGTTAGAGCATAGTCACTCTCAGAAGCCACAGATACACAACTAGAACTGTCAAATTCACTTTTGCTGCCTCTTTATGAACTCTTGGTTGAGCTCTGATGTCATGCAAATATATAAGACAATCCCAAATCAGTTGAGGTAAAAAAAAATCATAGAAAAGAAAAATATAGAAAATGTAAAAGGAGTTCTGAGGAGGATACAGTCTAAATCTCATAGGGTAGGAATAAGGATTCTGCCCATATAAGGGGTGTATGTCACCACCCATCTTTAGGATTTAGAGGTCATATCCCACTGTCTGATAGCACTCCTCACTTTTTGGCAAGGTGAATGAGGCCATCCTGGAGTGATGGGAGTGCAAACCAGATGTGAATTTGGGGATATTGTGTAAGTGGACAAGAAGTTATCAGTGTAACTTCCATGTCATTTATCCAAGTCAGTCAATCTGCATATATGTATTGGGAATCACAATGTGCTTTATGTTATGCTGAGCAAACCAGACTTGTCACTGTCTTCTTGGAGCTCATCCTGTCGTTGCAAATGTAAATATTACACACATAATTATAATTGTAATAATTCTAATCCAAGAGGAACAGAGAATCCTAAGATCTAGGGCTAGCAGTATCCTGGCTTACAGAGATGGTTTAAGGCTCCTTATCTCACCTCTTTTGGGAAAGACAAGGTGACAGTTGACAGCAGATTTGAGCCAAAAACAATAAAAAATAGGGGATAAACTCTCACAAACTTATGGTGTATCAGTGCACCTTCCTGTGTGGGAATACATACACTGGTGTACTTAACTTGGTGAAGCGGTGATTTGAAAATTAACTTCCAGTGGAATTTTTGCCAACGTCTCTGCTTACTAGAGAAGATGTAGAGGAGGGAATTTGGGTTCTTCAGAGTTAATTTCCAAAACAGTTTTTTTTTTTCCCTCTTTGCACAATCTGTCTTGATGTTATCAAGTGAAACTATTTCTACTTTGTTATGATTAGGGTGCACTGATATAAATGTGTAGCATATATATTATCAAGAGTGGGTTTTTTTTAGTGAATTTTGGATCCCACTAGTTTTATTAGAAATATACACATTCTCTTTTTTAATTTAATGAATGACATTAGTAAGAAGTAAAATGTTTTATACATTTATTAAAAGACATTAATGGGAAGGAGGAGATTCATTATGACACTGTTCTGTACCCGGAGAATGCCATGTGAAGGTTGTTCTCTGGGTGACTAAACAAGGGGCACACTTACTTTAATGGCCATATTAAAAGAGCACAAGAGTAGAATACTGAAGAGAGTATTTTTAGAAAATAAACCATTTAAGTTCTCACTTAGTGTTCAGAAAATGTTGATTTATTTTTTTCTCTCCTCTCTTGGACAGTGAATGTTTACCCTTCCACATAACCTAGTCCTCCTACCACTATTCCATTTTGACAAAAAATCTAAAAAACAGTGTAAACAAAAGTGATCCTGTTAGACATTTTCGATCAAATCTGAGAGCCCTGATAAGAAATGTGGTTTTACTTTCTAAATATTTCTGAACCGTTTGTTGGTTGGTTGGTTGCTTGGTTAGTTTCTAACATACCAATGTCAAAATGGAGAAGAATCATTGACTCAATACTAAATTAGAGAACTCTCCTGAATACCACTTTACAGATTAAGTACATAAGGCTAACTCATATAAAAGAGAGTGAAATTTATTCTCAGAGGCTAATGAAACCTTTGTTTGCTATTTTAAAACACTGTGCTTCCTGGGTCAAACCCACCTCAAATATGTGTGAGTATAAGATTACTAAGTACAGATCACTCTGGACATGGGAAACATTTGAAACACAGATAACCCTATCTTAAAGACATGAGAAACATAACCAGAGATTGTCTTCATATATGTATCACAAGGAGCAGCAACATTCCAAAGAGTCTGGACACAAGAAAAGAGTAAGTCCTACAAAACTCAGTTCTCACCTACTGAGATTTAGCCAGGAGAGGAAATATTATGTTTTCTCTTAATGAACATATGTTGACAAGAATACCTGAACATTCTTAGAATTTTTACCACTGCAGTTTTGATATACATTTTTAGAGGAAATGGAGCTCATCAAAATGGTGATTTTTTAATATATCTCCTTTTTTGTCAGGTATGTAACAGCTTTATTAAGATATAATTTACATATTATAAATTTCACCCTTTTAAGTGATTTCTAATATATTTACAGAGTTATGCAACCATCACCATTAATTTTCAAACATTTTCACCATCTCCACCCAAAAAAACCCATACCCATTATCAGTCACTCTCTATTCTTCTTTGTTCCTAGCCTCTATATCTATTAATCTACTTTCTGCCCCTGTGGATTTGGCTTTTTTGGACATCACATATCAATGGAATTATATAATATGGGATCTGTTAAGTCTAGCTTTTTTCACTTAGCATAATGTTTTCATTATATTTCATTATAGTGGGGGTACAAAAAATTGTGAAAAGTCATTGTCTGAACATACAATTTTATTTCATTGGATATATACCTAGAATTCCTGGGTCATGTGGAAACTATATTATTAATTTTTTGAGGAAACTCTAAAATGTTTTCCAAAGAGGCCTCACCATTTTACATTCCAATGAAAAATATATGAATGTTTTTATTTCTCCAAAGTTATTAAACTCTTTACATCTAAATTTGTCAAAAGCATTAGGTTTTCATCTCAAAGGAAAAGATATTCCGCAGTCTGTACCTGAAATTTCATTTTTTATCACTATTCTTTCCAATAATACCTATATGTCAACACTTGCTTTATCTTCAGGATCACCTATGCTTCTTCTTCCTTCCTGTTACCTACGCTAAAGTGGTAAGAATAGAAGGAAAGAGAAAATCCTGACCTCTTTCTCAAGCTCTCTGAACTGAAGCCTAAGGAGGCACTTATTAGATTCAGGAAACTAAATTACATCCATGCCATTTTGTAATTTTAAAAACTTGCTAAATAATGATCAAAATCTCCATCCTTCCCATAGCCACTATTCCAGTCATTTAATCCTAACAGTCTACCTCTGACGTGTCTCTATCTCCTTCTCTCTTCCCCCATGCTCCTTAGTTGAAAATGAATCTATCTCTCCCTGGACTATGATAATAACATACTTGTTTTTTACTTTACCACTAAACTTCCACTCTCTGCAATTGCTTTTCCATATTGTTTTTAGATTTTCTTGTTGTAGGAGTGAGGGCTTCAGTTTCTTGCTGACTGTCAACCAGAGGCAACTCTCAGTCCTTAGACAGTGCCCTCAATTCTTTGCCATGTGAGCCACCAACATAGGTGCTTGCTTCATTGAGTCAGGGAGAGTGAGAGAGAGAGACTCCAGCAAGATGGGCACTATAATTTTATGTACATAACTATGTAATCACACACATGTAATCATGTACATCCTATTACCTTTGCAACATTCTATTTGTTAGGAGAAATTCACAGGTCCTACCCACACTAAGAGGAAGAAATCATACAAGGGCTTGAACACCAGGAGCCAAAAATCATGAGTGGCTACCCTACCCTATCTGTCTGCTACTGTGCATCCTATGGCCTCCAAAGTTCTATTCCCCCATATGGATCATTGATACTCCTGTAAAGAGTATCACTGATACACACTGATACTCTTGTAAAGCATCCAAGGGTCTCATCCCATTACAGTATCTACTCATAGTTCAAGGCTCATCATCTAAATCAGGTCCAAGTGAGGATGAGACCCCTTGGATATAGTGTCTGACATGTATTAAGACAATATTAGACTGAACATATTTTGTGGATCCAATGCAGAATCTTCTAAATTTTTTTGATGAGGTCTCAGGGTGACTATGAGTTTCTCATGTATTTAAGTTTGAATTCCTAGAGAGTTGGAGCTTTTGTATTTAACGTTGATATCTCCAGTTAGTTACTCAATGACTTGCAGGCAGTAGTAATTCATAGGTAATGTTGATCAACTAATGGCCGTACTTAAATAGCTGATTTGCTGATCATAGGCAAAAGACACAGTTGAGTTGAAATTATAGCTGAACTTCATCAGTCCATTTCCACTTAATATTATGTTATATTTTTCTTGCTTGCTTGATGTCTGCTCTTTACTGAATTTCTTCTCTGAAATTCAAATCCCAAACAAGATTTAAATTATGAGAAAACTTCATGTCCAGTTGATTCTTCAGAAGTGTTATTAAATTCTATATTTTGAAAAATACTTTTCTCTAAAAGTTTTGTGTCTCTCACTAAAAGAAGGTACCAAATTAGTGTGACTTTATATGATAAATTTTATTTTCAATGTTTGAGAGTGTTTTGTCCTGATTAGTTTATAAGTCAGACCAGTTAAGTAGGGGTCTAGACAATAAGTATCTCACATAGCCATGAGTTGCATAATTCGCTTCATTACTCATTCATTAACCCAAAATACACTTAGCAAATGCCAACTCTGTGTCAAGGCTTGTGCTGGGCACTAGGGATACGATAGTATATAAATCAGATAAAGCTCCTCCCTCATGGAGCATTGTAATAGGGCAGAGAGACAATAAACAAATGAACAAAAGAGATCATTTCAAACTGTGAGGAAGTGTATAAAGGTAACAACAAATTTGACTGAAATAGATAACAAATAATAAGTAATACTTCTAGAGATGCTGATTGAAGAAAACCATATAATGAAAGACACTTATGCTCAATTAAGCATGGATTATAAAAAGTAAATAATAAACTAAGTGTGAATGTGCTGGGCACCATCAAGCAGAAAGAAAAACATGTGCAAAGGCTTTAGTGGCAGGAAAGAAGCTTGGCTTGTTCATGGGACCAAGAAAAGACCAGTGGACAGAGGAAGGGAAGTGCAGAATGGTAGGAGCTGCGTGGGAAAGGCAGGCAGGTACCAGATGTGCAGGGCATTATAGGTCGTTGTGAGGGGTTTGACCTAAGGCAAATATTTTTTTTTTCATCTTCATTGGAGTACAATTGCTTTATAACGATGTGTTAGTTTCTGCTTTATAACAAAGTGAATCAGTTATACATATACACATGTTCCCATACCTCTTCCCTCTTGCATCTCCCTCCCTCCGACCCTCCCTATCCCTCCCCTCTATGTGGTCACAAAGCACCGAGCTGATCTCCTTGTGCTATGCGGCTGCTTCCCACTAGCTATCTATTTTACGTTTGGTAGTGTAAATAAGTCCATGCCACTCTCTCACTTTGTCACAGCTTACCCTTCTCCCTCCCTGTATCCACAAGTACTTTCTCAAGTAGGTCTGTGTCTTTATTCCTGTCTTACCCCTAGGTTCTTCATGACATGAATTCCATATATACGTGTTAACATACGGTATTTGTCTTTCTCTTTCTGACTTACTTCACTCTGTATGACAGACGCTAGGTCCATCCACCTCACGACAAATAACTCAATTTTGTTTCTTTTTATGGCTGAGTAATATTCCATTACCAGTATATATGTTCCACATCTTCTTAATCCATTTCTCCGATGATGGACACTTAGGTTGTTTCCATCTCCTGGCTATCGTAAATAGAGCTGCAATGAACATTTTGATACATGAGTCTTTTTGAATTATGGTTTTCTCAAGGTACATACCTAGCAGTGGGATTGCTGGGTCATATGGTAGTTCTAATTGTAGTTTTTTTAAGGAACCTCCATACTGTTCTCCATAGTGGCTGAACCAATTCACATTCCCAACAGCAGTACAAGAGTGTTCCTTTTTCTATACAACCTTTCCAGAATTTATTGTTTCTAGATTTTTTGATGATGGCCATTCTGACTGGTGTGAGATGATATCTCATTGTAGTTTTGATTTGCATTTCTCTCATGATTAATGTTGTTGAGTATTCTTATATGTGTTTGTTAGCACTCTGTATATCTTCATTGGAAAAATGTCTATTTAAGACTTCTGCCCATTTTTAGATTGGGTTGTTTGTTTTTTTGATATTGAGCTGCATGAGCTGCTTGTAAATTTTGAAGATTAATCCTTTGTCAGTTGCTACATTTGAAAATATTTTCTCCCATTATAAGGGTTGTCTTTTGGTCTTGTTTATGGTTTCCTTTGCTCTGCAAAAGCTTTGAAGTTTCATTAGGTCCCATTTGTTTATTTTTGTTTTTATTTCCATTTCTCTAGGAGGTGGGTCAAAAATGATCTTGCTGTGATTTATGTCATAGAGTGTCCTGCCTATGTTTTCCTCTAAGAGTTTGATAGTTTCTGGCTTTACATTTAGGTCTTTAATCCATTTTGAGCTTATTTTTGTGTATGGTGTTAAGGAGTGATCTAACCTCATACTTTTACATGTACCTGTGCAGTTTTCCCAGCACCATTTATTGAAGATGCTGTCCTTTCTCCACTGTACATTCCTGTCCCCTTTATCAAAGACAAGGTGACCATATGTGTGTGGGTTTAACTCTGGGCTTTCTATCCTGTTCCATTGATCTATCTTTCTGTTTTTGCGCCAGTACCATACTGTCTTGATTACTGTAGCTTTGTAGTATAGTCTGAAGTCAGGGAGCCTGATTCCTCCAGCTCCGTTTTTCGTTCTCAAGATTGCTTTGGCTATTCGGGGTCTTTTGTGTTTCCATACAAATTGTGAAATGTTTGGTTCTATTTCTGTGAAAAATGCCAGTGGTAGTTTGATAGGGATTGCATTGAATCTGTAGATTGCTTTGGGTAGTAGAGTCATTTTCACAATGTTGATTATGCCAATCCAAGAACATGGTATATCTCTCCATATATTTGTATCATCTTTAATTTCTTTCATCAGCGTCTTATAATTTTCTGCATACAGGTCTTTTATTTCCTTAGGTAGGTTTATTCCTAGGTATTTTATTCTTTTTGTTGCAACGGTAAGTGGGAGAGTTTTCTTGATTTCACTTTCATATTTTTCTTCATTAGTGTTTAGGAATGCCAGAGATCTCTGTGCATTAATTTTGTATCCTGCTACTTTACCAAATTCATTGATTAGCTCTAGTAGTTTTCTGGTAGCATCTCTAGGATTGTCTATATATATTATCATGTCATCTGCAAACAGTGACAGCTTTACTTCCTCTTTTCCAATTTGGATTCCTTTTATTGGGTTTGTCATGTGTGGCCTTTATTATTTTGAGAAAAGTTCCCTCTATGCCTACTTTCTACAGGGTTTTTATCATAAATGGGTGTTGAATTTTGTCGAAAGCTTTCTCTGCATCTATTGAGATGATCATATGGTTTTTCTCCTTCAATTGGTTAATATGGTTTATCACACTGATTGACTTGAGTATATTGAAGATTCCTTGCATTCCTGGAATAAACCCCACTTGATCATGGTGTATGATCCTTTTAATGTGCTGTTGGATTCTGTTTGCTAGTATTTTGTTGAGGAGTTTTGCATCTATGTTCATCAGTGATATTGCCCTGTAGTTTTCTTTCTTGTGACATCCTTGTCTGGTGTTGGTGGCCTCGTAAAATGAGATTGGGAGTGTTTCTCCCTCTGCTATATTTTAGAAGAGCTTGAGAAGGATAGGTGTTAGCTCTTCTCTAAATGTTTGATAGAATTCACCTGTGAAACCACCTGGTCCTGAGCTTTTGTTTGTTGGAAGATTTTTAATCACAGTTTCAATTTCAGTGCTTGTGATTGGTCTGTTCATATTTTCCATTTATTCCTGATTCACTCTTTACAGGTTGTGCACTTCTAAGAATTTGTCCATTTCTTCTAGGTTGTCCATTTTATTGGCATAGTGTTGCTTGTAGTAATCTCTCATGATCTTTTGTAATTCTGCAGTGTCAGTTGTTACTTCTCCTTTTTCATTTCTAATTCTATTAATTTGAGTCTCCTCCTTTTTTTTCTTGATGAATCTGGCTAATGATTTATCTATTTTGTTTATCTTCTCAAAGAAGCAGCTTTTAGTTTTATTGATCTTTGCTATCATTTTCTTCATTTCTTTTTCATTTATTTCTGATATGACCTTTATGATTTCTTTTCTTCTGCTAACTTTGGAGTATTTTTGTTCTTCTTTCTCTAATTGCTTTAGGTGTAAGGTTAGGGCATTTATTCGAGATGTTTCCTGCTTCTTAAGGTAGGATTGCATTGCTATATACTTCCCTCTTAGAACTGCTTTTGCTGCATCCCGTAGGTTTTGGGTCGTCGTGTCTCCATTGTCATTTGTTTCTAGGTAATTTTTTTTTTTTTTTTT
>NW_020174918.1:1152530-1156507 GCF_003031525.2 Neophocaena asiaeorientalis asiaeorientalis | reverse complement strand
TTTTCTTTTTTTTTGTGGTACACGGGCCTCTCACTGTTGTGGCCTCTCCCGTTGCGAGCACAGGCTCCGGACGCGCAGGCCCAGCGGCCGTGGCTCACGGGCCCAGCCGCTCCGCGGCATGTGGGATCTTCCCGGACCGGGGCACGAACCCGCGTCCCCTGCATTGGCAGGCAGACTCTCAACCACTGCGCCACCAGGGAAGCCCATAGGTAATTTTTTTATTTCCTCTTTCTTTTCTTCAGTGATCACTTCGTTATTAAATAGCATACTTTTTAGCCTCCATGTGTTTGTATATTTTACAGATCTTTTCCTGTAATTGATATCTAGTCTCATAGTGTTGTGGTCAGAAAAGATACTTCGTACAATTTCAATTTCTTAAATTTAAAAAGGCTTGATTTGTGACCCGGGATATCATCTATCCTGGAGAATGTTTCACGAGAACTTGAGAAAAATATATATTCTGTTTTTTTTGGATGGAATGTCCTATAAATATCAATTAAGTCCGTCTTGTTTAATGTATCATTTAAAGCTTGTGTTTCCATATTTATTTTCATTTTGGATGATCTGTCCATTGGTGGAAGTGGCATGTTAAAGTCCACCACTATGAATGTGTTACTGTCGATTTCCCATTTTATGGCTGTCAGTATTTGCCTTATGTATTGAGGCGTTCCTGTGTTGGGTGTATAAATATTTACAATTGTTATATTTTCTTCTTGGATTGATCCCTTAATCATTATGTAGTGTCCTTCTTTATCTCTTCTAATAGTCTTTAGTTTAAAGTCTATTTTGTCTGATATGAGAATTGCTACTCCAGCTTTCTTTTCGTTTCCATTTGCATGGAATATCATTTTCCATCCCCTCACTTTCAGTCTGTATGTGTCTCTAGGTCTGAAGTGGGTCTCTTGTTGACAGCATATATATGGGTCTTGTTTTTGTATCCATTCAGTCTTTTTTTTTTTTTTCTGCTCTGCAGTAGTTATTTCCACTACTTTATCTTCCAGGTCACTTATCCATTCTTCTGCCTCAGTTACTCTGTTATTGATCCCTTCTAGAGTATTTTTAATTTCATTTATTGTGTTGTTCATCATTGCTTATTTCATCTTTATTTCTCCTAGGTCCTTGTTAAATGTTTCTTGCATTGTCTCTATTCTAGTTCCAACAGTTTGGATCATCTTTACTATCATTATTCTGAATCCTTTTTCAGGTAGACTGTCTATTTCCTCTTCATTTGTTAGGTCTGGTGGGTTTTTATCTTGCTCCTTTATCTGCTGTGTGTTTTTCTGTCTTCTCATTTTGCTTATCTTACCGTGTTTGGGGTCTGCTTTTTGCAGGCTGCATGTTCGTAGTTCCCGTTGTTTTTGGTGTCTGTCCCCAGGGGCTAAATTTGGTTCAGTGGGGTGTGTAGGCTTCTTGGTGGAGGGGAACACAGGGGCCTGTGTTCTTGTGGATAAGCCTGGATCTTGTCTTTCTGGTGGGCAGTTCCACGTCTGTTGGTGTGTTTTGGGTTGTCTGTGGTCTTATTATGATTTTAGGCAGCCTCTCTGCTAATGGGTGTGGTTGTGTTCCTGTCTTGCTAATTGTTTGTCATAGGGTGTCCAGCACTGTAGCTTGCTGGTCATTGAGTGAAGCTGGTTGTTTGTGTTGAGATGGAGAGCTCTGGGAGATTTGCAACGTTTTATATTATGTAGAGCTGCGAGGTCTCTTGTGAACCAGTGTTCTGAAGTTGGTTCTCCCACCTCAGAGGCACAGCACTGACTCCTGGCTGCAGCACCAATAGCCTTTCATCCACACGGCTCAGAATAAAAAGGAGAAAAAGTAGAAAGAAAGGAAGAAAGAATAAGGATAAAATAAAATAAAATAAAATAAAATAAAGTTATTAAAATAAAAATAATAATTAATTTAAAAAATGGACAGATTGAATCCTAGGACAAATGCTGAAAGCAAAGCTATATAGACAAAATATCACACAGAAACATACACATACACACTCTCAAAAAGAGGAAAAGGAGAAAAAATAATAAATCTTGTTCTCAAAGTCCACCTCCTCAGTTTGGGGTGATTCATTGTCTATTCAGGTATTCTGCAATTGCAGGGTACATCAAGTTGATTGTGGAGCTTTAATTTCCTGCTCCTGACGCTGCTGGGAGAGATTTCACTTTCTCTTCTTTGTTTGCACAGCTCCCGGGACTCAGCTTTGGATTTGGTCCCGCCTCTATGTGTACGTCCCTGGAGGGCATCTGTTCTTTGCTCTGACAGGACAGGGTTAAAGGAAATGTTGATTTGGGGGCTCTGTCTCACTCAGGGTGGGGGGAGGGAGGGGCACGAAGTGTGGGGCGAGCCTGCAGCAGCAGAGACCAGCATGACGTTGCACCAGCCTGAGGCACACCGTGCGTTCTCCCTGGGAAGTTGTTCCTGGATCCTGGGACCCTGGCAGTGGTGAGCTGCACAGGCTCCCCGGAAGGGAGGTGTGGAGAGTGACCTGCGCTCACACACAGGCTTCTTGGTGGCGGCAGCAGCAGCATTAACATCTCATGCCCATCTCTGGGGTCCGCGCTGTTAGCCACGGCTCTCGTCTGTCTCTGGAGCTCCTTTAAGCAGCGGTCTTAATCCCCTCTCCTCACACACCAGGAAACAACAGAGAGGGAAGAAAACGTCTCTTGCCTCTTTGGCAGGTCCAGACTTTTCCCGGACTCCCTCCCAGCCAGCTGTGGTGCACTAACCCCTCCAGTGCTCTCCGTGTGCTCTTACTGAAGCCCGAGCCTCAGCTGCCAGTCCTGTCCACCCCAGCGGGTGAGCAGACAAGCCTCTCAGGCTGGTGAGTGCTGGTCGGCACCGATCCTCTGTATGGGAACCTCTCCGCTTTTCCCTCTGCACCCCTGTTGCTGTGCTCTCCTCCATGGCTCCAAAGCTTCCCCCCACGGCCACCCGCAGTCTCCGCCCGCGAAGGGGCTTCCTAGTGTGTGGAAACCTTTCCTTATTCACAGCTCCCTTCCACTGGTGCAGGTCCTGTCCCTATTCTTTTGTCTCTCTTTATTCTTTTTTCTTTTGCCCTACCCAGGTACGTGGGGACTTTCTTGCCTTTTTGGAGGTCTGAGGTCTTCTGCCAGCATTCAGTAGGTGTTCTGTAGGAGTTGTTCCACGTGTAGATGTATTTCTGATGTATCTCTGGGGAGGAAGGTGATCTCCATGTCTTATTCTTCTGCCATCCTCCCCCCTGTTCTGTCACCAGGTTTATTTAAAATTCTCTTTCAGGAGTGCCCTGGTGGCCTAGTAGTTAGAATTTCGCGCTCTCACTGATGTGGCACGGGTTCAGTCCCTTGCTGGGGAACTGAGATCCTGCAAGCTGGGTTTGGGGATCCGCTCCGGGCAACTCAGGTGTGCAGGCCTTTCCCGTGTCCTTCCCACCTCCAAACATGTGAGCCAAGAACCGAGCTCTAGGCCACTGACCCACCGACCAACCCTAAGGCAAATATTTACCATATTAAGCAATATTAAGCATAAGATCTGCCTAATCTAATTAGCATTTAAAAATCACTGTTTCTGCCATATGAATAATAAGTTAGAAGGAGATGAGTAGAAGTAAGGAGACCATTCAGGAAGTTGCTGTAATTGTCCTATACCTAGAGCTGTGGTGACCTAGTGAAAAAATAAAAGAATAGAAACTTTTCATTTTTCTATATACAGAGCTTGCTGATGGGTCAGGGAGTGAGAACATAAGTGAAAGGGATGAATTAGAGATTAGGTCTAGATTCCTGTCTCTAGCAACTGGCTGGTGGCAGAGCCTTTTACTCTTGTGAAAAAGAATGGTAAGCTGGGTAGTTGGTGGGGGTTCAAGTTCTGAGAGAATCAGGAGTTTCAGTTAACATATTAAGTTTAGTAACTCTATGACAAATGTACAAGAAGATGTCAAAAGGGCAATTCGATATACAAATTTAGACTGGATATTGTAAGAGAAAATTTGGATATATATATATATA
>NW_020174918.1:1099794-1151334 GCF_003031525.2 Neophocaena asiaeorientalis asiaeorientalis | reverse complement strand
TATATATATATATATATATATATATATATATATATATATATATATATATATATATATATATATATATATATATATATATATATATATATATATATATATACACATTTGGAAGTCAGAGACTATTGAATTATAAAAATAGATAAGGTTTCTTTGTGTTACTTTCCCTTAGATCAATGCTTCCTTAATCTTTGTATGAAATAGCACCTATACAAAGTGATAAAATCTGAAAAGCACATTGTGGTAAGCTTGGGTGAATTAGGGCTATATGAGACTTAGTAAAATAGTTCACTACTTTTGCTTTGCAGTACATAATTATGGTAAGAGTCATAGGTTGAGTTCACTGGGAAGCAGACTTTGAGGTGAAGGTTTATTGGGGCATGTTCTCAGGATCAATATATGCAAGGGAGTTAGAGAAGCAGAATTGGGCAGGAGGAGAATTTAAACTCTGATGTGGTCTAGAAGAGGCCTTGGCCAATCCTACCTGTAGAGAGCTTCAGAGGTGGAGTAGTCCCTCAGAATTTTCCAAATTGTAGCAAGGGGGCTAGGCTTTTGTACCCTCACATCAACTAGTTATTGGAGTTAAACACTCTCTGGGAAGAGGATATAACCTTGGCCGAGGCAACTCCCTTTGGAAAAGGACAATTTTTAAGGAGGGACTCAGCTAAGAGCCATCAGCAGGCAACACACCTGACAGAATAGAAGTTTGGATGGGGTAAGGGGTTTGGTCTTAAGGGGGAGAAATAACATATCCACTAAAATAAAATAATTAAATATAAAGTATCAGGAAAGATATTAAATATTGCATTTGAATAAAACTCCCATATAAAATGTTTTCATTTTAATGAGAAGCTTGAGTGTGCACGTAACTTTTTATATTAGGTTATATATTTGTGATTATTAATGTAATTGTTTTTTAATGATAATCTCTTCAAATTAGTCATAGATACATACAATGTGAAACTTTGCACTAGTCATAAAAATATTAAATTGTATTTTTGTAGCCAGAAAAATTTTCAAGTTGAAATTATACTTATATATTATAAGAGTTATTTTTCCCATTGACAAATGTAGTGTTAAGTTTTCTTGTGAAATGATTTCAAATATAATTGAACTTTTGTAATAAAAAGAATTCAAAATAAAGGTAGAGTTCCAATTTGCAGAAAGTGGTTCTGTTTTTAGTAGTCACCTAGCAGCTGGTTTGGTCTTCCCTGAAAACAGATCCTGAAACAGGTGTCTGTGTGGTAGAGCACATCTTTAGTTGTGCTCAATGCAGTGTTAATCACAAAGCCCAACACCTAAGAGACAATTGGACACATATTCTGAACCCCATTCCACTGAAATCACCTTACCAGAAGCCTTAAATATGGCTACTCACTTTAGGAAATTAACAAACCAAAGGTCCATGACACCCCATGCCCTGAACAAGCACTTGAGAGCTAAAGAAACTACTGCCTCATGCCATAGCTAAAAAGTCACTGAGAACTGAGAACATCATTTACTATTCCTGCATTAAACAATACTGGAACAAGACATTAAAAAAACACTTAGCAAAAAATCAAGTTGATTCTCATTATTTGCAGCAGTTATGTTCAATAAATTATCTGAAAGCACTGATTTAGGGAATACTGAACCACTGTTCCTAGGGGGAATATAGCCTCTGGTCATTACATTTTTGTAACCTGATCAAAATGTGACATTAAATAGAACACAAAAAAAGATACTTGCTTACATGATGAGAGATGAAACAGAAGGCAGAGTGTCACCTCATTTAATCTACACTTTGAACATGTGCATTGAGCAAGTCAAATTTGTTGTCATTCTGTACATATTCACAAATGATGGTGAAAGCACAAGAAGTATTGATTTGGGGATTATAAATAAATTTTTAGCTAGTAGGCAAATTCACAAATACCGGATCTGTGAAAAATGAGTATTAACTGTACTTACTCCTAGAAGATAAAGCTTCAAAATAACAAAAACAGCTTCTTATCCAGGCTTACTTGGAGACACTCACCTTGCTGAGCTCACCAATCCAAAACTATTATGTCATAATCTCTGCCCAATTTTGGCCAGCTCACCTCACAAGACCACTGTCACAATCACCCAGTCAAGGCCCTATAATTACTTCCTCCTATTTTTTCCACTTTGAGACACTATTTAGTTGGTGTTTTCCTTTACTGCAGCAAGTCTAATAAACTTAGCTTTACCTAATGAACTGTTTATTTATTTCTGATTATCTTTTGGTGAGCAACAGCACCATGTTCTGCACAACAGTGTTCCAAGAATGAATGGTCATAGCAAGGTTTTACACAGTACATACGACTAGGAACCTCTAAAAGCATTGTTAAAATTATTTAAATCTAATTTTAATTGAAAACTGTGACAATTAAGTATCACTTTCTCTCTCTCTCTCTCTCTCTCTCTCAAGAGTCATTCACTGGAACAAGTTATTGGCTCCATTATTTTCTTATTTCTCCTTTCGTTTAAGGATACAGACAATTAAAAATACCTGTTGTGGAAAATTGAAATAGTGCTGAGCAATGGAAGCAATGTGCTTAATTACTGTGAGATGGGAGATAGATGGTAAATGACTCTTGTGTCAAGTTGAAGGCGTCAGCATACATATTTCTCATATGATATGGACTGTGACCTGATCTCGCATTTATTCAATTAAGCCAGGGAGTGAAATTATAAAATGTTTTTTTTTTTCCTTTCACATCTGCCAAATCAGCAAGACCTTTTGATTTATTTCAATAATTATTACTGTCACCAGCCCAAATACCAAGAGTCAAGTAGAAAGGTTTTATCTGAAAATCCTACATAAAGAAATTATGTTAAGAAAATGGACCAAAACTAGAGCGCAAAGGCTCTAGTTCTATTCTGGTATCAACATCAGGCAAGTCACTTGCATTCTTGAGACTTTGATTACTGTCACTACACCATAAAGAAACAGGATTAGATATCACTGATGTTTCCTTCACCTGACTTTCTATGATTTGTATTGACATATTCAACATCTCTCCTTGTATCTTTGGAGATTTAATTTTATGCATGTCCATCTCCCAGAGAAACTAGCTGGATCTGCTGCAGGCTTGTTTCCTCACATTTTAGGACTATGAAAACTAGGAAATCTGTCAAATGTAGGGGTCAGTATCTAATCATTATCAATGGGGACTATGGGCATATTTCAGAAATAACTCAATACTTTTGTCTCATGAGCTTTAGAATACAAAATTATTCCAGTATCTTCAAGCTCAGTAGAATCTCAAGAGAATGTCTGGTTTTCTCTGCCCTTTACTGCAGTTTACAAATGAAGTAACTGAGGAGGAAGCTTGAAGACAGTTGTCATTATTAAGATTGCTACCAACAAATAACTGCTTTTAAGGAAGGGAAATCACTTTAACAATTAAATAATGTGATAATAATCAGGTTGGTCTGGTTGTCAGTTTAAGGAGAAAGGTAACAAGTTTTTTGGTTAAAGGTAACAAATTGATTTTATTTCAAAGTAAAACTTTTTGAACAAACAGAGAGTAACAGATAGTGTAACCTCTAAGGATGTGGATATATGCATCTTCAAATCTCTCCTGTTTGAGAAGGCTACAAATGAAGAACTAGTCATTAGTCTTAAAGAAAAACACACTTCAGACACAACGTCCAAAGCCAGCTTTCACACCTACCCTTCCTCACAAGCTCTTTGTGTTCTTAGCCTAGTTTGAGGACCCACCATCTGGTCTCTGTGGCACCTTCTCTCTCAAGTATAAAAAATCTCTGTGTTCTGGGAAATATAATTAATTTTTGGCCTAAGAGAAGTTTCTCTGCTGTAAATGGAACTCTGTCTTTGAGACTAAAGTTCTCAATAAAATATTCTATTAATTTTCAACTGTGCCCAATTTGTGAGTGTTTAGTGCCAGTTTAAGCAAACAATAGGATAAAATCAAAGGAAAACATCACTCTGAAAAGAGATTCCTGCTCACAGTGCCAATAGAGGATCTAAAATAGATATGGACATCTATATTCCAGATACAAGTTGCAAATATTCAGCAATAGTTTTAAGGGTCCCCAGTGTTCAGTTAAATTATGCCATGCAATGAAATTCAATCACTTTCCATGAACAGACCTCTGTATCCTAAAGCTTGATTCTTATTTTCAGGGTTAGACATGGAAGAGGAACCGTTACCCTCTGGGCACTTACCTGCAACATTTGGCTGCTTCCCACACAGTGGAGAGGCTATTTTAACCAATTCCCAATTACGGTTTCCTGCTTTCCTTCCTGTGTCTGTGTACTGGATTCAGAGTTAGACATAGCTTTTTTTAGCTAAAATACTCTGTATTCTTAATAACTATCTGGGTGTTTGCCTTTTTCTGTTTCATTTTGCTTTGTTGTTGTTGTTTTTCTTCCTTTCCATTTATTCTACACAGTCATTTGCATCCCACTTCCCCATTAGACAATCACAGGGAAGCTGGAGAGATCCCATCTGTGCATTTCAGGGGGCGAAATCAAACAGCCCTGGGACAGGTGGAGCAGGCAGCAGGAAGGTGACCCCAGGCACACAGCAGGTGGGGCGAGCAGCGCAGGAAATCAGCAGGCAGCAGGCAGTCTGAAGGGCAGAAAGGCTCTTGCTGCCTAGTCCAGGCAGCAAATCAAGCAGAGGTTAGCAGGTAAGAAGGGTGACAGGAGGGCAGACTAGGCATGTGACCAATGAGGAGGGGAAATAGAAGGCAATTAGCCAGGGGGAGAAGGCCGATGGAGGGCATTCACTGACAATTATCAGGGGAAAGGGTTGCAGAAGGGTAATAATAGGAGGCAGTTCTGAGGGGCAAGAGGACAGCAGGCAAGTGACATGCAACAGCAGTGAGGACACCGGGCATGCCTTACCTGGGAAAAGCATTGAGGAAAGAACCTCATTACCTTGGAGCAAGGCCAAGCAGTTAGTGGGGCCATAGGCAGCCAAGAGGTGTGACCCCAAGATTGTGCAGTCTCAGCAGTCTGGGTGCCTGTTACAAACCGCCACCTCAGAGATATTTGCACTTCATGCATTGATCCTTGCCCCGAGGGACCTCAGAAAAATGCTATCTGGTGACAATAATGGAGAAAGCAGAGGCCAATTACAGAGCAGACTACTTAGCCTACCAGGTAAAATTTTAAAAAAAGGGGAAAATGGAGAGAAATTTCATTTTTTTAGGTGTTTTCCATGAGTCAGGCTCTGTCAGACATTTTACATATGTTATCTTATCCAATCCCACTGCAGCACTTGCATGACACTGTTATTGTTTTTAAGTTGAGAAAATTGAGTTTAAGAGACAATACGGAACTAGACCAAGATCACACAGCAAGTATGTGAGAGCTGCGATTTCAACTTGAGCCACTCTGATGCTCAGACTCTTCCACCTTGTTGTAGCATGGTGGGTCTCAAGGTTGGAAAGCCCTCTCTTAGCTATTAGTAGATGGTGTGTCTCCATCCTTAAAGATGAAGGCTTTGGTTTTTGTTAAACATAAATTTCCTCAAGAAGACATATACTATAAGACAGTGTTTCTCAGGTTTGAATATTGTACAGATCCCCATTAAAGATGTAAAAAGACTCAAATATCCTCAAGTTTCAGAGGTTTGGGTGGCAGCACCAGAAATGGTAAATGGGATCTTCAACAGCTCCATATGAAAAGTAAACTCTTTGAAAATATATTGCATTAGTGATCTCTGCATCACAAGTCTCTCCATTCTGTATGCTCATTGGGCCTTTGTATCAGTTAGGACACTTTCATCTGCAATTCATAGAAAGCCCTGATCCAGAATGACATGACCATTAGGAAATGTGTTCCACGTCATGAAAATTTCAGAGCTGGAACAGGATCCAGTGTCTCTCCCGAGATTCTCTTGCTCTGCTCTGTCCAGTGGTGAGTTTCTCTTCAGCTCAGCAGCAAGATGGCGTTAGCAGCTCCAGGGGTTACAACCAGCAGTGGTCTGTTCTGGGAAGAGATGAAGGACTTTAAAATCTTGTGTCTCTTTCTTAGGAGTAAAGAGAGGAACTCAGAAGCCCCTTAACCCAAGTACACTTCCCTATACAATACACTGACTGAAAAATATCATATACTGGTTCTGAACATGGAAGGAATGGGATTATCATGACGGATGATCCTAACAGGATCCACTCTTCCTCTGAGCTATGTCCTGAGAAAGGTAGATACCTGAATATAATGAAAATTCTTTTAGAAGTGAGGGGAAAGATGGATGCTGGAGAGGCTACTGAGTCTCTACTCTAGGCCTCAGTCAGTGATTGTTGAAAAAACAAATGACTAAATGTGAATGATTTCTGAGCAGGTTTGATTGGGGAAGGGAATAAAAGCACTGAATGTGGAATTGTTTTCTGGATCATTACTTATCCTACAGTATCAGTGTGACTTGAACAAATCCCTTCATTTCCTCAGCCTTGGTTTTTACAATCATAAATTGGAGAATATAATACCTGCCCCATTTAACTCACAGGGTTGTTATGAGAATTAAATATATATGTGTTAATGCTTTGTATATGACAAAGGACTATGTAAATGTGAGGCATTATTATTATTAATATTCAGAAGTTAATCACCTTGCTTATTCTGTCAGTGAGAAAATATTTATTATATTCTATGAGCCAAGTACAATTTAAATGTGAGCTGTGGAGACCACGGAAAGATACAACATCTAGGAAATACATAAAACTCACTGAGGAATCAAAATATTGCATGTCTAAGATTATATAATAGATCATTAAAAGAACAACACAAAATAAATTAAATGGTACCAGGAAAATTGGTTGTACATTAGAAAAAATAATTAAAGTTAGGTCCCTACATATTTCAAAGCAAGTTCTCAATAGAATAAAGGTCTAAATATGGAAATCTATAAAAGATATATCATAAGCAAAAATAAAAGACAAATGACAATCTAGGGTAAAATGTTTGTAACATTTATAATGCACAAAGTATCAATATCTATGAAATGCTTTTGAAGTACGTGAAAAAGCAATCAAATATAAAACTAAACAAATTTCAGTAAAACAGTATTAATTTCCAATACAAATATAAAAAGACTTATTCATCTTAAGAAATAGTACAAAAAAATTTTAAATTAAATCAAAACCATAAGATAATACTATTTTTGCCCACTAGATTGGCAAAAGTGTTTGAAGATTGGTATCCCATGCTACAAGTAAAATGCAAGGAAATTGACAGATGCTGCCATGTAGGTGGGGTATAAACATGTTTATTTTGGAAAGCAATTTGTCAATGTAACAAAAACTGAAATGTTCATAGTCTTTAAATCAGCAGCTTACCTTTTAAGAATACATTCTGTAAGACATATTTACAATGTAGACAAGAATATACATGGCCACAATTTTCTTAGCTGTGGGAACCCTCAAAATAACTTAAACATATATTGACAGGGTATTGATTAACAGAATGGCAGAAATTATATATTAGTTAAAGCTACCATTAAAAATGTTAAGATAGACTTCTATGTAGCAATATGAAAATTTTCCAAGATGTATGGCCAAGTGACAAAAGCAAATTAAAAAGCAATACTATTTTTTCTTTAAAACCACTATAAACATACATTTACTTATACACATGCAATGTTTTTCTCTCTCCTCTCTCTCTCTCTCTCTCTCTCTCTCTCTCACACACACACACACACACACACACACATACACACACACACACACACAGATATACATAGTCAAAGGAGTCTAGACTCCAGAGTGAGAAGTATGGTGCAATATTTTGAAGGAATTGGGATGTGTCTCTAAGGGGAAGAAATGTAGATTTTCCACTTTGGTTTAACAACTATCTTTCATGTCTTACCTGCTCATGAACCTGGGCTGATTCCACATCTTCTGAGACTAAATCTAATTGTTAACTCCAGAGCAACTCATTGTTTTTACATTCTCTGATGTTCCTTTTCAGGACCTGCTCTCATAAACCCCATGTTTTAGACTACTACATTTCAGGATGGTGAAATACACTCTAGGCCTATTTTATAGAGTTATCACTAACTAGCTCTGACTTTAGGGCACTTGAAGTGTGACTAAAGGACACTGAGACATGCTGTAAGTATAAAATACTTGTTATGTTTCAAAGACTTAGTGAGAAAAATAATTTAAAATATCTCATTAATAATTATACACTGACTACATGTAGAAATACTATTTCTGATATATTGGGTTAAATAAAATATATATTAAAATTAATTTTACTTGTTTCTTTTTAAATCTTCTTTTTAATGAAGCTACTAGAAAATTTAAAATTACACATGTGGCTTATGTTTGTGACTCAATATATTTCTATTGGACAGTGCTGCTCTAGGCAATGAAATAATCTTTGTTCTTTTTTTTTTTTTTTTCAAGATCATCTAGCTGGCAATGCACCAGTGACTAGAGACTGTGCTCTCTTTTCCTCCCCAGATTCCTACATTCCCCCCTCTAAAGTTTTTTACTTAAAACTAAGACAGAAGTAATAAATATTATTTCTTAGAATTTGGACATGGAGAGTGGGTACAAGTCCATGATGAATCTAAGGTTTTGATGCTGAGTGATTGAGTTATGTCAGTGCCATTAACAAACAGCCAAGTTAGAAGCAAAAGAGCGTTTAAGCATGGAGGCAACTTTCTTGCTTTTAAACAGGATGAATTTGGAAAAGTATATATGCCCGGTGGGCATTTGGAGTGTGAAAATCAAACTGCAGATGAAAGTTTTAAATGGTGATTTAGGATAGAGAAACATTCGTAGTTGGTATATGTTAGAAAATAATCTAATCAAATTGATTTAAGAATATTCTGTTATTAAAGCTTGTCAGAATTCATTTTGACTAAACCATATTTAAAATAAAATGTTATATAATGCCAGGTTTTTATTTATCTTAATATATCAGTGATTATATGAATTCTTAACAAGTAGCAAAGTGAAAAAGAAAAAAGAAAATGTGTATATTTCCAGACATGCCCATGATGTATATGCTATTATTTTTTAAAAAGTATTATTTTTACTTCCTCATATTCAAAATATTTTTTCATATTTCAATTAAGTACTCAGACTTAATTTTGCATTTATTCAGTGACAGATACTGTATTTGGGCAGGGATGTTTAAAAAAGCTATCCAAAACATCCATCACAGAACATCATATATATCAGGTTCTCAATAATTTATTGTTGAATGAATAAATAATTCAATCCCTTAATTCAAAATAGGAAAATTAGGAACTTCAGAATATAAGAAATGTGTTATCTAATTACAAATTAATTTGCTTCAGTCTCACAGGATTTTGTTCAGTATGCATTAAAATAACCCAGTTTTTCTTTCACCCCAGAGAACAACTCCTGTTGGGAGGAATGATGAATGTTAGTGAAAGAGAGGGTAAACTATATGGTTCCTAGAAATAACAAAACGGCAAATGCAAACAAAGGGACCAGAAGTAAAATAATAATTAAAAAACAGCAAAGACTTCCAGGTTCCAATCTGGCATATAAAGAGCTTAGAAGTGACCATTATGACCTAAGGAGTAAAAACTTGTCAAAATTTTTTACTAAAATAATAGCAACTCTACTTAGATCTGTCAGTGACATGAGGTCACTGGGCAAATCATTTCCCCTAAAATTGGAGAGATAAACAGGCAGACAGAAAAATCAGAATTTACCAGAGCAGAAACACAGGAGCAGAAACTTCCTCAGGAACCAGGCCTGTAACTGAGGAATGGCTGGAGTCTCAGTGTGGACAATCTGAGAGGTAAAAGCACCATGGCAACACAGTCCTGGAGGCCCTATGTTTTGTGAGTTATGCCTCAACAAGCTCTACCAGATTCTGACATAAGAGATTGGGGGAAAAAAAAACCCAAAACAACCCTCAGGCTTCTGGCAAGAAGAGGGAAAAAGGAAACATTTTGAAATATACCAGAGCATTCTGCTTTTTCCTAAGCTGGCCTTCCCTCAGGAGAAACAATTTTGCCAGAACAAAATTTATTGGGGTTTTATCAGAGCCTAACTTACCTGAGAGAAGGGAAATATCCAACTCCAGTTCCTTCTAGACATCCTGTTCCACCTAATATGGGGTGGGGGGCACTGAAAAGTACTAGTAAAGTTCACAAGCAAGAAGCAAAGGTTCATCAAAAGACTGAGATCTAATCCCAGGACTATAGAACACTTCCCCTCCCTCCACACTTTACCACTACATGACTAAAGGAATTTTTACTGTAGTTCCTTTCACTCAGCATATGACAACTACCTTTCAACAAAAATTACAAGATATATTAAAAGGCAAAATCACAATTTGAAAAGACCAATCAAGCCTCAGAGCCAGTCACATATGTCAGGAATGTTGGAATTATAAGACCAGGAAGTTTTTAAAACTATGATTAATATGCTAAGAGCTTTAATGGGAAAACTAGACCAAGAACATGGATAATGTTAAGCAGAGAGAAAAAAAAAATTCTAAGAAGGAATCTAAAAGAAATACCAGAAAGCAAAACATTGTAATAGAAATGAAGAATGCCATCATTAGTGGACTGGGTATGGCCGAGACAAGAATTACTGGGCTTAGGATATGACAATAGAAACTTCCAAAACTGGTAAGCGAAGGAAAAAATTGAAATAAGAGAGTAGAATATTCAAGAACTGTGGGGCAACTACAGAGGATGTAATGTACACATAGCAGCAACACAAGAAGGAGAAAAAAGAAAAAGGAAAAGAAGCAGTGTTTGAAGCAGTTAAGTCTATTTCCCCAAAATAATGCTGGGCATCAACCACAGAACTGAGAAGCTCAAAGAAGACTGAGCAAGAGAAATATAAATAAAATAAAATAAGCAAAACAACACCTAGGAATATCATACTGAAACTTCAGAAATCAAAGGTAAGAAAAATAAATTCTTAAAAGACACCAAAGGGGGAAAATCATCTTATCTGGAATCACACAGGTGAGAGCATGGGTACTGCTCTAAAGTAGATTGTGATCAGTTGAGATGGCTATTGCAATCTTACAGCTGCCACTAAGAAAATAACTTGAATTAATAATAACACAATCAACAAAGGGATTAAAATGGCATTCTAGAAGCCTCTGGGCGCCTTCAAGATGGTGGAGGAGTAAGACGTGGAGATCACCTTCCTCCCCACAAATACATCAAAACTACATCTACATGTGGAACAGCTCCTACAGAACACCTACTGGATGCTGGCAGAAGACCTTAGACTTCCCAAAAGGCAAGAAACTCCCCACGTACCTGGGTAGGGCAAAAGAAAACAAGAAAACACAGAGACAAAAGAATAGGGACAGGACCTGCTCCTCTGGGAAGGAGCTGTGAAGGAGGAAAAGTTTCCACACATTAGGAAGCCTTTCACTGGCAGCAATGGATAGTGGGCAGGGAGGAAGCTTTGGAGCCATTGAGGAGAGCACAGTCACAGGGGTTCAGAGGGCAAAGTGAGAGATTCCTGTACAGAGTATCAGTGCTGACCAGCAATCACCAGCTTGAGAGGATTGTCTGCTCACCTGCCAGGGCTGGTGGGGGCTGGGAGCTGAGGCTTGGGTTTGGCTGCATGAACATAGCCTGAAGGGAGTTGTGTACCACACCTAGCCAGGAGGGAGTCCGGAAAAAATGTCTGGAACTGTCTAAGAAGCAAGAGACCATGTTTCAGGGTGTGTGAGGAGAGGGGATTCAGAGCCCCGCCTAAACAAGCTCCAGAGACAGGCGCGAGCTGTAGCTAGCAGTGTGGACACCAGAGATGGGCATGAGATGCTAAGGCTGCTGCTGCAGCCACCAAGAAGCCTGTGTGCAAGCAAGGGTCACTATCCACATCTCCTCTCCTGGGACCCTGTGCAGCCCACCACTGCCAGGGTCCTGTGATCCAGGGACAACTTCCCTGGGAGAACACACGGCATACTTCAGGCTGGTACAACGTCATGCTGGCTTCTGTATCTGCAGGCTCGCTCTGTATTCCACACCGCTCCCTCCCTCCTGCCTGAGTGAACCAGAGCCCCCTAATCAGCCACTTCATTAACCACGTCCTGTCTGGGCCGGAAGGAGACGCCCTCAGGTGACCTACACACAGAGGTGGGGCCAAATATAAAGCTGAACACTGGGAGCTGTGTGAAAAAAGAAGAGAAAGGGAAATTTCTCCTAGCAGCCTCAGGAGAAGTGGATGAAATCTCCACAATCAACCTGATGTACCCTGTACCTCTGGAATACCTGAATAGATAACAAATCATCCCAAAATTGAGGCGGTGGACTTTGGGAGCAACTGTGGACTTGGAGTTTGCTTACTGCATCTAATTTGTTTTTTTTTTAATATAGTTTTTAGCACTTGTCATCATTGGTGAATTTTTTTGGTTTGGTTGCTCTCTTCTGTCTTTCTTTTTTTTATTAATTTTCTAATTTTTTTTCTATTTAAAAATTTTTATTTTATTTAATTCTACTTATTCATTTTTCCTTTCTTTCTATTTCTCCCACGTGGCTGACAGGGTCTTGGTGCTCTGGCCAGATGTCAGGTCTGAGCTTCTGAGGTGGGAGAGCCGAGTCCAGGACATTGGTCCACCAGAGACCTCCCAGCCGCACATAATATAAAATGGCAAAAGCTCTCCCAGAGATCTCGAACTCAATGCTAAGACCCAGCTTCACTCAACAACTAGCAAGCTACAGTGTTGTACACCCTTTGCCAAACAACTAGAAAGACAGCAACACAACCCCATCCATCAGCAGAGAGGCTTCCTAAAATCATAATAAGTTCACAGATACACCAAAACACACCACCAGATGTGGTCCAGCCTACCAGAAAGACAAGATCCAGCCTCATCCACCAGAACACAGGCACCAGTCCCCTCTACAAGGAAGACTACACAACACACTGAACCAACTTTACCCAATAGGGGAAGACTCAAAAAACAATGAGACTATGAACCTACAGCCTGCAGAAAGGAGACCCAAAACATACTAAGTTAAGCAAAATGAGAAAACAGAGAAATACACAGCAGATGAAGGAGAAAAGTAAAAACCCACCACACCAAACAAATGAAGAGGAAATAGGAAGTCTACCTGAAAAAGAATTCAGAATAATGATAGTAAAGATGATCCAAAATCTTGGAAATAAAATGGAGAAAATAAAGGAAATGTTTAACCAGGACATAGAAGACTAAAGAGTAAACAAACAATAATGAACAACACAATAAATGAAATTAAAAATTATCTAGAAGGAAACAATAGCCAAATAATTGAAGCAGAAGAATGGATAAGTGACCTGGAAGATAAAATAGTGGAAACAACTACTGCAGAGCAGAATAAAGAAAAGAAAAAAAAATGAAAAGAATTGAGGACAGACTCAGAGACTTCTGGGACAACATTAAACACACCAACATTTGAATTATAGGGGTCCCAGAAGAAGAAGAGAAAAAGAAAGTGAGAAAATATTTGAAAAGATTATACTTGAAAGCTTCCTTAATATGGGAAAGGAATAGTCTGTCAAGTCAAAGAAGTGCAGACAGTCCCATACAGGATAAATCCAAAAAGAAACAGGCCAAGACACATATTAATCAAACTACCAAAAATTAAATAAAAAGAAAAGATATTAAAAGCAGCAAGGGAAAAGCAACAATTAACATACAAGGGAATCCCAATAAGGTTAACAGCTGATCTTTCAACAGAAAATGTGCAAGCCAGAAGGGAGTGGCAGGACATATTTAAAGTGATGAAAGGGAAAAATATACAACCAGGATTACTCTACACAACAAGGATCTCATGCAGATTCAACAGAGAAATTAAAACCTTTTACAGACAAGCAAAACTAAGAGAATTCAGCACAACACAACCAGCTCTACAGGGGAAGATGGCGGAAGAGTAAGACGCAGAGATCACCTTCCTGCCCACAGATACACCAGAAATACATCTACACGTAGAACAACTACAGAACACATACTGAATGCTGGCAGAAGACCTCAGACCTCACAAAAGGCAAGAAAACCCCCCAGGTACCTGGGTAGGGCAAAAGAAAGAAGAATAAACAGAGACAAAAGGATAGGGACAGGACCTGCACCAGTGGGAGGGAGCTGTGAAGGTGGAAAGGTTTCCACACACTAGAAAGCCCCTTCGCAGGCAGAGACTGCAGGTGGTGGAGGGGGAAAGCTTCGGAACTGCGGAGGACAGCACAGCAACAGGGGTGCAGGGAGCAAAGCGGAGAGACTCCCGCACAAAGGATTGGTGCCGACCGGCACTCACCACCCCGAGAGGCTTGTCTGCTCCCCGGCCGTGGTGGGCGGGGCTGGGAGCTGAGGCTTGGGCTTTGGGCGGAGCGCAGGGAGAGGACTGGGTTTGGCAGCCTGCAGGGGGTTAGTGCGACACGGCTGGCTGGGAGGGAGTCCAGGGAAATGTCTGGTCCTGCCAAAGAGGAAAGACTTTTTCTTCCCTCTTTGTTTCCTGGTGCGCAAAGAGAGGGGATTAAGAACGCTGCTTAAAGGAGCTTCAGAGATGGGCGCGAGCCGCGGCTAAAAGCCCGGACCCCAGAGACAGGCATGATATGCTAAGGCTGCTGCTGCTGCCACCAAGAAACCTGTGTGCGAGTACAGGTCACTATCCACACTCCCCTTCCGGGGAGCCTGTGCAGCAGCCACTGCCAGGGTCCTGGGATACAGGGACAAATCCCCCAGGAGAACGCATGGCATGCCTCAGGCTGGTGCAACGTCACGCCGGCCTCTGCCGCTGCAGGCTCGCCACGCACTCTGCGCCCTTCCCTCCCTCTGGCCTCAGTGAGCCAGAGCCCCCGATTCAGTGGCTCCTTTAACCCCGTCCTGTCTGAGTGAAGAAGAGACGCCCTCCGACGACCTACATGCAGAGGCAGGGCCAAATCCAAAGCTGAGACCTGGGAGCTGTGAGAACAAAGAAGAGAAAGTGAAATCTCTCCCAGCAGCCTCAGAAGCAGTGGGTTAAAGCTCCACAATCAACTAGATAGACAACGGTTCATCCCAAATTTAGGAGGTGTACTTTGAGAGCAAGAGCTATGATTTTTTCCCCTTTTCCTCTTTTTGTGAGTGTGTATGTGTATGCTTCTCTGTGAGATTTTGTCTGTACAGCTTTGCTTCCACCATTTGTCTGAGGGTTCTAGCCGTCCGTTTTTTTCTTGTTTTTTTTTTTTTGTTGTTGTTGTTGTTGTTAATTTTTTCTTAATAATTCCTTTTTATTTTCATAACTTTATTTTATTTTACTTTATCTTCGTTCTTTCCTTCCTTCCCTCCTTTAGATGGCGAATCATCCCAAATTGGTGAGGTAGACTTAGAGAGCAAGGTTTATGATTTTTTCCCCTTTTCCTCTCTTTGTTAGTGTGTATGTGTATGCTTCTCTGTGAGAATTGGTCTGTATAGCTTTGCTTCCACCATTTGTCCTAGGGTTCTCTCCATCCGTTTGTTTTTGTTTTCTCTTAATAATTATTTTTTTATTTTAATAACTTTATTATATTTTATCTTACTTTATTTTACTTTATCTTCTTTCTTTCTTTTTCCCTTCCTTCCCTCCTTCCTTCCTTCATTCCTCCCTCCCTCCCTCACTTCTTTCTTTCTTTCTTTCTTCCTTCCTTCCTTCCTTCCTTCCTTTCTACTTCTACTAATTATTTCTTTCTACTTTTTCTCCCTTTTACTCTGAGCCATATGGATGAAAGGCTTTTGGTGCTGCAGACAGGAGTCAGTGCTGTGTCTCTGAGTTGGGAGAGCCAACTTCAGGACATTAGTCCACAAGAGACCTTCCAGCTCCACATAATATCAAATGGCAAAAATCTCCCAGAGATATCCGTCTCAACACCAGCACCCAGCTTCACTCAATGACCAGCAAGCTACAGTGCTGGACATCCTATGATAAACAACTAGCAAGACAGGAACACAAACCAACCAATTTGCAGAGAGGCTGCCTAAAATCATTATAAGGCCACAGACACCCCAAAACACACCACCCGATGTGGACCTGCCCAACAAAAAGACAAGATCCAGCCTCGTCCACTAGGACACAGACACTAGTCCCCTCTACCAGGAAGCCTACACACATCACTGAACCAACCTTAGCCACTGAGGACAACGGCAACAGAAAATCACACAGCAGATGAAGGAGCAAGAGAATAACCCAACAGACCTAACAAATGAAGAGGAAATAGGCAGTCTACCTGAAAAAGAATTCAGAATAATGATAGTAAAGATGATCCAAAATCTTGGAAATAGAATAGACAAAATGCAAGAATCATTTAACAAGGACCCAGAAGAACTAAAGATGAAACAAACAATGATGAACAACAAAATAAATGAAAGGAAAAATACTCTAGATGTGCTCAATAGCAGAATAACTGAGGTAGAAGAATGAATAAGTTAAACTCACCAACATTCGAATTATAGCGGTTCCAGAAGAAAAGAAAAAGAAAGGGACTGAGAAAATATTTGAAGACATTATAGTTGAAAACTTCCCTAATATGGGAAAGTAAATAGGTAATCAAGTCCAGGAAGTACAGAGAGTCCCATACAGGATAAATCCAAGGAGAAATACGCCAAGACACATATTAATCAAACTGTCAAAAATTAAATACAAAGAAAACATATTAAAAGCAGCAAGGGAAAAACAACAGATAACACACAAGGGAATCCCCATAAGGTTAACAGCTGATCTTCAGCAGAAACTCTGCAAGAAAGAAGGGACTGGCAAGACATATTTAAAGTGATGAAGGAGAAAAACCTGCAACCAAGATTACTCTACCCAGCAAGGATCTCATTCAGATATGATGGAGAAATTAAAAGTTTTACAGACAAGCAAAAGCTGAGAGAGTTCAGCACCACAAAACCAGCTTTACAACAACTGATAAAGGAACTTCTCTAGGCAACAAACACAAGAGAAAGAAAATACCTACAATAACGAACCCAAAACAATTAAGAAAATCAGAATAGGAACATACATATCACTAATTACCTTAAATGTAAATGGACTAAATGCTCCCACCAAAAGACACAGATTGGCTGAATGGATACAAAAACAAGACCCATATATATGCTGTCTACAAGAGGCCCACGTCAGACCTAGAGACACATACAGACTGAAAGCAAGGGGATGGAAAAAGATATTTCATGCAAATGGAAACCAAAAGAAAGCTGGAGTAGGAATTCTCACATCAGACAAAATAGACTTAAAAATAAAGACTATTAGAAGAGAAAAAGTACACTACATAATGATCAAGGGATAAATCCAAGAAGATATAACAATTGTAAATATTTATGCACCCAACATAGGAGCACCTCAATACATAAGGCAAATACTAACAGCCATAAAAGGGAAAATCGACAGTAACACATTCATAGTAGGGGTTTTAACACCTTACTTTCACCATGGACATATCATCCAAAATGAAAATATATAAGGAAACGGAAGCTTTAAAGATACCTTAAACAAGAACGACTTAATTGATATTTATACGACATTCCATCCAAAATCAGCAGATTACACTTTCTTCTCAAGTGCTCATGGAACATTCTCCAGGATAGATCATATCTTGGGTCACAAATTAAGTGTTGATAAATTTATGAAAATTGAAATATTATCAAGTGTCTTTTCCAACCACAAGGCTATGAGAGTAGATATCAATTACAGGAAAAAAAAATGTAAAAACTACAAACACATAGAGGCTAATAATATACTACTAAATAACTAAGGGATCACTTAAGAAATCAAAGAGGGAATTTAAAAACACCTACAAACAAGGCTTCCCTGGTGATTCAGTGGTTGAGAGTCCGCCTGCCCATGTAAGGGACATGGGTTCGTGCCCCGGTCCAGGAGGATCCCACGTGCCGCAGAACAGCTGGGCCTTTGGACCATGGCTGCTGAGCCTGTGCATCTGGAGCCTGTGCTCCGCAACGGGAGAGGCGACAGCAGTGAGAGTCCCACATACTGCAAAAAAAAAAAAAACCAAAAGAAAACAAACAAACAAAAAAAACCCTAGAAATAATTGACAATGAAAACACGATGGCCCAAAACCTATAGGATACAGCAAAAGCAGTTCTAAAAGGGAAGTTTATAGCAATATAATACTACCACAAGAAACAAGAAGCTTCTCAAATAAACAACCTAATCTTACACCTAAAACAATTAGAGAAAGAAGAGCAAAAAATCCCCAAAGTTAGCAGAAGGAAAAAAATCATAAATATCACATCAGAAATAAATGAAAAAGAAATGAAGGAAACGATAGTAAACATCAATAAAACTAAAAGCTGGTTACTTCAGAAGATAAACAAAATTGATAAACCATTTGCCAAACTCATCAACAAAAGGAGGGAGAAGACTCAAATCAATAGAATTAGAAATGAAAAAAGGAGAATTAACAACTGACACTGCAGAAATACAAAGGATCATGAGAGATTACTACAAGCAACAATATGCCAATAAAATGGGCAACCTGGAAGAAATTGCAAAATTCTTAGCAAAGCACAATCTTCCAAGACAGAACCAAGAAGAAAAAAATATATAAACAGATCAATCACACACACTGAAATTGAAAGTGTGATTAAAAATCTTCCACCAAACAAAAGTCCAGGACCAGATGGATTCACAGGGGAATTCTATCAAACATTTAGAGAAGAGTTAAAAGCAATCATTCTCAAACTCTTCCAAAATATAGCAGAGGGAGGAAGACTCCCAAACTCATTCTACGAGACCACTGTCACCCTGACATAAAACCAGGCAAAGATGCCACAAAGAAAGAAAACTACAGGTCAATATCACGGATGAACATAGATGCAAAAATCCTCAACAAAATACTAGCAAACAGAATCCAACAGCACATTAAAAGGATCATACACTATGATCAAGTGGGATTTATCCCAGGAATGCAAGGATTCTTCAATATATGCAAATCATTCAATGTGATAAGCCACATTAACAAATTGAAGGAGAAAAAACATATGATCATCTCAATAGATGCAGAGAAAGCTTTCGACAAAATTCAACACCCATTTATGATAAAAACCCTCTAGAAAGTAGGCATAGAGGGAACTTTCCTCAACATAATAAAGGCCATATATGACAAACCCACAGCCAACATCAACCTCAATGGTGAAAAACTGAAAGCATTTCCACTAAGATCAGGAACAAGAAAAGGTTGCCCACTCTCACCACTCTTATTCAACATAGTTTTGGAAATTTTAGCCACAGCAATCAGAGAAGAAAAGGAAATAAAAGGAATCCAAATCGGAAAAGAAGAAGTAAAGCTGTCACTGTTTGCAGATGACATGATACTATACATAGAGAATACTAAAGATGCTACCAGAAAACTACTAGACCTAATCAATGAATTTGGTAAAGTTGCAGGATACAAAATTAATGCACAGAAATCTCTGGCATTCCTATACACTAATGATGAAAAATCTGAAAGTGAAATCAAGAAGACACTCCCATTTACCATTGCAACAAAAAGAATAAAATATCTAGGAATAAACCTACTTAAGGAGACCAAAGAACTGTATGCAGTAAATTATAAGACACTGATGAAAGAAATTAAAGATGATACAAATAGTTGGAGAGATATACCATGTTCTTGGAGTGGAAGAATCAACATTGTGAAAAAGACTCTACTACCCAAAGCAATCTACAGATTCAATGCAATCCCTATGAAAATACCACTGGCATTTTTCACAGAACTAGAACAAAAAAGTTCCCAATTTGCATGGAAACACAAAAGAACTCGAATAGCCAAAGCAATCTTGAGAAAGAGAAACAGAGCTGGAGGAATCAAGCTCCCTGACTTCAGACTATACTACAAAGCTACAGTAATGAACACAATATGGTACTGGCACGAAAACAGAAAGATAGATCAATGGAACAGGATAGAAAGCCCAGAGATAAACCCATGCACATATGGTCACCTTATCTTTGATAAAGGAGGCAGGAATATACAGTGGAGAAAGGACAGCATCTTCAATAATTGGTGCTGGGAAAACTGCACAGGTACATGTAAAAGTATGAGATTAGATCACTCCCTAACACCATACACAAAAATAAGCTAAAATGGATTAAAGACCTAAATGTAAAGCCAGAAACTATCAAACTCTTCGAGGAAAACATAGGCGGAACACTCCATGACATAAATCACAGCAAGATCCTTTTTGACCCACCTACTAGAGAAATGGAAATAAAAACAAAAATAAACAAATGGGACCTAATGGAACTTCAAAACTTTTGCATGGCAAAGGAAATCATAAACAAGACCAAATGACAACCTCAGAATGGTAGAAGATATTTGCAAATGAAGCAACTGACAAAGGATTAATCTCCAAAATTTACAAGCAGCTCACGCAGCTCAATATCAAAAAACAAACAACCGAATCCAAAAATGGGCAGAAGACCTAAATAGATATTTCTTCAAAGAAGATACCAAGATTGCCAACAAACACATGAAAGGATGCTCAAGATCACTGATCTTTAGAGAAATGTAAATCAAAACTATAATGAGATATCACCTTACACCAGTCAGAATGGCCATCATCAAGAAGTCTACAAACAAGAAATGCTGGAGAGGGTGTGGAGAATAGTGAACCCTCTTGCAGTGCTGGTGGGAATGTAAATTGATACAGCCTCTATAGAGAACAATATGGATGTTCCTCAAAATCTACAGATAGAACTACCATATGACCCAGCAATTCCATTCCTGGGCACATACTGTGAGAAAACCATAATTCAAAGAGTCATGTACCACAATGTTCATTGCAGCCCTATTTACAGTAGCCAGGACCTGGAAGTACCCTAAGTGTCCTATGACAGATGAATTGGTAAAGAAGATAAAGCACATAGACACAATGGAATGTTACTCAGCCATAAAAAGAAACAAAACTGAGTTACTTGTAGTAAGATGGCTGGAACTAGAGACTGTCATACAGAGTTGAAGTAAGTCAGAAAGAGAAAAACAAATACTGTATGTTAACAAAAAAACAAAACAAAACAAAACAAATAAATATGGTTCTGAAGAACCTAGGGGCAGGACAGGAATAAAGATGCAGACATAGAGAATGGGCCTGGGGACACAGGGAGGGGGAAGGGTAAGCTGGGATGAAGTAGGAGAGTGACATGGACATATATACCCTACCAAATGTAAAATAGATAGCTAGTGGAAAGCAGCCGCATATCACAGGGAGATCAGCTTGGAGTTTTGTGACCCCCCCCCCCCAGAAGGGTGGGATAGGGAGGGTGGGAGGGAGATGCAAGAGGGAAGGAATATGGGAATATACGTATATGTATAGCTGATTCACTTTGTTATACTGCAGAAACTAACACACCCTTTTAAATCAATTATTCTCCAATAAAATGTTAAAAATAGTTTTAATAAAATAAAATGGCATTCTAAAAATATATTTATTTAACACATAACATGGTAGTAAAATAGAATCACAGTAATATTTTTAAACATAAGAACAATAGAAAGCAAGAAGTTAATAACAGGCATAAATTCAACCATAGCAATATTTGTGTGAAAAGTGAATGGACTAAATACAACAAACAAACGAGCTCATCAGATTGAATATAACAAGACCTAACTAAGTATTGCGTATAAGAGACACACCTTAAATTCATAGGAACAAATAAATAAAAAATAAAAGGATGTAAAAAAAGAAAAACTTGAAATCAGTAACCCTATGAGAATTGGAGTGGCTATATTAATATTATACAAAATAGACTTTAATTCAAGAGATATTACTGGGAAGAAATCTATATATTTTATTAAGATAAAATGTATCAATTCATCAGGAATATATAACAGTTATAAACGTTTATATACTCAACTATATTGACCCAAATTTTGTGAAGCAAAAATTCACAAAATTCAAAGTGAAATTAGACAATTCAAAAATAATAGTTTGAAATTTAAATATTCCACTCTCAATAATGAGTAGGAATAGTACACAGAAAATTAGCATGCATAAAGATTATTTAAATAACACTATAAACCAAGGCTTACATATCTATAGAACAGTCTGCCTAACAAAGGAAGAATACACATTCTCAAGTGAACATGGAACAGTCTCCAGGATAGGCTATATTTTATGCTGGAAAACAATCTCAGTAAATTTAAAGGGATTGAAAGAATGGAAGATATATCCTCTAACTGCAATGGAATCAAATTGTAAGTCAATAACAGAAGAAAACTCAGGAAATTCAGAAATGTTTAGAAATTAATCAACATCCTCTTAAATAACCAATGAATCAAATAATGTCTACATTTATAAGATGCAGCTATAGCATGTTTTAAAAAATATTTTTAAATCCCTATATCTGAAAAAAGGAAAAGTCTCAGGTCAAAAGCTTAAATGTCCACCTTGAGAAATTAGAAAATGGAGAACATATTAAAACAAAACTAAGAAGAAGAAGGAAATAACAGGAAAATTGTAAAAATTGGATGAAAAATAATAAAATCAATAGAGAAAATAAACAAAACAAAACCAAAATTTTATTCTTAAAAACAATGAACAAAGTTGATAAACATTAAGCTAGATTAAACAAGAAAATAAGAGAAGATAAAAATTACCAAAGTTAGAAAAGAGGGGACATCACTCTCAAAACCTTCAGAATAATTTGTATTTTAAAGGAAAATTATGAATGGCTTCATGGCAGTAATGTAGACAAAATGTACATCTATACTGTATTCCCAAAGGGACCACTAAGAAAATAACTCAAAATTTCAAAAAATTAAAGAATTAAAACAGTACATTATACAACTTTTTAACATAAAAGAAGGTATAAAAGAGATTTTTAAAGTGAAAACCATAGAAAGAAAGTTGCAAAATTACTAATATTGTCTCAAGAAGAATTAGATATTCTTAATAGAACTATAGCAACAACAAAAAGTGAAATACTAAGTAAAATTTCCCCATCATAAAAACTCAGGCTCATATGGCTTCACTAATAGATTTTTAACAAACTCTGAAATTAGAGGAAAAGGAAACAGCATCTCATCTATGAAACTTGCATTATCCTAAAATATAATCCAGAAAAAGACATCAAAAAATAAAATAACAAATTTAGAATTTAAATACTCTCAACAAAATATTAGTAAACCAAATCCTGCAATATATGAAAAGAAATATACAGCATGAGTTAGACTTATCTCAGAATGCACAGTGGTTTAACATCTAAAAATCAATTAACATAATATACTGTATTAGTAGAATAAAGGACAAAATCCATATGACCATCTTCATAGACACACATAGGCACAAAACCTGACAAAATCAAACACCCATATATGAGAAAATCTTTCAACAAATTAGGAAAAAAATGGAACATCCTCAACCTAATAAAACAGACCTTTAAAAAACCTAGAATTAAAACTCAATTTATTGGTGGAAGAAAATTCTTTCCACTTAGATCTGAAACAAGGTCAGGATACCTGTTCTCACTACTTCTTCTTCTTCTTCTTCTTTTTTTTTTTTTTGATTGAAGTATAGTTGATTTTTAATATTGTATTAGTTTAAGGTGCACAGCATAGTGATTCAATATTTTTGTAGATGATAGTCAATTTAAATTTATTACAAAATAATGACTATATTTCTGTGCTCTGTACAATATATCCTTGTTGCTTATCTATTTTATACATGGTAGTTTGTACCTCTTAATCTCATACTCCTTCCTTGCCCCTCCAGCCTTTCCTTTCCCTACCAGTTTCTACTAGGATGTTTTCTGTATCTGTGAGCCTGTTTCTTTTTTCTTATATATATTTGTTTGTTTGTTTTTTTTAGATTCCACATTTAAGTGACACCATACAATATTTGTCATGTTATGTCTGACATTTCACCAAGCCTAATACTCTCTAGGTCCATCCACATTGTTGCAAAGAGTACAATTTCATTCTGAGTAATATTCCATTGTATATAGTATATATATACCGTATCTTCTTTACCCATTCATCTGTTGATGAACACTTGGTTTGGTTCCAAATGTTTGTTATTTTAAATAATGCTGCTATGAATATTGGGGTGCATGCATCTTTTAAAAATTAGTGTTTTTATTTTTATTTTTGGATATATACCAGTAGTGGATTTGCTGGATCATACGGTAGTTCTAGTCTTAGTTTTTTTGAAGAATCTCCATACTTTTTTCCATAGTGGCTGCATCAAGTTACATTCCCATCAACAGTATACAAGGATTCTATTTCTCCACATCCTCACTAACATTTGTTACTTGTGGACTTTTTAATGATAGCCATTCTAACAGGTGTGAAGTGATATCTCATTGTTGTTTTGACTTACATATTTCTAATAATTAGCAATGTTGAGCATCTTTTCAATTGCCTGTTATCCATTTGTATGTCTTTTTTGGAAAAATGTCTGTTCAAGTCTTCTGCCTAAGTTTTCATTGGGTTGCTTGTTTTTCTGATATTGAGTTGTATGAGTTGTTTATATGTTTTGGATATAAACCCTTATCAGTCGTCTAATTTGCAAATATTTTCTCCCAATACGTAGGGTGTCTTTTTGTTTTGTAGATGGTTTCCTTTGTTGTTCAAAAGCTTTTAAGTTTAATTAGGTCCTTTTTTTTTTTTTTTTTTTTTTTTTTTTTTTTTTTCCTTGGGGGACAGATTTTAGGTCCTTTTTTTTTTTTTTTTTTGATTTGATTTATTTTGCCTTAGGAGTCGGATCCAAACAAATTAGTACTATGATTTATGTCAAAGTGTGTTCTGCCTGTTTTATTCTAGGGGTTTTATGGTTTCAGGTCTTACATTTAGGTCTTTAATCCATTTTGAATTTATTTTTGTATACAGTGTGAGGAAATGTTCTAGTTTCATTCTTTTACATATAGCTGTCCCGTTTTCCCAGCACCACTTATTGAAAAGACTGTTTTTCTCCATTGGAAAAGAGTCAATAAACCATAGAGAGGTAGATAGACAGATACATAGAGAGAGATATTAAAAAACAGATGTGAAGGGGCTTTACAAAAGTGAGAGGCCCGCGTACCGAAAAAAAAAAAAAAAAAGATGTGAAGACAATTCATTGGAGCATTGGAAGTGTTTAAAACAATAGTGCTGAGTAAATTGGATACCTATACATAAAAATATAAACTTTTAAGCCACAATTTGCTCCATGTTAAAAAAGAATACTCATAATAATCTAAATGTAAAAGCTAAAACTATAAAATTTTAGAAGACACATAGGAGAAAAATCTTTGTGAATTTGTGTAGGCAAAGTTATTAGATATGAAACTAAAATCATGATTCATAAAATAATCTTTATTTTAAAACAGACCAGTAATATTAGGATCTTCTGTTCTTTGAAATAAATAACCAAATTGTGATATATATATATATATATATATATATATACACACACACACTGAAATACTATTCAGAAATAAAAGGAATGAAGTATTGATATATCTAAAGATATTGGTGAATCTCAAAATACTGCTACTAAGTGAAAGAAACTGAACATCAAAAGTACATATTGCATGATTCTATTTATATGAAATTCTAGAAAATGAAAACTATAGTGATAGAAGGCAGATCAATTGTTGCCTGGGAGTGGGGGACTAATGAAGGGCAATAGGGAGGGATTACAAAGGGTCACAAGTACACTCTTGGAAGTGATGGATATTTGTTATCTTGATGTTGTTGATAGTTTCACAGATGTATGTCAATTTATCAAACTGTATACTTTAAATATGTGCAATTTAATGCATTTCAATTTTACCGCCATATAACTATAACACACACACACACTGAGGAGAGAGGAGAGAAGTGAATATTTAGCTCCTGTGGTCATCATGGATAAAATCTACACTTCAAAAGTAGGAAAATTATAAGGACCAGAGTAAAATTGCTACACATATAAGAAAAAGAGCATGAGATAAAGAGATCGAGACAGAAAAAGAGAAAGAAGATATGTATATTCAGTGTTTTATATAGTAAAAATTATTGAGGTCTTCAATCCTTTCTTTGATCTCCATAATTGGTATAGGTCCAGTTAAACTAGAAAACCTTAAACCTAGTGAGGTTCTCAAAAACGCTATGGGAGGTGTATTGCAGTCATTCAGAGCTAATGTAAGCAATTGCTCTGTATGCAGGTAAAACTGGCTTTACCTCAAAGAGGGGTTCAATCAATATTCATTCTAATGTTTCAGAATATTTGGATTAAAATATATTAAAGTGGACCCTTGAAAAATGCATGGATTAGGGATGCTGCCCCTCCATGCAGTTGAAAAACCATGTATAATGTTACAGTTGGCCTTTTGTTTATGTGGTTCTGCATGTATGGATTCAACCAACCACAGATCCTATAGTACTTAGTACATATTTGTTGAAAAAAATCTACATATAAATAGACCCATGACAATTCAAACTCATGTTGTTCAAGGGAAAACTGTACAATAATTAGTATAAGGAATAATTACCTCCAATTTATCTTACTCTAAATTTTATACTTGCTGCAAGGGAGAGACACCTGTCATCAGATATCAGTTGTTTGTCCTTGGAATTTTAAAGACTTTTGAGAATATTCCTCATTACACTTTGGATCTCAGTTTCTCCATTTGCAAAATCAAGTTATGGAGGTATTTTCATGTAGCCAGAATGTTGCAGGATAATGAATTGCTTGATAACTTATTGTGATCTTTGGCAAAAGCACAAAGCATTATTATTGTTATTAAATGTTATTAGCTAGGGTATGGAGTTGAACTGATAATTACTTCAAAGTACAATTTGTAAAATGCTAACTGTAAAGTGTACATAAATTTATACATCCATTAATATCAAACCTGCTTTGAACAAGTATTTTGGAAGACTGCCATCATTATTCCTTTCACAGTGTTAGTAAATTTCAATTTATATTCAAACCCATCACCTCAATTCCTCACGTACAACTCTCTTCAATATCAATTTAAGTTCTTTGGGTTGAATATAGCTAATTCATTGACCTGTTTCATTAGAATGATAACAGCTTATGATACAGTATTATGAGGAGAACCCCTCTCCCATACTTTAGTTGTGGTAGCTTTAAGTTTTAATGTTTGATAAGAAAAAGAAAATAATCATAGAAATTAGGGAAGTTGGGAGTCACAATTTAGGAAGGTAAAAAAAAAATTAAACAATGCAATGTTAACAGAACTGGTCACACACCTGTTGTTGAATTTGCCAAAATTTCATTGGAAATCCATTTTATTGTCATTTCAGAATACATTATCACAATTCTACAATCAGAATTGTGAGGGATCAACAAGAAGCAGGGGGTGCAGTCCCTGCTATTAATACATACCGATGTTATCATACATGCTTCCCTGAGTATAATCCAGAGGTAGTGTCTCATTTGTCAACCACTTAAGGATGCCCTGGTACCTGGTACGCCATTTTAGTCCCAAGGCTACTTCCCCTACATTTACTCAGTTTTAATTTTGAAGACTTCCAATTCTACAAAAAATTGGAAAGACCAACATAATTAATATTTATATAGCCATTACTTGAACCCACTAATGTTAACATCTTGCAACATTTGCATGCACTCTCTTGCTCTCTCTCCCCCATATTTACAGAACCATTTGAAAATAAGTTACTTATATTTCTCAGTCTTCTTACTTGTTCTGAACAATAAGAGTTACTATTAGCTACTGACACCAAATGTCATTGGTCCCCAAAAGGAATGAGTAAAGTTTAAACTTTTGTATAGGCTGATAATGTATGGGCACATTTTAAGAAACTCACATGAAGAGATTTCTGTCTGGACATGTACAGAGTTTCCTTTTCAATTTTTGATTTTCAGATTGGGCATCTAGAACAGGGGTGACCACATAATTTATTTCCTAAACTAGGACACTTATGATAGTGAAAGGAGCCACTGTTAATAATTATTCCAGGAAAGCAACTGTAAAACAGGACTGCCCCTAGTATACCGCAACTCCTGGTCACTCTACCTTGAGTGCACAATATAGGTGCATTGCTCAGGAGTAACTTGGCTGTTAATTCGTGTGCTTAACTTAACTCTAACAGACACAGTCCCAAAGGACAACAGGCTCCTATGCCAGCTCATGAATCTGGGGCACGATTCCTGGTCTGGGTCTGTGGAATTAACTTTCCAATTGGTGTAGACTAATTTTTGGTCTTCTTAAAAAAAGAAGGAATTGATTTATTTAACAGAAATTAATACAATGCAAATGAGATACAGTGTATGTTAATTGTAGTCAGGGTGATGTTCAGGGTCAGCTAGTCAATAATTGGACTTGCTGGACACTCAAACTTCACCACTGCTGCCAAGTCTCCAAGTAATTTATCATGAGTCCTTTAGATAGTAACTTGAGAAAGAGTCAAATGTCAAGTATCTGATTGCTGAACGACATGAGTTTTTTTCCCCTAAACTGGACATCCCTTAGGAAAGTATTTGTACACATCCAGTTTTATTTTTCCATCTGAATGCAACTCTGCAAGTCAAAATGACCATTTCCTCTCACTCATTGTGTGGTCTGGGTACACCCTGTGAGTCACTCCCATCAGTAGCAAGCAAGTGTGACATGAAGTCTGTTACTAGAAAAAAACACAATATGAGAATATTTGCAAACTGAGGTGAAATTTTACCAACATCAAGGTATCAATAGAAAATGATAGAATATGAAAAGCATAAAATACTAATCTAATGTGTTGTTGTTTTTCTTTTTAACATCTTTATTGGAGTATAATTGCTTTATAATGTTGTGTTAGTTTCTGCTGTATAACAAAGTGAATCAGCTATATGTGTGCGGAAAATATCAGCTTTCCTACTTCATCAGTGAATGTTTGATAATATAATAATACGTTAATATAGTGACATATATAGTTTATAAATGTATTTCTATATAATAAATTGTGTCAGCCTAAAAAAATAAAGTATAAAAGAGGTGGGATTTTTAAATAATCTGAATCTCTACAGACTCCATCTCGAGTCACTATGGACTACTCTAGCTGAGCAAAGGAGGAGCTGGGAAGCATGACTGTATGCTACCAGGAGGACTGTCTCCTAATGACTGAAGTTCTCCTCCCTGACCCCCCAGAAAACCTCCTTTCGGGTTTAGGGAATTCCCTTGGCTGATGCCCAGATCACTTGGTTACTAGAGAAAGGGGCCAGTATGTGCCATGCCCAGGTGAGTGTAAGGAGAGAAAGACCAGCTTTTCTAAGGAATAGAGAATGTTGTAAAACATTTAACAAAAGATGACAGATAAGGTACAGTATGTAATTACCCATCTAAGAGACAGCACTGGGTTCTGAGCTACCCTGGAATGCTTCAAGGAAGGGGTGTTTATTAAACTGGGGTTTGACATGTGGATAAGAAAGGAATGGGTAATGGGGAGAACCAATCTTTTAAGAAAGAAGCAAAACAACTGAAACTATGAAGACACAATGCAATTCCACAATGTTTATATAATATGTTATAGTTTTCAAAGTACTTGTATTTATATCATCTCATGTAATCATCATGACTAATTTTGGAGATAAACTGGACAATATTATCATTTCCAAATTGTAGATAATAAAACTTAAATATGGAAAAATTTAACACACTTAAGTTCTTTTGAGTTTTAAATAGTTCAATCTAGTAGACACATATTTTGATGTATTATTGTTACAATCATTTTAAGTTTATAGATGAGGAAAGTGAAGTTCAGAGAAATCAGCATACAGTGGCAGTCAGTACTCAAGCCAAGGATTTCATGTTCCACACTCCAGATTTCTCACTGCACCCTATTAATGGAAGAAAGAGAAAATGGGGATCAAAGAATCCATTAAGAAAGCCAATCCCAAAGAACAAACTAGGGAGAAAACAGTTGTGATTTCCAAAGGGAATCCTTGGCCACTATAAAAAGTAGGTGCAACCTCAAGGAACAGAAATACCAGGCACGTATCCAGGGACACCAATCAGAATTCCTAAGGCTTCCAGTAGCTTTCTCCAGCTTTCAGTCAATCCTGGAAACAAATATTATATTTGTTCCTTTCTGTGTGCTTTCTCTCCAGTTCTCCTGTGTTTATAGAGTTCTTGTTCTCTCTACCCCATCTTCCCCATTCCTCAGTGTCTTGTTCTATGAATGCTGCTCAGAACCCTTATTCATCATTCCCTGATCTGAGCTTCTACAGCACTGGTCTCTGAAGCACACATTAATATAGCATTGTTGATTGACATATATACACTAATACGTATAAAATGGATAACTAATAAGAACCTGCTGTATAAAAAAATAAATACAATTAAATTAAAAAAATAAAAAATGCACGACATTGTTCTGTGCACACTGAATATGTCCTACGTTCCACTGTTGATTCTTGTACCAAGGCAAAATAGGATGTTGCAGTTTGGTTTCACTGAGAACAGACTGCTTTGCATTTGTTTCTTGTCATCTTTTCACCAATTTGGGAGTCATTTTGTTCTCTAAATTCTTTGCTTCCTGACTTCCTAGTGATATTTATTTTATATTTTAGGTAATTTTGAGGGTGGACAGATGCATTTTGGAAATGTTTATTCCATATTTTAGAACTCTTTTCAAAAGCAAAGGAAGACACACCAGTTTACTGTGCATGTGAGGGCCTGAAACCTTTCCTTCAGACCTGGAGCACAACTGAATTTTCATCCAGCACCATCTTTGACTCTAAGCTGGGAGACCACAGCTATTTAGAGGCCTAAAGTTCTCATTTTCTCACATGCAGGGAATGAACAACATCTCATGTGCCCTGGCAGACATTACTATGCCCCTCCTAACATCGAAGGAACCAGTTGGCATGATCACAGTCCATTTTGGCCCTTTTCTCTTTATCTTTCTGCTTTAGACCAGACACCTGCCAAATCTCTAATCATTTGGCTTTGCTCTTTGAAACTCACAGAAATTTAACTATAAGATATTCATGCTTTGTTTTCTAATCACTGTAAAATGGAATGCTATTGTCCTGGGGCCACTTGGAGCAATAGGTCTGGTGTGTGTACTCTTGAAATCTGTATTTTAAATAGAGCTTCATGGTTTGGGGGTCTAGATATTTTAGAAATGATAATAATCAGTTGTAATTCTTAAAGTAGTCTTAAAAAGGCCCCTTCTATGTTGTAAACGGCAGTGGTAATATAAAGGATAGGAAAATTCAGTCAGCCAAATGTGGATGTGACCATGACAATGACATATCATGTGGCTTAAGTTTTTATTTAGTTATTAAGGCCATGATTTTTTCACTATATGCTTTATTAAACACTTTTAAAGCATATTTAAATGTAATCCTCACAAATATCTGTGAGGTTGATATTATTATTCTCAGTATACAGATTACTTAAAAACATAAATTTGAGTAATTTATAAAAGGGCTACATATACCTAGTGTCACCTGAAATACAAACCAAAGTCTAAGTAATTTCAGAATACAAATTCTTAATCACTACTATATATTATTTTCTCTAATATGTAGTCATTGTTTCCTATCTAGAATGCATACATTCTCTATGTATAAGTTCCTTGCTAAATATTTATTGTTCTTTATGAAGCCACCATTTAAAGAAAGTTCTCCTTCATCCAAAAGTATTCATTCACTCAATAACCCTTTATTAAGTAGTTTCTAGTGTGAGGCACTGTACTGAGAATAGAATGATGTCATTTCTTTCTTTAAGAATATTACTATTTATTTGGTAAGAAATATATAAGCATTAAGAAATAAGTATATTGATGGGGTTCTGCTTATTGTGTTGTAAAAGCACGTAAGAGGAATACCTAACAGAGACAGGAAGGAAGACGGAAGTAAGAAAAATTATTCTTAGAGGAGATTCAGACTGATAGCATGAGAAGAAATGATGCTGTAGGTCAAGGGATGGCACAGAGATAAGAGAAAGAGAGAATAAAATCACCCCAACACCTAGAGCATTCAGTGAGCCATTTGTCTTCTGATGTATTGATTTTAATATTCATTTGGCTTAGTTTAGTAACCTTGTTTTGCAATAGATCTATCTTTTGTATAAGATCTCTCTCCCATCATGGTGTATAATCCTAAAGGAATTTAAAAGCCAAGTCTTATGGCATTTTTCATCCCTAGGTTCCTAAAACTGCAGGTATCAATGACTGTTAAAGATGATCATTGTGGTAGTGGTGGTGGTATAAATAAGAAGAAAGAGGAAGAAAAGGAACAGGAGAAGGGGTGAGAATAAGGATATATATTGAGAAGAACACTGTGTTGAAACAGATGAAGAACTACAAACAAAATATTGAGCCTTTCTATGTTTATATCTAGGGTGAAACTGAAAGAACCACAACAGATATTAGAGAATTTCATCCTCCTGACTGCTCTTCTCTCAGATACAGAGGAATAGTTCTGAATATAGTGACTAATACATTGGTTCTGAATACTTGGCACAAGAGAAAAGATCTATTTTTTTCAAGCCCTTAAAAAGCACTACAATTTAAGGGCAATTAACCAAAGGAAAAAAGTCCATCTGTTACTCATGGCAGCATTCCCCTGTGTCTCTAGACTATGCTTCTTCGCTTAGGCAGTAAGCCATTGTTTTGGCTTGTCTTTTTGTTTTTGTTGTTTTTTTTTCTGCTGGAAAAGGTAAACAAGGTTAGAAAAACATCAATAAAAACTTATGGTAATTGTTCCCTATCTAGAATGCAGAACTTCTATTCTCTCTTCTCTTTGTATAGGTTTCTTGCTGAATATTTATCGTTCATCTTTCTTTATGAAGATAAACAATAAAGCATAAAATATGAGTAGGTGAATTAAAAGAATGTGATTTTTATGTTCATATATTTTGATAGCACTCTGAGAATAAATTCAAGAAACCTTAAGAAATGAGGTTTAAATGTTAGATCAGAGAAAGTTGCACTGTTATATTCTTAGGATCTTACAGCTAAAAAAGATGGTATAAATTCTAGAAACTCAGTCCCCATTTGAGCCATGACCACATATAAACAGCATATTGTTTGAGAATCAAAAGTGAGAATCAAATTCATGTTTTCATATTTTGTTTGAGTAGCATCAACCTTGTGATACACTCAACTCTAGTTCCTTAGAAGCTTCTCTTCCATAACCATTTTATTCATAAAAACAAGAGCAGCAAAAGTATACAATTTTCTTTACTTAACTTTGTGCAGGGTACTGTATGAAAAGATTTACTCAGACATGCCAGGAGTCTCTCTAGAATATCTGTTATCTCTCTTCTTCCAGTCCAGATGCTGTCTGTCCTTCATGCTCCAGTTCCCATTTAATCCTCTCTTGATCCATTCACTTCAGATAACCTCCCCCTGTCTTGAATATCTATGAAACTTACCTACATCATTCATTTGATCTTTCAGTTTTATTTAATTGAGTTATATCTTCATATCCAAACTAAATTATAAATTCATAAGGCCAGAGGGAAAAATTGTAAATATGGTGACAAGATATAAGATTTTACAGATTATTTCCAGTATCAGAGTCAATGCCTATTCACTCCATAAACATTTTTGCATTGTAGTAATTTCTCAGAATATATGAGCAACATATTGGATAACTTTTCACTCCCCATTGTAGTTAGCACTACATATTACAATGACCCTAAAATAAGGGTCAGCAAACTACCTCCTGTTGGCCAAATCCAGATGTGCACATTTGTTTACATATTGTCTATGGATGCTTTCCGGCTATAATATTTACTATCTGGCCTTTACAGAAAAAGTTTGCTGTTCCCTGCTCTAAAACCTATCTGGTAAAATAAATCTATCTGAATTGTCCATTTTTGTGGTCCTACAAACCTAGTATTAAAAAGTGGATAACTTGATTTTTGTCCATGACTCCATTTACTTTCTTGATCAGATTAACTCTTAATATATTGATGTTAACACATCAATTATATTACTAAATTAAATTGGTCATTAAATAAAGCAGATTTAGGGCTTCTCTGGTGGTGCAGTGGTTGAGAGTCCGCCTGCCGATGCAGGGGACACGGGTTCTTGCCCTGGTCCGGAAAGATCCCACATGCCACGGAGCGGCTAGGCCTGTGAGCCATGGCCGCTGAGCCTGCGCGTCCGGAGCCTGTGCTCCGCAACGGGAGGTGACACAACAGTGAGAGGCCCGCGTACCGCAGAAAAGAAAACAAAAAAACAAAACAAAGAAAAAAAGCAGATTTAGCTGATCAACTGTGAAGAAAGCCACCAATCTGAAATCTGTTGTATTCAAGCAAAATAAAATTGAATATTCTGGAATACAAAGCTCTAAAGGTAACACACTTTAAAAAAAACATAAAATGGAAAATGGTACAATTTTTGAACTTTATAGATAATAGCTAGTCAAGGGCTACACACAAAATTGCAGACAAATAATTTGTCTTAACCTCACAATACTTTTTATATTTAATGGTTTTGGACGTAAAGTGTTGCCCTCCAAATGAAAATTACTTTGAGGACCGATGCTCATTGAAAAATAAAAGGGTTTCTAAAGAAGCTGTAGTATATTCATACTGTGGAATACTACTCAGCAGCAAAAATAAACTATTGATACAAGCAAACACTTGGATGAACCACAAGGAAAGTATGCTGAATGAAAAAACAAATCTCAAAAGTGTACATAATACATGATTCCATTTGAATAATATTAATGAAATAGCATAATTATAGATTACTGGTTACAGACAAAGAGGAAGAGTTAGGAGCAGAAGGGAAGTGGTGGCTACACACACATACACACACACACACAAATGAGGTGAGTGCATGTATAAATATTGAAATGTGAATAAGAATTGTGAATTGCACCAATGTCAATTTCTTGGTTTTGATATTTTGCTATAGTGATGAGATATTAACATTGGGTGAGGCTGAGTAAAAGATGCACAGGATCTTCCTGAAGGTTTATTTGCCAATTCCTGAGAATCTCTAATTTTTTTTTTTATAACATGTTAAAAAAAATCAGAAAGGTAGTATTGCAAACTATTCGCTTAGATAAAATAGTATACTCTGGAAGGAGAATATCTATGGCCATAAGAAAAAAAAGTGGTGAACTTACATTCCTGCAGGCTCTCTAGTATCTTTTTTTTTTTAGTAGATCTTTATTGGAGTATAATTGCTTCACAATACTGTGTTAGTTTCCGCTATATAACAAAGTGAATCAGCTATATACATACGTAAACCCACATATCCCCTCCCTCTTGCGTCTCCCTCTCATCTCCCCTATCCCACCCCTTTAGGTCATTGCAAAGCATCGAGCTGATCTCCCAGTGCTATGCTGCTGCTTCCCACTAGCTACTTTAAATTCAGTAGTGTATATATGTCTATGCTACTCTCACTTTGCCCCAGCTTCCCCCTCCCACCCCATGTCCTCAAGTCCCTTCTCTATGTCTACATATTTATTGCTGCCCTGGAAATAGGTTCATCAGTACCTTTTTTATTTTTTGATTCCATATATATGCATTAGAATACTGTATTTGTTTTTCTCTTTCTGACTTATTTCACTCTGTATGACAGTCTCTACGTTCATCCACATCTCTACAAATAACTCAATTTCATTTCTTTTTATGGCTGAGTAATATTCCATTGTATAAATGTGCCACAACTTCTTTATCCTTTCATCTGTCGATGGACATTTAGGTTGGTTCCATGTCCTGGCTATTGTAAATAGTGCTGCAATGAACATTGTGGTACATGTCTCTTTTTGAATTATGGTTTTCTCAGGGTATATGTCCAGTAGTGGGATTGCTGGGTCATAGGGTAGTTCTATTTTTAGTTTTTTAAGTAACTGCAATACTGCTTTCATAGTGGTTGTATCAATTTACATTCTCACCAACAGTGCAGGTGTGTTCCCTTTTCACCACACCCTTTCCAGCATTTACTGTTTCTAGAATTCTGATAATAGTCATTCTGACCAGCATGATTTGAAACCTCATTGTAGTTTTGATTTGCATTTCTCTAAAAATTAGTGATGTTGAGCATCTTTTCATGTCCCTCTTGGTCATCTGTATGTCTTCCTTGGTGAAATGTCTATTTAGGTCTTCTGCCCATTTTTTAATTGGATTGTTTGCATTTTTGATATTGAGTTCCATAAGCTGTCTGTACATTTTGGAGATTAATCCTTTGCAAGTTGCTTCGTTTGCAAATATTTTCTCCCATTCTGAGGGTTCTCTTTTTGTTTTGTTTATGATTTCCTTTGCTGTACAAAAGCTTTTAAGTTTAATTAGGCCCCATTTGTTTATTTTTGTTTTTATTTTCATTACCCTAGGAGGTGGGTCAAAAAAGATCTTGCTGTGGTTTATGTCAAAGAGTGTTTTTCCTGTGTTTTCCTCTAAGAGTTTGATAGTGTCTGGTCTTACATTTAGGTCTTTAATCCATTTGGAGTTTATTTTTGTGTATGGTGTTAGGGAGTGTTCTAATTTGATTCTTTTACATGTAGCTGTCCAGTTTTTCCAGCACCACATATTGAAGAGGCTGTCTTTTCTCCACTGTATATTCTTGCCTCCTTTACAAAGATAAGGTGACCATATGTGTGTGGATTTATCTCTGGGCTTTCTATCCTGTTCCATTGATCTATATTTCTTTTCTTGTGCCAGTACCATGCTGTCTTGATTACTGTGGTTTTATAGTATAGTCTGAAGTCCAGGAGACTGATTCCTCTAGCTCTGTTTTTCTTTCTCAAGATTGCTTTTGCTATTCGGGGTCTTTTGTGTTTCCATACGAATTGTAAAATGTTTTGTTCTAATTCTGTGAAGAATGCCATTGGTAGTTTGATAGGGATTGCATTAAATCTGTAGATTACTTTGGGTGGTATAGTCATATTCACAATATTGATTTTTCCAATCTAAGAATATGGTATATCTCTCCATCTTTTTGTGTCTTCTTTGATTTCTTTCAACAGTGTTATAGTTTTCTGAGTACAAATCTTTTGCCTCTTTAGGCAGGTTTATTCAGAGGTGTTTAATTCTTTCTGTTGCAATGGTAAATGGGATTGTTTCCTTAATTTCTCTTCCTGATTTTTATTTGTTGGTATATAGAAATGCCAGAGATTTCTGTGAGTGAATTTTGTATCCTGGAACCTTACCAAATTCATTGATTAGCTCTAGTAGTTTTCTGGTGGCATCTTTAGGATTCTCTATGTATAGCATCTTGTCATCTGCAAACAGTGACAGTTTTACTTCTTCTTTTCCATTTTGGATTCCTTTTATTTCTTTTTCTTCTCTGATTGCTGTGGCTAGGACTTCCAATTCTATGTTGAATAGTAGTGGTGAGAGTGGACATCCTTGTCTTGCTCCTGATCTTAGTGGAAGTGTTTTCAGTTTTTCATCATTGAGTATGATGCTTGCTGTGGGTTTGTCATATATGGCCTTTTTTATGTTGAGGTAGGTTCTCTATATGCCCTTTTTCTGGAGAGTTTTTGTCCTAACTCAGTGTTGAATTTTGGCAAAAGCTTTTTTTTGCATCTATTGAGATGATCATATTATTTTTATTCCTTAATTTGTTAATGTGGTGTATCACATTGATTGAATTGCATATATTGAGTAATTCTTGCATATCTGGGATAAATCCCACTTGGTCATGGTGTATGATCCTTTTAATATGTTGTTGGATTCTGTTTGCTAGTATTTTATTCAGGATTTTTGCAACTATGATCATCAATAATATTGATCCATAATTTTCTCTTTTTTGTGATATCTTTTCATGATTTTAGTATCAGGGTGATGGTGGCTTCATAGAATGAGTTTGGGAGTGTTCCTCCCTCTGAAATTTTTTGGAAGAATTTGAGAAGTATCGGTGTTAGCTCTTCTCAAAATGTTTGATAGAATTCACCTGTTAAGCCATCTGGTCCTGGACATTTATTTGTTGGAAGATTTTTAATTACTGTTTCAATTTCATTACTTCTGATAGGTCCATTTATAGTTTCTAATTCTTCCTGGTTCAGTCTTGGGAAATTGTATATTTCCAAGAATTTTTCCATTTCTTCGTGATTGTCCATTTCATTGGCATACAGTTGTTTGTAGTAGTCTCTTATAATCCTTTGTATTTCTGTGATGTCAGTTGTGATTTATTTTTCATTCCTAATTTTATTGATTTGCATCCTCTCCCTTATTTTCTTGAAGAGTCTGGATACGGGTTTATCAATTTTGTTTATCTTCTGAAAGAAGCAGCATTTACTTTTATTGATCTTTGTTATTGTTTTCTTCATTTCTATTTCATTTATTTGTGCTCTGATTTTTATGATTTATTTCCTTCTACTGCCTTTGGGTTTTCTTTGTTCTTCTTTTTCTAGTTAAGTATAGGGTTAGATTGTTTATTTGAGATTTTTCTTGTTCCTTGATGTGAAACTGAATTGCTATAAACTTCCCTGATAAAACTGCTTTTGCTGTGTCCCATAGGTTTTGGGTGGCCATGTTCTCATTGTCATTTGTTTCTATGTATTCTTTTATTTCTTTGATTTCTTCAGTGATCTCTTGATTATTTAATAGTGCACTGTTTAGCCTCCATGTATTTGTAATGTTTTACCTGTAATTGATTTCCAATCTCATAGTGCTGAGGTCAGAAAATATGCTTGATATGATTTCAATTTTCTTAAATTTTCTGAAGCTTGATTTGTGACCCAAGATGTGATCTATCCTGGAGAATGATCCTTGTGCACTTGAGAAGAAAGTGTATTCTGCCACTTTTGGGTGGAATGTTCTATAAATATCAATTAAATCTATTTGGTCTATTGTGTTATTTAAAGCTTGTGTTTCCTTATTTATTTTCTCTTTGGATGATCTGTCCATTGGTTTAAGTGGTGTGTTAAAGTCCCCTACTATTATTGTGTTACTGTTGTTTTCTCCTTCTGTGGTTATTAGCATTTGCCTTATGTGTTGTGGTGCTCCTATGTTAGGTGCATAAACATTTATAACTGTTATATCTATCTTCTTCTTGGATTGATCTTTTGATCATTATGTAGTGCTCCTCCTTGTCTATTATAACAGTCTTTATGTTAAAGTCTATTTTATCCTATACAAGTATTGTTACTCCAGTTTTCTTTTGATTTCCATTTGCATGGAATATCTTTTTTCCATTCCTTCACCTTCAGTCTGTATGTGTCCCCATGTCTGAAGTGGGTCTCTTCTAGACAGCATATATATGGGTCTTGCTTTTGTAGCCATTCAGCGAGCTTGTGTGTTTTGGTTGGCACATTAATCCATTCACATTGAAGGTAATTATCAATTTGTATGTTCCTATTATCATTTTGTTAATTGTTTTGTGTTTGTTTTTGTAGGTCTTTTCCTTCTCTTGTGTTTCCTGCCTAGAGAAGTTTCTTTAGCATTTGTTGTAAAACTGATTTGGTGGTGCTTAATTCTCTTAGCTTTTTTTTGTCTGTAACGGTTTTAATTTCTCCATCGAATCTGAATGAGATCCTTGCTGTGTAGAGTAATCTTGGTTGTAGTTTTCTCGTTTTCTTCACTTTAAATATATCCTTCCACTCCCTTCTGGCTTGCAGAGTTTCTGCTGAAAGATCAGCTGTTAACTTTATAGGGATTCCCCTGTATGTTATTTGTTGGTTTTCCCTTGCTGCTTTTCATATTTTTTCTTTGCATTTAATTTTTGTTTGTTTGAATAATATGTGTCTTGCTGTGCTTATCCTAGGGTTTATCCTGTATGAGACTCTCTGTGCTTCTGGACTTGGGTGACTATTTATAGTTTTTGACTATAATTTCTTAAAATATTTTCTCAGACCCTTTTTTTTTTTCTCTCTCTCTCTTCTTCTTCTGGAATCCCTATAGTTTGAATGTTGGTGCGTTTAGTGTTGTCCCAGAGGTCTCTGAGATCGTCTTTAATTATTTTCATTTTTTTTTCTTTATTTTGCTCCTCTGCAGTTATTTCCACCATTTTGTCTTCCAGCTCACTTATTCATTCTTTTGCCTCTGTTATTGATTCCTTCTAGTGTATTTTTCATTTCAGTTATTATGTTGTTCATCTATGTTTTTTGTTTAGTTCTTCTAGATCTTTGCTAAACATTTCTTGTATTTTCTCAATCTGTACTTCCATTCTATTTCCAAGATACTGGGTTATCTTTACTATCATTACTCTGAATTCTTTTTCAGGTAGATTGCCTATTTCCTCATCATTTATTTGGTCTTGTAGGTTTTTACTTTGCTCCTTCATCCATTACATATTTTTTTTGCTGTCTCATTTCTCTTTTTTTTTTTTTTAATGAGTGGGATCATGTTCCCCTCTTACTGGTTGTTTGGCCTGAAGCTTCCAACACTGGAGGTTTTAGGCTGTTGGGTAGAGCTGGGTGTCAGTGCTGATATGAGGACTTCTGTGACCTCACTCCGTTGAATATTGCCTGGCGTCTGAGGTTCTCTGTTATTCCAGTGGTTCCAACACAGAGCTCCTACTGCAGGAGCTTTGGCCCAACCCCCAGCTCATGAACAAAGGTCCTACAAGACACGTGAGGTTGCAAAAAATAAATAAATAAAAATAAATAAAAGAACAATAACAAAATGAAAAATAAAATTATACTAGGAAACTAACTGATATGGTAGAAAGAATATAAAAATAAAAATATATATGAATCAACAACCAGAAGGTACAACAGTATGAAAATAGTAGAAAAGAGGAGGAGGGAAAAGAGAAAAATATATATATACATATATAGTAAGAAAGAAAAATAAACAAAAAAATGCGGTGGGGGAGGCCTTGGCTGTGGAGGGTAGGGCCTAAGCAAGGGTGAGGTTTCGGCAGTGGTCAGACCTATGCTTAAGACCCACAGGGCTGGAAAATGTCTTGGGGCCTATGGGGGATGGACCTTAGGCTAAAAGAACAGAAGGGGCCCAGGGGTGTTCCCCCACCCCTGGTTTCAGTGGGCTCTAGTGGGTGGGGCAAAGAACCTCCTTTCCTCTCTGTTCCTCCATCCCAGAGGGCCCCTTCCAACTGCCTCTCCTGTTTTCCCCTCAGCCTCCTCCCTATGCTTCCAGGACCAATACATCTGGGAGGGAGGGAGGGGTCATGGAGGGCAGGGGAACTCCCAAGGCCCGAGGGGGTGGGGCAAACACCTTCCTCTCCTCTCCTCTCCTGCTCCTTCCTCCTGGCAGGCCCCTCCTGCCTGCTGTTGCTAATAAAAATCTACTTTCAACATTCTTGCTCCTATATGAATAGTATTTCATTATGGTAGTTCTGGTGATTTTCTCTTCATTCTTAGTATCCTACATTTTCACTCTTGTGTTTCTAGGTATACATTTTATTTTTTAAATTTTAGTCATCACCCAATGATACTTTTCAATTTGGGGATTTGTCTTTCCTCATTTCCAAAACATTATCACCAGTATTTCTTCAATTATTGCCTTTTTCTTAATCTAAGTTTTCCTTCTGGATCTCCTATTAGAGTTATGTTGGAATTTCTCAATCTATCCTCTATGTCTTCTAATATCTATTTTTTTCAATCTTCTTTCCTTAATTTCATTGTGCTGTCCTTTGGAATAGTTTTTCTCTTCCATCTTTTTTCTTTTTAATTTTTATAAAATTTTTGAAGATTACTTCCCATTTACAGTTATAACAAAATATTGGCTATATTCCTTGAGGCTATCTTACAACCAATAGTTTGTGTCTCCTAGTCCACCACCACTGCATTGCTCCTCCACAACCTCCCCACTTGTAACAAGTAGTTTGTTCTCTATGAGTTGGCTTCCTTTTTATTATGTTCACTTGTTTGTTGTATTATATAGATTTCACATATAAGTGATATCATACAGTAGTTTTCTTTCTCTGACTTATTTCACTTAACATAATACTTTCCAAGTCTATCTATGTTGCTGCAAATGACAAAATTTCATTCTTTTTTATGGCTGAGTAATATTCCATTTTGGTATATACATCACATCTTCTTTTTCTTTATCCATTCATTTCATTCATCTGTTGATGGACACTGGGTTTTCTTCCATATCTTTGCAATTATAAGTAATGCTGCTATGAACGTTGGGTATATGTATCTTTAAAATCAGTAGTTTTTTTTTGTTTGTTTGTTTGTTTGTCAGGTTGTTGTTGTTGTTTTTGGATATATCCAGGAGTAGAATTGCTAGGTCATATGGTAGTTCTACTCTGAGATTTTTCAATAGTAACTGTAACAATTTACTTCTCCACCAACAATATAGGATTTCCTTTTCTCTACCTCCTTGCCAACTTTTGTTATTTGTGTTCTTTCTGATTATAGCCATTTTGACAAGTGTGGGATGATATCTCACTGTGTTTTGTTTTTTTTTTTCTCACTGTGGTTTTGATTGGCATTCCCCTGATGATTAGCAATGTTGAACACTTTTTCATGTGACTGTTGGCCATCTGCATTTCCTCATTGGAAAATTGTTCAGTTCTTCTGCCCATTTTTTAAAATCAGTTTTTTGTTTTTTTTTTTTTATGTTTAGTTGTATGAGCTATTTATATATGTTGGATAGTAACCTCTTATCACTCATACTATTTGCAATTTTTTTTCCCCATTCAGTAGGTTGTGATTTTGTTTTGTTGATGGTTTACTTTGCTGTGCAAAAATTTTGTTTAATTAGATACCATTTGTTTATTTTTGCTTTTTTTTTGTCTCCCCCCCCTTTTTACTCTAGGAAATGGATCCAAAAAATACTGCTTTGATATATTTTGAAGAGTGTTTGGCCTATGTTTTCCTCTAGGAGTTTTATAGTATCTGATCTTATATTTAGGTCTTCAATCCATTTTGAGTTTATTTTTGTATATGGTGTTAGAGAATGTTTTAATTTCATTCTTTTACATGTAGCTGTCCAGTTTTCCTGGCACCACTTATTGAAGAGACTGTTCTTTATCCATTGTTTATTCTTGCCTCCTTTGTAATATATTAATTGACCATGAGTTCCTGGGTTTATTTCTGGGTTCTCTATCCTGTTTCATTGATCTATGTGCCTGTTTTTGTGCCAGCAGAATAATGTTTGGATTAATAGAATGTTTTAATTTCATTCTTTTACATGTAGCTGTCCAGTTTTCCTGGCACCACTTATTGAAGAGACTGTTCTTTATCCATTGTTTATTCTTGCCTCCTTTGTAATATATTAATTGACCATGATCTATGTGCCTGTTTTTGTGCCAGCAGAATAATGTTTGTAGTATAGTCTGAAATCAGGAAGTGTGATTCCTCTGGCTCTGTACTTCTTTCTCAAGATTGTTTTGGCTATTTGGATCCTCTCTCTTCCCATACAAATTTTAAAGTTATTTTCTCTAGTGCTGTGAAAAATGCCATTGGTATTTGGTTAGGACTTGCATTGAATCTGTAGATTGCTTAGAGTAGTATGGTCACTTTAACAATATTAATTCTTCCTATCCAAGAACACAGTATATCTTTCCATCTGTTTGTGTAATCTTCAATTTCTTTCTTCAGCATCTTATAGTTTTTGGAGTATATGTTTTTTGCCTCCTTAAGTAAGTTTATTCCTAGGTATTTAATTTATTTTTAATGTGATGGTAAAGGGGACTGATCCCTTAATTTCTTTTTCTGATAGTTCATTGTTAATGTATAGAAATTCAATAGATTTCTGTATATTAACTTTGTATTCTGCAACTTTACCAAAGACATTGATTAGCTCTAGTAGACTCCCATAGGTTTTGGATCACTGTGTTTTCATTTTTATTTGTCTTTAGGCATTTTTTAAAAATGTCCTGTTTGATTTCTACAGTGATCTATTGGTTGTTTAGTAGTGTATGGTTTAACCTCCATGTGTTTGTGGGGTTTTTTGCAGTTTTCTTTTTTTTTTCTTATAGTTAATTTTTAGTCTCATGGCACTGTGGTCAGAAAAGATGCTTGATATGATTGCAATTTTCTTAAATTTATTGAGGCTCGTTTTATGGCCTAGCATGTAATATATCCTGAGTAACGCTTCATGTGCATTTGAAAAGAAGTGTATTCTGCTGCTTTTGGACAGAATGCTCTATAAATATCAATTAAGTCCATTTGGTCTGATGTGTTATTTAAGGCCTGTGTTTTCTTATTTGATTTTCTCTCTGAATGATCTGCCCATTGATGTAAGTAGGGTGTTAAAGTTCCCTACTATTATTCTGTAATTATTGATTTCTCCTTTTATGTCTGTTAATACTTGCCTTATATATTAAGGTGCTCCTATGTTGGGTGCATACTTTACAACTGTTTTATCTTCTTCTTGGATTGATCCCTTGATCATTATGTAGTGTCCTTCTTCGTCTCTTGCAAAGGTCTTTTTTTTAAGGTGTATTTTGTCTAATATAAGTATTGCTTCTCTGGCTTACTTTAGATTTCCATTTGTGTAGAATACCTTTTTTCATCTCCTCACTTTCAATCTTTTTGTGTCTCTAGACCTGATGTGTGACTCTTGTAGGCATCATATATACAAATATTTTTTTTTTTTTGTATCCATTCATCAACTCTATGTCTTTTGGTTGGATCATTTAGTCCATTTACATTTAAGGTAATTATCAGTATGTATGTTCTTACTGACATTTTGTTGTTTTGGATTTGTTTTGGTAGGGTTTTTTTTTGCCCTTTCTACTTTTGTGCTCTTCTTTTGTGATTTGATGACTATATTTAGTGTTATGTTGGTTTCCTTTTTCTTTCCTTTTTTGTATATATCTGTTATAGATTTTTGATTTGCAGTTACTGTGAGGTTTCTGTACAACTATATATATATCTATGTGTGTGTGTGTGTGTGTGTGTGTGTGTGATTAAGTTGCTGATCTCTTAATTTCAAATGCATTTTAGAAACTGTCCATTTATACTCTCCTTGACTCACAATTACTGTTTTTGATATCATGTTTTACATTTAACTCTTTTGTGTATCCCTTAACTTCTTATCATGGATATAGAGGATTTTACTACTTTTGTTTTTTAACCTCCTTATTAGTTTTGTGTGTGGATGATTTCTACATATATGTTTACCTTTACTCCTGTGATTTTTCATTTCATATTTTTCTTATTTCTAGTTGTATCCTTTACTCTTCTGCCTAGAGGAATTTCTATAATATTTGTTGTAATATTTGTTTGACAGTGATGAACTCTTTCAGCTTTTGCTTGTCTGTAAAGCTTTTGATTTCTCCTTCAAAGATGAAAGAGAGCCTTGCTGGGTAGAATATTGTTGGCTGTAGGTTTCTCCCTTTCATCACTTTAAGTATATCATTCCACTCCCTTTTGTCCTGCAGAGTTTCTGCTGAAAAATCAGCTGATAGCCTCATGGGAGTTCCCATGTACATTATTTGTTCCTTTTTTCTTGCTGTTTTTAATATTTTCTCTTCATCTTTAATTTTTGTAATTTTGATTACAGTGCGTCTTGGTGTGTTCCTCTTTGGGTTAATCCTCTATGGGACTCTCTGTGCTTCCTGGACTTGGGTGACTGTTTCTTTCCCCAGGTTAGGGAATTTTTCAGCTATTTAGTATTCAAATATATTCTCAGGCCCTTTCTCTCTCATTCTTCTCCCTCTGAGACCCCTATGTGCAAATATTAGTGTGATTGATGCTGTCCAAGGGGTCTCTTAAGCTGTCTTCCTTTCTTTTTAGGTATTTTTTTTCTTTTTTTTCTGTTAGTAGGAGTGATTTCCACTACTCTATCTTCCACCTCACTGGTCTCTTCTTGTGTATAATTTCATTTACTATTGATTCCTGCTAGTGTATTTGCATTTCAGTTATTGTATTCTTCATCTCTGTTTGGTTGCTCTTTACCTTTTCTCTTTGTTAAAACTTCTATCTTCTCATTCTGTGTATCTATTTTCCTTCCCAGTTCTTTGATTATCTTTGCAGTCATCACCCTGAACACTTTCTTGGATAGATTGCCTATCTCCAGTTCACTTAGTTCTGCCAGGTTTTCTTTTAAATTTTTTAAAATAGATCTTTATTGGAGTACAATTGCTTCACAATACTGTGTTAGTTTCTGTTGCACAACAAAATGAATTGTCATATACATACACATGTCCCCATATCCCCTCCCTCTTGAGCCTCCCTCCCATCCTCCCTATCCCACCCCTCTAGGTCATCACAAAGCACTGAGCCAATCTCCCTGTGCTATGCTGCTGCTTCCCACCAGCCAACTATTTTACATTCAGTAGTGTATATATATTGATGTTACTCTCACTTTGCCCCAGCTTCACCCTCCCACCTCATGTCCACAAGTCCATTTTCTATGTCTACCTCTTTATTTCTGCCCTGCAACTAGGTTCATCAGTACCACATTTTTTTAGACTCCATATATATGTGTTAGCATATGGTATTTGTTTTTCTCTTTCTGACTTACTTCATTCTGTATGACAGACTCTAGGTCCATCGAAATTGTGTTATCTGCTGGGGTTTTATATCCTTCCTTTGTCTGAAACATGTTCCTCAGCCACCTAATTTTGTCTAAGTTGCTATTTGCTTTTTTATGTATGTGGTAGTTTAGTTACATTTCTCATCCTTGGAGAAAAGGCCTTCTGTAGGAGATGTTCTATGTATCCCAACAGTGCCCTCCCCCTCATCATCACCCAAGCTATATATTCTAGGGCTTCCCCATAAGAGAGCTGTGTGGATCCTTCTGTTGTGGCAAGCTGATTATGTAGGCAGTCTGAAGGCTTGGTTGGCCCCTAGCCTTGTTGGTTGCCAGGCCTTGCCTTGTGCAGATGCTGTTGGATACTATTTAGTGGGGTTGGGTTATGAGGCAGCTGGCTGCAGAACCCTAGGGAGCCCCAGGGTAGTGCTGGCTCACTGTTGGGTAGAGTCAGGGTCTTAAAGACTCCAGAACTGTTGCCTACACACTGGCAGGTGAAGCCAAGTTCTGGAGTTAGTGCTGGACTACTGGTAGGGAGAACTGGTTACTGGAGTCTGGCTGCAGGTTTCAGAGATCACAGAACTCATTTCAAATCGTTGGTGTGTGTGTGGTAGGGGAAGGGGTGGAGCAGGAGTTCCTGACACAGTAAGATATGGGATCTAGCGTGTTGCAATGCTTGCATTGGACCGCTAGTGGACAGGGCCAGAGCCCAGCTGATCCAGGGTAGGATCTGGCCTGCTGTGAGTGGGCTGAGTCTGCAGGCTGTGGGATCACAGTTTTATTGCATCTGATGTTCACCCTCTAGTGGAGAAGGCTGGTCTAGAGGCTACTGCAGGTTTCCTGGAGGGATGGGCCAGGGTCTGCCTACTGGTGTGTGGAACTGGGTCTTGGCCCTCTGGTGGGGAGCACCATGACTAGGGGTACATGTAGAAGTATCTATGGGCTCAGGAAGTCTTTAGGCAACCTGTCTGCTGATGGGTGGGGCTGTCTTTGCCTGGTTAGTTTTTTGACCTAAGACATCCCAGCACTGACACCTACAGGATTTTGGGTGTGGCCAGGTCTTGATGCTAATGAGCCAAGATGGCAGACACCAGCAGCTGTGTTCACACAAGTAGAATTTTCCCAAATATTGTTGACACCAGTGTCCATGTTCCCAGGGTGAGCCACAACCACACACTCACCTCCCTGGGAGACTCTCAAGACCAGCAAGGAAGTCTGGCCCAGGCTACTATCAAATTACTGCTTTTGCCCTGGGTTCCAGTGCATGAGATTCTGTGTGTGCACTTTAAGCATGAAATCTCTGTTTCCCCCAGTCTTGTGGGCTTCCTGAGGTTAAGCCTCACTGGCCTTCAAAGACAAATACTCTGGGAACTTGTCTTCCCAGTGCAGTATCCCTGGACTGTGGAGGCTGACGTGGGGTTTAGAACTCTCACTCTCATGAGAAAATCTCTGCAGTATAATTATTCTCAAGTTTTTGGTTTGCTCACCCAAGGGTATGGGAATTGATTAAATTATGAGTCCCCCCCTCCTACCCATCTCATTGTGGTTCCTTCTTAATGTCTTTAGTCGTAGATATTTTCTGGTATGTTTCAGTCTTTTTCATCAATGATTGTTCTGCAGATAGTTATAATTTTGGTGTGCTCATGAGAGGAAGTGAGCTCAGGGTCTTTCTACTCTGCTATCTTGGTCATGCTCCTTGTCTTCCATCTTCTAATTCACCAATTCTAGCCTCTGCAGGGCCAGGTTTTCTGTTTAATACTCTTACAACTTACCCTATATAATATTTTTTTTAATTTATCGATAATATTTTCACATTTCCAAGATTCCTATGTAATCATTTTTTACACATCTGTTTAAATTCGTATGGATACATTTCTTAAGTGTTAAAATTCCTATGAGTTTGATATTGTCTCTAGTAACACAGGAATTAATCTAGTTAATAAACATATTTAATGGCATTGTGCTGCTCATGGAATTGCACTGTCTAACAAGTTCTTTCTTTCTTTCTTTTGTCTATATTCTTATTTCCATCAAGGATTAGCATTGGCCATAGACCGGGATTGCACTGCATTATGGAAGCATTTCTGTATTCCTGTAGGACCAACTCACATTTTCATCTTTCTGGTATCTATGAGTTTCACCAGGTCCAATCTGGATTTCATGTTAATTTATTAGAGTCTACAGTTTATGTCTCTGCCTCACCAACCATCATTCCATCTTCAAGACTAATATATTCCTGACATGGAATTCTAATCTTCAGTCACTGATTTGTCTTTTATCTATGGCATAGTCCATGTATCTTTATTCTAACTATGACCATGGGCTGGTTTGCAGAAATTGTAAGTTTCCCATTTACATAGGGAGTGTTTTTGCAGCTTCTGTATTCATTTAAAAAGGTTCTTTCCTTGTAGAACGTCTGTGTCATTTACTATTATTGCCATGGAGGCATATAAACCCTAGCTCCTAAAGATGGTGTTTTATCCTGGTCCCACTGTGGTCAGTTTATCTTCAATTTACACTCACAACTATGGAATATCTCTTTGTTTCTGGGTCATTGCTGTTTCCATTTCTTTCAAGCTTTACTATGTATATTTTATAACTATTCAAAATATTTCTTCAGTATTTTTATGTGTTAAAATTGAAGGAGGGTGACCAGTGTATTTTTAATTTTCCTAGATTCTTTTTTTCCTCTTAATTATTTCATTTTCTATATAGTCCAGTTTTCTTTCATTTCTTTAAAAACACAAAATAAATACATTATACAATATTCTTTAAGGGAGTGAAATATTTTTATAGTTGTCTTTTTCTTTCTACTTACAGGATAGTCCTTTTCCTTCTTTCTGCTATGTACTTACTTAAAATATATTTATTTATTTGTTTGTTTATTTTGCTATTTAGCAATTCTTGACTTCAAAATAGCTATCCAATATTGTATTTTTCCAACTGACAAAATGCTTTTACTGCCCCTTTCAGAAAATGTATCTAAAAGTTGGAAATGAAAAACTTAGGTGACATATTTTGTTATACAGATGCAAATTCCTCCCATTGACATCTTGGGGAGAATATATAGAGTTTATCTCATTGTTTATAATATTAGACTGAAGGTTCCAGATTTAGTGAAGTGACTTGTTAACTTGGAGAATTTTGTCCAGTCAAGATGCAATCATTTCATTTTGGTAGAAGAGAGGATTTCAGTGATGTATGGCTTATTGGACACTAACCAATTCATATCTAACTCATCAATATTATACTAACATTTATTTGCTAATGTACCTCTAAATATCCAATATTCTCAGGTGTTCTTCCAGCAAGTTCTAACATGTTCTTTGTTATCACATTAAATAATGATTTAAAGAACAGGTTTAACATGTGTTTATTTTCTATTTCCCTGAGAGATAAGAGTTTACTTTTCCAAAAATTACAATATGCCTATCTGCTCATCCAAGTGTTATTGGATTCTCACTCTCATACCTTATATGCAAATTGGAGGACACAGATCATAACTGATTTTCTAGACTAGAGCAACTATTCTGAGAGTGCATCACCACCATCTACCATTGCCTTTTTATCTAACTATGGGATAATGCATTAGTTTCCTGTTACTGCTATAACACATTACCACAAAATTAAAAGCTGAAACAACACAAACGTATTATCTTATAAATCTGTTGTTTAGATTTATAAGATCTACATGATATCACTGAGCTAAAATCAAAAGTTGTTGACAGGGCTTCCCTGGTGGTGCAGTGGTTGAGAGTCCACCTGCCGATGCAGGGGACACGGGTTTGTGCCCCGGTCTGGGAAGATCCCACATGCCATGGAGTGGATGGGCCTGTGAGCCATGGCCACTAATCCTTCGCCTCCGGAGCCTGTGCTCTGCAACAGGAGAGGCCACAACAGTGAGAGGCCCACGTACCGCAAAAAAAAAAAAAAAAAAAAAAAAAAAAGAAGTTGTTTACAAGACTACATTCCTTTCTCAAGATTCTAGGGAAGAAACCACCCACATTCCTTAGCTCCTGGATTCCTCCTCCATTTTAAGCAGCAACTTACATCTCTCTGACCATTTCTCCATAGACATATGTCACTCTAATACATCTCTTCCTCCCCTCATCACCACTTTTAAGAATGCTTGGATTGGGGGACCTTGAAGATGGCGGAAGAGTAAGATGCGGAGATCACCTTCCTCCCCACAGAGACACCAGAAGTACATCTACACGTGGAACAACTCCTACAGAACACCTCCTGAAGGCTGGCAGAAGACCTCAGACCTTCCAAAAGGCAAGAAACTCCCCACGTACCTGGGTAGGGCAAAAGAAAAAAAGAAAAAACAGAGACAAAAGAATAGGGACGGCACCGGCACCAGTGGGAGGGAGCTGTGAAGGAGGAAAAGTTTCCACACGCTAGGAAGCCCCTTCGAGGGCGGAGACTGCAGGAGGTGGAGGGGGGAGCTTCGGTACCGCGGAGGAGCGCACAGCAATGGTGCGGAGGGCAAAGCGGGGAGGTTCCCACACAGAGGATCGGTGCCGATAGGCACCCACCAGCCCGAGAGGCTTGTCTGCTCACCCGCCGGGGCGGGCGGGGCTGCAAGCTGAGGCTCGGGTTTCGGTTTCGGATGGAGCACAGGGAGAGGACTGGGGTTGGTGGCTTGAACATAGCCTGAAGGGGTTAGTGCACCACGGCTAGCCGGGAGAGAGTACCAGGAAAAGTCTGCATCTGCCGAAGAGGCAAGAGACTTTTTCGTCCCTCTTTGTTTCCTGGTGCGTGAGGAGAGGGATTTAAGAGCGCTGCTTAAAAGAACTCCAGAGACGGGCATGAGCCGTGGCTAAAAGCGCAAACCGCAGAGACGGGCGGGAGACGCTAAGGCTGCTGCTGCCGCCACCAAGGGGCCTATGTGCGAGCACAGGTCACTCTCCACACCCCTCTTCCGCGGAGCCTGTGCAGCCCGCCACTGCCAGGTTCCCAGGATCCAGGGACAACTTCCCCGGGAGAACGCACGGCGGTCCTCAGGCTGGAGCAACGTCATGCTGGCCTCTGCTGCCGCAGGCCCGCCCCACATGCAGTGCCTCTCCCTCCCCCCCCAACCCCGGCCTGAGTGCGCCAGAGCCCCCAAATCAGCCGCTCCTTTAACCCCGTCCTGTCTGAGCAAAAAACAGACGCCCTCCAGTGACCTACACCCAGAGGCAGGGCCAAATCCAAAGCTGAGCTCCTGTCAGCTGTGAGAACAAAGAAGAGAAAGGGAAATCTCTCCCAGCAGCCACAGAAGCAGCGGATTAAAGCTCCACAATCAACTTGATATACCCTGCATCTGTGGAATACCTGAATAGACAAGGAATGATCCCAAATTGAAGAGGTGGACTTTAGGAGC
>NW_020174918.1:1099491-1099768 GCF_003031525.2 Neophocaena asiaeorientalis asiaeorientalis | reverse complement strand
AAGAAGAACAGATAAGTGACGTGGAAGATAAAATAGTGGAAATAACTACTGCAGAGCAGAATAAAGAAAAAAGAATGAAAAGAACTGAGGACAGTCTTGCAGACCTCTGAACAACATTAGTCAAACCAACATTCGAATTATCGGGGTTCCAGATGAAGAAGAGAAAAAGAAAGGGACTGAAAATATTTGAAGACATTATAGTTGAAAACTTCCCTAATATGGGAAAAGAAATAGTTAATCAAGTCCAGGAAGCACAGAGAGTCCCATACAGGATAAA
>NW_020174918.1:943322-1099339 GCF_003031525.2 Neophocaena asiaeorientalis asiaeorientalis | reverse complement strand
TATGCTAACACATATATATGGAATTTAAGAAAAAAAAAATGTCATGAAGAACCTAGGGGTAAGAGAGGAATAAAGACGCAGACCTACTGGAGAACGGACTTGAGGATATGGGAAGGGGGAAGGGTGAGCTGTGACAGGGCGAGAGAGAGTCATGGACATATGCACACTAACAAACGTAGTAAAGTAGATAGCTAGTGGGCAGCAGCCGCATGGCACAGGGATATTGGCTCCGTGCTTTGTGGCAGCCTGGAGGGGTGGGATAGCGAGGGTGGGAGGGAGGGAGATGCAAGAGGGAAGACATATGGGAACATATGTATATGTATAACTGATTCACTTTGTTATGGGGCAGAAACTAACACACCATTGTAAAGCAATTATACCCCAATAAAGATGTTAAAAAAAAAAAAAGAATGCTTGGATTACTTCAAGCCTACTGGGATAATGCAGGATAATCTCCTTTCTTAAGGTCAGTTGATTAGCAAACTTAATTCCATCAGTGACCTTAATTTCCATGTACTTAACATATTTACAAAGTCTAGGGGTTAGTTGATAGATATTATTCTACCTACCATAGGTAGTAATTATTTTCTATCAATAATTGAAATTTTATGATTTCTCTTTTGCTAAGTGCAATGTTTCAAAAATATATAAGAACCCTGAGAGTATTCTGAGAAAACTGAACTTTAAATGGTTACCAGCATATGCTTCCACCTTTACAAAGTGTATAATTCATTTCAATAAACCTTGTTTCAGGGAGAGTCTCTCAAATGAATTTAGAAAGAGTGACCAATGAGCTAAAGGAAACAAGTGTAGCCTTTTGAAGGAAACAGCTACTGAACAGAAATGAAGAGGAGAGATGACTACCTAGCTTTCACTATGGCAGATATTCTAGGATCTGAGGTAAGGAAAAATTGGGAAAGTTTTTGAAATGGGCATAATGATTACTGGAAATCATTTTAATGGAATGTAGAGTATAGTCTAGTAGACCTTTCAGGGTTATCTGTTTCTATAAGGGGGACCTACTGTTTTCATCATCTTTGACAAATTTTACAATTCTGCAAACTGTACAGAACTGATGTCAACACAAATCAATTTTGTCCTGAAAAATGTGAATTTGTCCAATAGAGATACAATAGATTTTCACTTCTGTTAAAGAAAACTGGAGCTGAACAGTACTTTAAGTGGTAAAAACCAGATTTTATTCAGAAATTATTGCAATAGTTGAATAGAGAACTCAGTTTAAAACTAGGTTAAATTCCTAATACAACAGAGACAAGTGCATGGTTGGGGAGACTGTCACTGGATGAAAAATACTAAGAAAAAGCATCAGGGGTAAGGGGGATTCTGGCTAAAACTACTTGTCAGAATTCTTATTGAAAGCCAGCTAGGGTGATCAGATGCCAGGGGTAGGGGATGATAAACTTAATATGATATGGAGGGTGATCAGATATCAAGGGTGAGGAAGCTTCTCTAAACTTACTCAGCAGGATTCTTGCTAAAATTGGGTGACAGATGCCCAACAACTACAGACACAGAAGCCCAATATTGAACCGTAATTGTGAAGAGGACTTAGAGGAGACTGATTAAAGTCTGGTCTTTGAACCAAGACCAAACTTTCTTTGGTCTTTGAATATTCTTGATTACATATATATATATAGTTGTTCCTCAGGTGTTCCTTTGATCTAGTTTTAACACCTTACTAGTACACTCATTAATTAATGAGTTAAATAAAATCTTTGACTCACATTCATTTTATATTTCTTTGAGAGTCATGATTTTCCTTTCTTTTTTGGAAACTACCCTTTAGCATGGATAGAGGAATACAAAATAAGGTTCCTATGTGATCTTTTCTCTGTTGTATTGTCTGCTATCATCTATCATTTTTCAATTGTCTTTGAATTTAGAAACAATTCATTCCATAGACTGACTAATCATAGAATGCTTTTCATTTCCATTGCAATTAGCTACAGTTTCTTGAATGATTCTAAATAAGAAATTTGGTGACGATAACTAAACTCCTAAAAGTAATATCATTATTCTTAGAGACATTGGGGGGAAAAAAAAAAGCACAATGTAAGAGCTATGAGTTGAGTTTTATTCGGTGTTTACTGAGTACTACAGCCTGGGAGACAGACTCTCTGATAGCTATCAAGGACTGCTCCAAAGAGGTATGGGGAGAGGCTAGTACATATGCGATTTTGGCTAGGGGATCCATGCAGTCAAGTATGCTTCTCCATAAAAGGTCACTGCTAGTCAGATAGCAGTTAATCATTTTAGTACTTTCCTAAGTATGGGAAGATGCAAGAATTTGGGTTCATAGAAATTTCTCCTGAAATATATCTCACTATCTAAGGGTTTGTTTTTCCTGTTTTCCCAAAGCATAGAGTGCCTTATCCAGAATTCCTTTCAGTATATACTACAGGTCTGCACCTGCAGTGGCTAGTGACGTGATCTTTGCAGATTGGAAAGGCAGGAAACTTTTTTTCTCTACAGAGAAATGAAGAATAAACTTAATGCAAGATCCTCTTTGTAAGGCAAATTCTAGGAAGGAAGTATGTCCACAAAAAGAAGAAAATCCATAGAGAAGGGGAAAAAAGTAGAACACAAAGAAAATGTTCAAACTTTGCATTTTTTACACACAACTCTGAACAAGCACAGAGGTTTTATTCCTAACATGGGGTGCAGGAAGAAAGAGAGGAAGATGAGAGAACAAAAGTTGATGATTAACAGTGAATTTGTGTGAGAAGCTGACTGATTTCTTCCCTCTTAAAATTCATGTTGGGATTTTGTTTAGTTTAATATGTATGGGTATGAGTGCATTTTTTCTCTTTCAGCTTGGATAACATAACATCAATATTTTCTTTAGGATGTTCCACCCCAGAGCATGGTAGAATGTAAGGCAATTGGAATTCACACAGAGTGAGGACCACTTAGGTTGCCTGGAAGCAACTTAACCAAGTGGGAGCCAATGTTACTGTTTCTTTTCAGTTATGCTGGTTCTTTTTGTTTTTCCTTTTCAAGCCTGTTTTGGAGTGTAGAACCTTGAATTGGAAACTCAACATTAGAAATTCAAATTCTAAACTGAGCTTTTTAATGCTAAATACTTGTGGATATCATTTGAGAAGACTGTCAAGTTAAACAATGTAGATTTTTCATATATATAGCAAAGTGACTTTGCAGATAGTACTCAGTTAAGATCCAAGCCATGATATTCATCTTGTGCTTATGCATAATATCCAAACCAGCAAAGTATTTTGTAAATTCAGCATTTAGTTATCTCTTACCCATTAAGGGGAAGAAAAGCAAACATTCCTCCCTCCCAACACTTTTATTCATGCCTGAAGCTAAGCAAGGAGGAAGGAAAAATGTTTTTTGAATTACAAATAGAACCTTTAAATTGTAGAAACTTGCTAATTTCATTTATGAGAGCACTACCTAACTTCTGCTTTCTCTCTCAGTTGTTACTCAAATCTTTGTCCCTAGCCAAAGAGAAAGAGAGTGAATAATCCTACTAGGAATTTAGTGAGTTTTCTTTTAGAGATCAGACATAAATGCTGCATATTTGAATATGCAAATTTAATAGAACAGATTGCCAAGAAATGAAAAATGGTTGTATGTTTAGCCCTAGGAAGTTAGCCCAGCTTAATAAAGCTGACAAAAAGTTAAGGAGTGCCCCGCTTGCAAAACTCAAACAGGGAAGAAAGTGTGTATAAATTGCTTACTTAACAGGAAGGGACTCTGAAAAGTGAGCTGGATTGTTGAGACCTGGATTCTCCCAAATTAACCATAGCATTCTTTTTAAAGGCACAATTTCCTCCTGCATAAAATAAAGAACATTTCAGGTGATCTCTGAGATTATTTCCACCTTGAAAATTTGAGGACATCTTTCTAGAATATCCAATAAGTTCACATTAAAGGGAAGGTATTTTGTGCCATGGCTGAGCATATATGGGTAACACTGTTTTGTGCTACAAGTATGGAAAACATTGACTTTAAGTCTCTCTTGTCATCATTCATATGTTATATTTTAGTCTTGTGTACTTTGCGCTTTTTAAGCATATTCAATTTGCTTAACGAACAAAAGGGGAAAGTACATCAAATTAATTTGCATTTTTAGGCACCCAAGTACTAAGTAATCAAGGCTTTTCTCTTTAATTCTTCTTCTTTTGTGTGTGTGTGTGATAAGGCTCAGCCACCTAGTATTTGGAGGGTTGATAAGTTAAAAATTAGTTGATTTTTTTGATTTACAGTAATCATCCAGGCAGGTTGTCAAGATCAATTTTCAGTCTACAAGACTCTTCCATACTGTAACTCTAGGAATTAGGTCAAAACTCCCCTTGGCTAGAAAATTAGGCAAAATAAGTCAAAGGTGGCCAGAAGAAAAAACAAAAGACAAATTTCCATCACCTCAAGATAGGTAAAGAAAATAACAATTTACCCAGTATTCAGTTTGAAGATCCAGAAATATATTTATTTACATTTTGATAATATATTATAATCCTAACCCCCAGGTTATGGCTGTTTAACTAAAAAGCAGGTCTTTGGGTTATATACCATTTCCTCAATTCCATCATTTTGTAGAGTGGCAGAATAAGTCATCCCCCAATATAACTCTTTTGTAAGGGAAATTTACATTTATTTATATTTCTCCATTTATTAATACATCTTATTTATTTCTAAATCTCCATTTGTAGGGGTGTCTCCCCCTCTGTACCAAGAAGAAAAGGATACTAAATTACAAGAAACTTAACAATGGAGAAGACACTGACATAAATCTGCATAACAAACCTTATTTTTATTTACAGTACCTTTACTAACACCCCCACACACACCCCATAACTGGCTTACCACTACTTTTCTCTATTTTGCCTTTAGTTGAAGAATGTATTTAAGCCTACATTCTAAGCCATCTCTGAGAGTTACTCATTTTTTTCCTGAATATCTCCTATGTAGACATGAGGTATACATGTTAATAACCTTCTGTTTTTCTCTTGTTAGTCTGTCTTTTGTTACAGGATTTCTAGCAAAGAACTTAGAAGTTAAGAGTGAAAATTATCTTGTTTCTCCCCTACTATTTCATAATGAAGATTTTTAGAGGTCACATTCATTCTTACATTCAACAAAGTCTTTTTTTTTAATATAATAATAACAACAATTTTTATAGTCAAGGTTTATTGAGTGATTACAAATAATCCAGGCTCTGATCTTAACACTTTATGGACTAGTGATCATTTAATCAAAAAGGTAAATGCTATCTTTATTCCAATTTCACATATAGAACTGCAGCTCAGAAAGGTTAAGTAACTTGCCCAAGGTCACACAGCTGGTAAGTGACAGAGCTGGGATTTGAATCCAGGTTCTCTGAGCACAAAGCTAAGTTCTTAAATTTTTATTTTGCTCTCTCATGATATTTGAAGCTAGAGAGATCATCTATATGTAATATGAGCATCTTTACAAGATAATAACTCAAGAAAACTTAAAGAGTGGGCAAAGGGCAAATGAATTTTGCAATCTATATAGAGCATACTTTTTAATAAGTTGCTTAACTTCTCCAGACAATTCATTTCCCCTGAATGGAAATTTGCTACAAGTGGGTATGTAGTGAGTAACAAGTAAGGACATTCATTAGTAATATTTCCAATACATAATTATGAAATTTTTGTGAGCAAATAGGATGTTGTACAAAGAAAAATGGTTTATATTCCATACTACTTCATCCTCTCATGTTACTACTCTATTACTAATTCTTACTTATCCTTTCCAAATATTTATATAGTTTGAATGATGCTTTTATTTTAATGCAAAAATGCTATCTGTATCATTCTCAACAATGTCAAATTTATGTGAGTTTAATGTAATGGCTCTATAATGATCCTCAAGAACACAAAAGGTAGCTTTGCAGAGTCTGCAGACCAGCTGCTTTCCAATTCTACTAAATAGAAACTACAAAAGAGGAATTAGGATGATCTGTGTTATGGTATGAGAGAGCACTGTACCATCAATCAAGGTAATGTAAGTATTAAAATATGGAGATAGATTACAGGAGAGTTAACCTGGGTTACATGAGTTAAACTGGTGTTGTTGAACCCAAGTTCATGTGCCTGACCCACAGTGAGGCCAAACAAACCAAAACATTGAAGTTTGGAGCAGAGAACTATTTATAACAAGGACCAAGCAATGGTTTTGGGGGAAGAGCTTTTATAGGCAAAATTGGAGGTGAGGGCTATATGGTCTGTGACTTTCTTCTGATTGTTTAGTGGTGAGGTAACAGGGTGGTGTTCCAGAAATTGTGTGCTCAGCCTGAAGTCACCCTCTCTACCTGGCAGTTGGGGTTCTTGTAGAAAAACTGAAAGATATATTGTCAGGTATATCCCTTGAGGAGGAACTCTGCTTCTTCACTGCACAACTGTTTGACTGCTTTTTTTGTTTGTTTGTTTCTGAATTCCCTCACTTTCCTAATTAGCAACTTTTTGAATCTGCCCATTGAAACTCAGGGAAGGTCTAGGAGGCTGAGACTTTTTCCCTACAAACAAGAAACTGGGGACATGGATAGGTTTTTGAGATGGTAGAACGGTACTGAGATGGCCCCACAGTGTCCAGCTCCATTTCAATTCCCCTTTTTCTTTGATACTCCTCAGTCTTGAGGAGAAAAGTTATTGGACAAGAAAGAGAATGACATTTTGGATAGAGAGGTTAATCATACACTCAACAGAGGAACTTGGTTTCAGGGAGACACGGTTTCACTTGTTGACTCTCCCAAAAGCCAGACAGACTAGAAGGAAAATTGGGAGGAATATTTTGTCTCCTTTAGTTATGTAGGTATCTTTGGGCTAAATGGTGCTTATGATCTTTCTTTTCACTGATCTACCAGTTCATCTTAGTCAGTGAAACTGATCAGAGGTAGAATAAGTCTACATATTTACATGAGGCAATCAAATAAAGACTAAGCTTCTCTTTCTATCCCTCCACCTGGCATTTGCACAGTGTTTTCCCTTGCCTGAACTCCAAGTCACCTGTAACAACAACAATGAAAAATCTAAATCAACTATTACAAAAATAAATTTTCTAAACTGAAATACTTACCTAAATACCAAAACTGCATTTCTCATATAAAAATCTATGAATATTAATCAAAAACTCTTAGCTCTTATATATTCATGTATATTTCCATATACAATTTAGACAGTAATGTTTTGGGGCGCAGAAGAGAAAAATACCTAATTAGCAGTCATCTAAAATTGAAGAAGGAATGTAAGGGAAAATCTAAATAATTCTAGGATTGCATTGCCTTAGAGGAACTCTAAAATAGAGTTTTAAAAATAGTCAAATAAATTATAAATATAATGCTCTGAAAAAATTCTTTGTGGTTTAAGTTAGCACACAGCAAGAAAGCAAAATGAATTTACTTAAAATATAAGTATTGTACTTTATACTGTGTTTGCTTTTCTCATTTTGAGTAGACTTTTGGTAACCCAATTAAATCTTGAAATGCAAGACACTGGAAATATATCAGATTAACATTCAAACACGGGAATATAAAAGAGGAACAATCAATAAAACTTCCTAACAGCCAACCCATCAAAGATGCTAAGATCTATTAAATGAATAATATGAATGTAAAAACCAGTGTTTCTTCTTCCTGACTGACTTCACACTCGTGTTTCTCTCCACAGTCCTTCTATTAACTTGCCCTTAGATCTTTCATGATGCTGGGAAATACTATTGTCGTTATACCTCAGCTTATACCTCTCTCTCAAACTTTTGTCCTTCCCGAGGGCTACATTTCTATCCTACACTCCTTCCTTTCTAACTTACTTTTCTCTCTTTTCAGAGATTTTTAAGTTGTACAAAATACAAATTAGATTGGGACACATTGACATCAGTCGGAAAATTTTAACCTAAGCTAAAAGGGATTATAGAACAATTTGCAAGATTGGTGAAGAAGAAAAAGACAAAAATACATGTGATACATAGAAAGAAAACTACAGGGCAATATCACTGATGAACATAGATGCAAAAATCCTCAACAAAATGCTAACAAACAGATTCCAACAACACATTAAATGGATCATACACCATGATCAACTTGGGTTTATTTGAGGAATGCAAGGATTCTCGAATAATTAAGTGTCCATCAACGGATGAATGGATAAAGAAGGTGTGGCACATATATACAATGGAATATTACTCAGCCATAAAAAGAAACGAAATTGAGTTATTTGTAATGAGGTGGATAGACCGAGTGTCTGTCATACAGAGTGAAGTAAGTCAGAAAGAGAGAGACAAATGCCGTATGCCAACACATATATATGGAATTTAAGAAAACTAAAAATGTTATGAAGAACCTAGGGGTAAGACAGGAATAAAGACACAGACCTAATAGAGAATGGACTTGAGGATATGGGGAAGTGGAAGCGTAAGTTGTGACAAAGCGAGAGTGAGTCATGGACATATATACAGTACCAAACGTAAGGTAGATAGCTAGTGCGAAGCAGCCGCATAGCACAGGGAGATCAGCTCGGTGCTTTGTGACTGTCTGGAGGGGTGAGATAGGGAGGGTTGGAGGGAGGGAGATGCAAGAGGGAAGAGATATGGGAACATATGTATATATATAGCTGATTTATTTTGTTGTAAAGCAGAAACTAACACACCATTGTAAAGCAATTATACCCCAATAAAGATTTTTTTAAAAAAAAGAAAAAAACATGTGATAGATCTTGTACTATGTGTCTGACTAGAGTATCTCATATTTCAGTGTGACCACTCTCCAGTTCAGAGGAAAGATGGAATATTTATTTCAGACAATTCTTAACTTATTTGAAGATCAATTTTAAGCCACTCCTAGCTGTAAACCATTGAACAGAGATGGAATTTACATTTTGAATGTAAGTCAGGTATCATTTGAGTCCAACAAGAGAGTGATAATATTGGTAGCAATGGCGGGCCTCCCTACCTATACCTCCTCCGTTACTACAACTTTGCATACTTTATGGAAGCTCTGTAATATTAAGTCATGGCACAAAGTCTCAAACTCTAAAAGATTTATCAAGATGGGGAGTGGAGAGGTTAATAAACATTGTACTTGTGTAGAATCAAAGGAAGGAGACTACTATGGCAGAACCATCGAAGCTCAGACAAGGAATGTCATTACTAGGGATGTTGGATGGTTTTAGAAGCATGTCCAGTATTTTCACGGTCATTGCCTCTAAAAGGTCCCCCAACCAAATGAACCAGCCTTATCCAGTAACTCAAATCATTGAAACAACATCCACTCATCATGATTTAATTAAAATGTAATGTGGGCTAAAATAAAAATCATTGAATCTATATTTTGTTGAAAAATTTTAACAAAAATTCAGTATTTACCATTTCAACATTTTACTTGTGTATGGTCACATTTTGATATCACAGCTTTCTCAACTCTAAATAATGGGCTTGAACTTCTAGGCCCTTAATCCTCTATGACTGCTTATAGTCCAAAATCATAGGACTTTATTTATAAAGGTAGCCTCTGATTGTGATTATCAATAGTAAGACAGTAGTTGCTAGGAATTTATTGTATAAAGTTTAAAATGCCATGTGAATGTAAGATATTATTATTGTTGTTCAGCAATATTTAAACATCAAATTACTTTTCCAACACCAAAAGTTTCTAGGTTGAAATTTCTGAATGTTGAAATCGTTCAATTATGGAAATATTTTGGTAAAGAATGAAACTTTCATATACCAACCCAAGCTTTTAAAAAATATATATATATATATTTTAGAGGACCTAGGACTTAATCTCATGGACATGCAAAAATAGGAAATTAAATACAAGTGGGCCACATAAGCAATGAAAGTAGAAAAATCAAGTATAGGAGTATTTGAGCAAGAAAAATTCCTTTGCAGTTACTTTGATATTTGCTGACCACTTCCCATGCCCCTAACCAGAGAAAAATTTTGTTTAAAAACATTTTTTGGTTATTATTTTATTATATTATGTGATTTGTACACCAGAAGAACTATCTGTAGAAATAAACAAGAACTATGTGTCATTATTGAAAACCAACATGCTAACAGGGCAGGAAGGAAGTCCTCATGAGCACTGAGATGACGGGACTGTGGTCTGAATGTTAATATCCATGGCAAAACTAGACCCAAAGGAGAGAATAAAAGCAGTGGTTAGGCCAACCCAAGTAGGACAGATCTCATTGGAAAGTCTACCATCCACCTCAAAAGGACCTTCCAGTGGTCCAAATACTTCCTGCAAGTAGAGTAGTTTCCATTTCTTTCCAGTGCAAAGGATTATGCCCATATGTCTTTCCTTTCCTTTCTTTTTCCTTCCCTCCTTATCCTCCCTTATTTTTCAGGTTTAAGGGTAAGGAATAGAAGATATAAAAGGAACAAACAGTTTATGAGTATTATGACCTCTGCCTCTTTAGTTTTTGCACTAACTTCTAAATTAAGCTTTCTTTTATAATAGGCCAGATCTTAAAAATGAATTGAGTGTGATAAAAATTCAAGATATCAGGAGCTAAAACTTCTCCTAGTCTCTCATGGGGCTGCTTGGAATTCCATTGCATGGTTGTGTCATTCCCTGTTTACCTCTGGAGTCCTTTTTTTTCAATTTATGTATGCTTTTTAAATTTTTTTAAAATTTATTTATTTTATTTTTGGCTGTGTTGGATCTTCATTGCTGCACGCGGGCTTTCTCTAGTTGCATCAATTGGGGGCTACTCTTCGTTGTGGTGCTCGGGCTTCTCATTGCAGTGGCTTCTCTTGTTGTGGAGCACGGGCTCTAGGTGTGTGTGGGCTTCAGTAATTGTGGCACACAGGCTCAGTAGTTGTGGCTCGTGGGCTCTAGAGCCCAGGCTATGTAGTTGTGGCACATGGGTTTAGTTGCTCTGTGGTATCTTCCTGGAATAGGGATCAAACCCGTGTCCCCTGCATTGGCAGGTGGATTCTTACCCACTGCACCACCAGGGAAGTCCCCAGTTTATGTATGGTTTCTCTGCCTTCCTCGAACCTTACCTGGCTTTAGTACCATGTTTCTACGTGGTTCTAACGTCATAGGGAATTTTGTTTGAGAATGGACCATCCCATGATAATTCAGATAATCTATTAACTTGCTTTCTTAAAGTGCAATCTGATTGGTACTGTTTAGGTACCTGTATTCAATTATCTGTGACCTAACTTTGACTTTAGGTGGTGGTCATGGGAAATAGAGGCAATAATGTGGTCTTTTGACCACTCAGCTGAAATTGTGGGTAAAATCAATTTCTCTGAGAAATACTTAGTCAAGGCAGTAACTCCACTATCTGTCTACCATAAGGGTCATCTATTCCAAATTCCTATCTCCCTATTACATATTTGCCAGATGGTCATCTAGCCTCTATTTAGACACTTCCCATGATGGGAAGTTCATTATCTTTGAAGTAGCCTATTGCACTTGAGAATATTACAAATTATTCAAAACTTCAGTGAGATGAAATCTACTTGTAAATTTGATCTATATATCCTACTATGCCCTCTGGGGCAGTAAATTCTCATTATATCTTAAAATGACAGGATTTCACATAGTTGAAAAAGTTATATTTCCCCTAAGACTTTCCTCTCTAAACTAAATATTCTAATCATCATGCTTTGGACAAAAGTAAAAATACAAGTAGACCCATATTTTACATATTAGGGATAATGAAAAAAATGTATAATTTAATTTAATCATAAGTTAAAAAGCTGTAGTATGATACACAAAGCCTTGGTGTGTTGATGTCAGAGGCCCTGAGAGCAGTCATGTGAAGACAAAGTCATTTAGATCACTTGATCCATTATAGAGTTGAGGAAGTAGACAAGAATTGTTAAGTAACTTGTTCAAGTTCTCATGAATTGTAAGAAAGTGGTACAGGCAGATGGCACAATGTCTAAGATAAAGTCCAGGATCCTTAACCTCACCTATAAGGACCTTCATAACTGAGATTACCCTTCCCTTGACTTTTCTGTCTTTTCTCATCTTTCTCTCCTCCTTTCCCTACTTGCTGTCTACACTCCAGCCACAATGCATTTCTCTAAGATCCTGTCATAGACCATACTCTCGCTTGTTGCTGAGCCGTCACACAAGGCGTTTCCTCTTTCTGGAATATTTCTCCCCAAAATCCTCATTTGAATAATTTCTATTCATACTTTAGTTCCCCATTTCATCACCCTCAGGAAGTCTTCTCTGAGTGCCTGCAACCAAGTTCAATGTCTATGCTGTGCACTTTCTTAGCATCTAATGGTTTCCTCATTGAAGTACATATCCATCTCTTGCTTATTTACTTGTCTACTCTCTCCATAAACTTCAAGCTCTGTGAGGGCTGATATCCATTTATTTTGTATACCAAGGACCTAAATATAGTGTTTAACATATAATAGGCATTCAAAAATTATCTGTTAAATAATTAAATACATAAGTGAATTAAAGCATCCAAAGAGCTAGAATACATGCTCCCTTCCTGAAAGACTTCAATTTGTCTTGTGTGTGTTTGTGCCTGTGTCTGTGTGTGTGTGTTGGACAGGACTTTGACTCCTAAACAAAGCTATGTGTGTGATTAGTTCACAGTACAAGATAAATTTTGCAGCTCTAATATAATAAGTGATATATTATATTAATGAGTGTTTTATCAGATGGGAAATGTACAGTTGTGAGAAACAAAAATTGTAGCTCATTTGTCTAAGATGACTTAATATTTAGCCTTACTTCCATTTGTGAAATTTGAGCATCTTCCCACAGTCACTCTTATAGTAAAAAGCTGACTCTGAGGTATTGGTCCCCTCCAACTGAAATGCAAACAAAACTAAGCAGTGTTCTTCTCATGGGTACACCTCACTCACTGCCTACTAGTCAAAGCCTAGTCATACAAGAAGTACCTATCTTTATCTATTTGACAAAGGCAGTATGAAAAAGTCTCTGAGCTATTTTAATTTCTGGGCATTCTACTCAACAGAGAAAGGAAGTAACTGCAAGTGTTTCCCTTCAGGCACCCTTCCCAAAGGAATAAACTTCTACATTTTTCCAACATTATACATGACTCAATGCCAGAAGTCTCTCGATGCATCCATTTCCTGGAAACCAGCTGGGCCTCTACTTGACGATAGCCATTCTTGAAAGTGTTTTGACACATTAGTAAGAAGAACAGATGACAAAATTATATAATTAAGTTGGTTTTCTTGGAATTTTAAATTGCATCTTTTCCAAAATAAAAATACAAGAAAAGATTTATGAAATCAACTACATCAAGCAAACACTACTGACAAGCTAACTTTGGGGAAGTAAATGTGCATATCTGAAAAAGAATGTGCCTATGGATCATAGATAAATCCACCTTAGTAACTGACCATCAATAACTGGAATCAATATTGCTAGCCAGCAAATTCCGGAGCTCAATATTTTCCTCTTTTTAATACCTTCTCAGAGGCTCCAGAGTAATAGATTGGGCAGGCAGGGCAGGGCATGATATTTCCCTGCAGTGGTTCTGCTACCCTCTCTGCTGCAGCTGCTATTTCCTCTCTCTAGGCTGCCAATACTGTGGGGTAACTTTAGCAGTGTGTGAACCACTGATTTTCTGACAGGAGTGTCCACATGGTGGGACTGGGTTCAATTCTCCAACATGACCAAATATATCAGTTTTCTCTCCTACCATCATTATTGCTTTCTTACCTTAAGATAATCATTCAGTTTTTGCCCCCTGGTCAAAAATTGTCTTACTATATCACCTGCTCCTCCAGGGTTGCACACATGGTGACTCTCACCTCTTCTTAGCACCCATAGTCTTTGGGGCCATCAATTCTCTCTATTACTATCCCCTAAAGTTCCACTGCCACTTGTTCTGCATATGTCACACTCACCTCTCTTTCCCTCTGATGAGAAAACACTTTGCCTTTCTCATATATTGCTTTGTTACAAGCTTCACCTTTACTGAATCTTTTTGTCAGTTTTACTGCTCATTTTTTTCTTTCCCTAAATATTTGCGTGACTGGCATCTGGATCAGAGAGGGTTCAAATACAGCTTCTAAGTTCATTGAGAGCCAAAGCCCCTCCCATACCCAAGTCCTGTCTGTTGCTAAGTCTGGTCCATCATGCCTTCATCACTTGTATGTTTGGGTTTTTGTTTGTATCTGTTTGTTTTTATTTTTTAAGGACAACTTGGCTTCCAGTGAGTTCCTCTTATCTCCCAAGTCCATCCACATCATGTTTTATCAAAGTCACAGCTGTTCATTCTTAGAGGCTTTGGGGCACCACTGAAGTCCGCAGATATAAATTTTTCCATGGAATTCTTTAAACACACTCTTACATATACAACACCTTGGACTTTACCCTACTAAATACCCAAAATGGCACATCTATCCTGTTCTTGTAATCAGGAAAATCATCTAAAATGACACTAAGGAAGCAACTCAGAAGTAGAATAAAACAGTGTTCTGTTCTTTCCCAAATTCCCCTTTATTCTTTGTTCATCTTAACTACTTTAATTCCAAACTTTTTGAGGATAATCTTAGATGTGAGACCTTCTGCAATTAACGTTGACTTCACCATCCCCCACCTCTATCTATTGGATAATCATCTGCCTCACACATTTGTGAGACACTTCTATTCCTGTGGAAACCATATAGTCGACTCAGATGCTGTGGTATGGGGGTGGGCAATGCCTCATTGGACCAGAAGCCTCTGAATTTCCTTTCTTTGCTACATTCCAAGGGCCAAATACTGGAATTATTGGTGGCTTTCAGCAAATGGCAAGAAAAGAACACTAAAACTAGAGTAATAATAGTCTGAAGCCACCGCAAGCACGTCCCATCTCTGCTAGCATATATATATATTACAAAATATTTTTGTTGAGAATAACAAGTCCCCTAAGTGAATGATTGCTACTTTGTGTTTTAGCAAACTCCTAAGAAAAATTAAGCCCTCATGCTCACGAGAAGAGAAAACTGATGGAAAACAAAGATTTGGAATTTATGTTTTAGGAGTTGGGCTGAATATTGAGGCAAGAGAGGGATTCTTGTCTGGAAAGTGGAGGAGGTCATATCTAACTTATTAAACTAGCCAATTAGTGTATTTAAGATTTAGATTTAACCCAGTTAGACGATATATCCCCCTCAGTATGTGACATTTCAAACTGAGTTTTTTGTGTTTAGATCCCCTTCTTTCTAACATGTGTATTAATGCCATCTTGTTACAATTTTAATTCTTCAGTATGGGAGTAGCTTAATTTTATTTGATGTTTACTTTTTGGTGTCTCCAAATTCCCTCCATCTATACAGAAATAATCAGTGGTTCTTAATTTAGAGACTATTGAACTTGTTCTATAGAGCAAATATGAACTAAAGCTACCAACATTGTGATAATCTGGAATCCACCATTCTCATATAATGTATATTTATGTTTATTACATTAAAATATTATTATGAGGAATATCTATCCTCAAAGTAAAAGGAATGTGTCTATCATGTTAATGTGATGTTAGACATCTGATTGAGTAAAGATCAAGGTGATGTGGTGGAGGAAGCCCATTCCCAAGAATTCAGTGTCCAGAGTTTTGTCGTATTTTCTCTCCAGAGTGACTCAGTGTCCCTTGCCAACTCAACAATTCTGGACTTCAGTTCCCTTTTATGAATAGTAAGAAGCTTTATATATGGATTGGTAAGGTTTCTTCTACCTCTGAAATTATGTGATTCTACAGTTTTTTTTTAAATTTGTCCAAGAGATATCATATTAATTTTCTTATATGATAAGTGAGCTCATAATCTTAAGAAATTTGGTAAGGATGGCCTTTTAATATCAGTTTTTATAAATAATTAAATTGAAGCTCAGTGAATAATGTTGACTTGCCCAAGTCACATAGCTAGTTTAACACCTTAATCACATTTAAGATGGAGATGTCTGGATTTTCTTGGAATAAGTGAAAATATACAAAATGCTGATCTAGACAATGGGATACTCTTGGCAAATAATTTAACTTTTCCAATTATTGCTTGACATTTTTGTTTGTTTTTCATCTGAAAAATCAAGATTATAATATCACTCTGGCTATTTTACCATGTTAATGTTAGATTCAAATGAGTTGATTAATGAGAAGGAATTTTGAAAGCTGTAAAACATTATTCACATATATTAACCAGAATACATAATGATGCTGAAAGCACTAACATCATTTTTAACTGAGCCGTTTTATTTGACTCTGTACATTCATCATCATAACTGGATAATTGGACACTCTTGTTTCTTTTTCTGCTATATAGAAAAAGTGGGCAATATGTAAATGTTATATATTTTGAGTAAGGTTAACTTGAAGTTTTTTGGTAAAGTCAAAACTCTGATTTATTACTTCTTTCAGCATGTATTTATTGAGCACCCATTATCTGCCAGAGGCTATTTGGGGGTACTGAGAATACAGAAGTAAAAACACAGGCAAGCTCCTGGTGTTACAAAATGTAAAATCAGTAAGGCATCAAAATGTAGGTATCTCTTTACCAGTGAAGGCCAGAGAGATGTGGTTAAATTACATCTTTACAAAGTAACTTTGGGAAGTCCTTGTGTGGGGTGCATGGGATGAGGCAAGGGGAGGATAAAGTGAGTTTTGATATGTATTTCTATGGTGATAACCTAGTTTAATAAAAGGCTGAAAATTTATTGTAAGAATTGATAGAAAGCAATGATTCTGCAATTTTTTGATGGCTTGAATATGGAAGTATAGAAAGTATATTGGAGGGCAGAATCGGGATCCATAGGAACCTGAATATATGAGCTGAATATAATGATGTAAAATTTAACAGGTCTAATATTAACACCTAAAACTTTGAGCCAATATCCAGCTACAAGAATCTAGGTATAGTTAGGGATATGGTGGATTAATATGAGATATTGATAATATTTATTAAGAATATTTAAAACTATAAATATGTCAGCAATATAATAAAACATCTCCAAAATCATAAAACAGTAAATGTTGGGATTACTAGCCATACAACATCAAATAAAGGATAATAATTATCTCATTTTATTCGTTACTTGTCAGACTTCAATTTGCATACTTCACATAATTCTGAACCCTAAATTTTAGGAGGGATAAGCTAGAACTTGTTCAAATGATGGATGCTGGAAGGAATTGAACTCATGATGGGATATTCAAGTAAAGGAATTGGCAAAGATTCGCTTGGAAAAAGGAAGACTGAGTGTAATACGGTGTGAAGATTAGTTTCCTTCAAACAACTGACAAAGATTCTCTTATTATGTTTGACCACAGGAAGCCTGATGGACTTTTAAAAAAGGTTGATTTTAGCTCCACACAAGGAAAACTGTCAAAGATACTTTTATCAGATGGGCTGCATTTGGAGACAGGGTTTTTCTTTCCCTAGAGGTCACTGAGTATATGGTGGATGGGGTTTGAACACTTAGAAGTGCTGAAAAAATCATTGAAAAGGTGGGACTAGAAAACAATTAAGGTCCAAACCAATCTTAGCTATTTGTGATTTTTTCATCAAATATAGGTTAATATTCATCTTCAAAACAAAAAAAAAAACAAACAGAAACCTTTACAGGAAGAAAGTGAAACCTCAGAAATCTCCAACTTGAATTTGAAGATGTTTTATCAGAAATGTATATGCCTATGATTTCACAATATGGAAGTGATTTTACTCTCTATCATCAACCTCTCATGTTTTATACTAAAAGGGAAGATATGTATGTATCAAAATGCCTCAGCATAGCTGATATCAATGTCCTTTTTAAACAAAATATTCCTAAAGTCATTTTGGTTTGCTCCTGATGAAATATGTCAATGTGAAAGATTATCACTGTAGCATCTTTTTTTGGACAGTATACATTTCACTTGCTACCCCTGCTTGGATCACCTGGTGATACTGTTCTTTCATTTCTGTCCCAGCAAGCCTGACTTTCTGTAGGACAATGATTGGGTAGTACAACAGCTGATCTTAGCTCTCAGAAGGTTCATGCTGAGCAGCTGGCTGGATTTTGCTTTAAACTTGTTTGCACAGAGCTGCTGTGTACAGCTGTTTACCACATCAAGTTTATCTCCTAAACACAGCACAGTATAATTTATTTTTATAGGGAATTCTTCATAATAGGGGATTGCAAATGGCTTCTCAGGGAGAGTCAATCATAGAATAAAGAGGAACAGAAGGATTGAAGGAGAATTGTAAAGTGAGAAAATGACACATGAGAGAATTCCAGCAGGCAAGAGGAAAGACTGCAGGGAAAAAAATGGGAAAGGTGATGGATGGTGGTGGGAGAGAGGGAGTCAAGGTGGCAGGGACCCAGGCATCAGAAGAGGGAAGGTAATGAGAAGCACCTGTGAAAAATTCTTTGCTCTGTATTTTTACTGGTAATCTTATGGCTTAATTGACAAACATTAAGTGTAGAATGAGCCAAGTTTCTAGATAATTGACAATGTTTCGGTTACTAAATATATTCTATCATGTAAGTTTGAGAGGCACCAGCCTAAGGATCACCTGGATTATTTGTTAAAAACACAGATGCTGGCTCTCATGACAAACTGCTACAATGAAATTCCTAAAGTAGAGACCCAGAAAATTGTCTTTTGTACAATTACTCTGTGAACAGTCCAATCTGAGAAACAGTGATTGAAGAACATATTTGGTTGCAAGCAACGGAATAGCTAACTGACAAAAGCTCAGTCCCCAAAGCATTTATTTTTCTTATCCAAGGAGTCTGGAAGTAGATGGCCATTGACATTGGTCCCATAGTAAAGAAGTGTCATCAGGGACCCAGGTACATGTAACCTTTCCATTCCCCTATCCTAAGCTAGTGACTGTTTTGCCCGTATACTTTGACTCACATGTTATCACAATATGGCTACTTCAATACAGACATGGAGTCATCATTAAAGACAGGAAAAAGGAGGGGAAAGCATGGCATCTTCTTATTCTCAGGAAAGCTAACATTTACCCAAGAACCTCTCCATTAGAGTTTCACTTAGGTTCTATTGGTCAGCACAGTGACATGGAACCACTACTAAATTAAGAGGAAGCCAGGAAAGCAAATATTAAACTCTCTCTGGTAAAGATAAGCAAAGGAGAAGAGAATTGAGAACAGTGCTAGTCAGGTAAACTACCGTGTTCACTACATTGATTTATGGATGAAGAATCCCAGGCTCACTGGATGATATGATTTGTTTTCAGCGTGAAAAGGGTAAGAATTAAACTCTGTCTGCTCCTACTTCACTGAATTGACCTCTGAGCCACCTTGATTCTATACTTGTTCTATAAAGGTTTTAAATAGTACCCTGTAACAGGGGTCCCCAGGCCCTGGGCTGAAAACTAGTACCAGTCCACAGCCTGTTAGGAACTGAGCCACAGAACAGGAGGTGAGCAGCAACCAAGCAAGAAGCTTCCTCTGCCACTCCCCATTGCTCCTCATTGCTCCCTATCACTTGCATTACTGCCTGAACCACCACCCTGCCCTGTCCATGGAAAAATTGTTTTCCACGAAACCCGTCCCTTGTGCCAAAAATGTTCAGGACCACTGCCTTATGAGATCTGAGTTTTCCTGATTCTCATTTTGGTTCCAATTCACAAGTTTGCAAATATATTGTAGTTATTGATAATAGAGATTATTAATGACTGATTAATTAAATCACAAGCTTAGGATTAAGACTTGGATATTTTTAATGCATGACTATGAGTTTTTATAGCCTTTGGATGATCTGGCACTATGAGACATTTTGCACAGAGAAGGCAGAAGCAAATAACCTCTATTTTGCTTCTATTATTGGCAACAGAAAGAATGATCTTCACACATAGCACAGGAAGATCAGCTCGGTGCTTTGTGACCACCTAGAGGGGTGGGATAAGGAGGGTGGGAGGGAGATGCAAGAGGGAGGAGATATGGAGATATATGTATATGTATAGGTGATTCACTTTGTCATAAAGCAGAAACTAACACACCATGATAAAGCAATTATATTCCAATAAAGATGTTTATTTATTTATTTTTTAATTTAAAAAAAGGGTAGGATAGACTTGATTAAGAGGAAATCGAAACCTCAGAAACTTTGGAAGAGAGTCATGGATGCTTGTTTAAATAATTTCAAAGTTCCAAGACCAAGTGGATTACATCATAGAGAAACAAAGGAATCTGTAAATAATCAAGATTAGTAACTGGTGGTGGTAGTGGGGGAATCACAGATAATTAATAAGGATGGTGAAAGTGGAAATGGGAAAATATTCCATTAAATAATTTTTTTCCAGAGCTTAGTATTTTTCATTCTGCTCACTGATAGTTCTGAAATACCTGGATGTCTAAGGGAGATTATTAAAAGAGTATAAAAAAACTTAGAAAAAAAATTAATGATTATAAGAAACCACTTGAGTTCTCTCTGAAGACATTGCATTCTTTAACAAGGCATTTGTTTATTTTCTTTTTTAAGATGACCAAGAACCAAATGTTCATATTCCAAGGAATTCTAATTTTTTTAAAAAAAGCGACACCTGTTTTGTCTGTACATAAAGTAATAAAGCTAAACTTATGTTTAATTCATAATTTTATTAACGTATAATGCAATAGTTCTAAATAGTTTAGTTTAACTACAAATTTTTAAGCAATGCTAATGGAAGTTTTTGTTTTCTTCTAATATATCTCACATGCAAACTCCATATTTTAGAATAATTGTAAAGCATGGGCAGTGAATGGGGCAAATGTGCTATGAAATTGCCCACTGTTTTGTCTTCTTTAGGATATTTTAACCCACCTCTCATTTACTTTTACCTAAAATGTGTTATGCTGGCTCAGAGGGCAGATGATATCTGAAAGCATTCATTGCATTGTTTTTGAGAATGTTTCCTTTAATATGTGTTCAGATAGATTATAGGGAATTAAATCATGTCTTCATTGTGACAGGATTTTGTCTTAAAAATATTAAAAATGTCTGAAATGTACTATGGCATTTCACAGGTAGAAAAAGTCTAATTTTAAATTAACTAATTTTTATTTTGATATTCATTTACTATATATGTTTTCTTCGCTCTACTGTAGGTGTACATAGATTGTATGAGTAGATATGCATACAAGAGCAAGTGAGATGGAAAGAGACATACTGGTAATATTCAACTTCTTTGCTCAATTTCAGCTGCCTTATCTTTAACACAATTAGGTAGCTATTATACTAATTAGGTGAATGACATTAATTGCTTTGTTCTTTTTTTTTTTACTTTTTTAACAGAAAGCAACGGTTTTAATATTTTTGGCTCTATTGCATGATAACTTGTTAAGGACTAGATTGACTCTGCCCAAGTGTGTTAGCTTTAACTAATACAGGATTCCACTAATAAGATATATATATGTACAGTAAGTCCCCTGCAAACGAACCTTCAAGTTGCAAACTTTCCAGGATTTGAACATGCGTTCCATCAACTTCTGGCATGAGTGAAATTGCAGCTTTCCCTCCATCATCTCCTATTGCTGACGATCCTTCAGCTCTACCATTTCCCACCTCCTCTCAATAACTCTTCTTACCTGTTCATTCAGTACCAGCCCCTGTATGTCAGCTGTTGTACTGTACTATTGTACTTTTCAAAGTACTGCACTGCAATATTAAAAATGTTTTCTTTAGTTTTTGTGTTTGAGTTTTATGTATTATTTGTGTGAAAAGTGTTATAAACTTATTACAGTACAGTATTATACAGCTGATTGTGTTAGTTGGGTACCTAGGCTAACTTTGTTGGACTTACGAACAAATTGGACTTAGAAATGTGCTCTCAGAATGGAACTCATTCTTCTGTACGGGACTTACTGTAATTTAAAAAAACATTTGGAATATACAGAAAAATAAAGAAAGAAGACATAATTTAGTATGAAATCACATTCCAAAGTCTAACTTTGCTAGTGCTTTTGTATATGTTGTTCTACTAACATAGAACATAAGACTAACGAGTTTATACTGTCAATACTGTTTTATCATTTGCTTATGTCTTTCTCTCTTTATTCTTATTTTTATTTTTAAAATAATTTTAAGAGAGACAGGTCTTCTGGGACCCCAGAGAGTTAGAAGCAGGAATATTGAATGAGAGCATCTGGGCCCCAGTCCTATTTTTGTTTCTTTGATGAACAGGTGGTCTTGATAGTGCTGACCTTAGACCAATGGTGTAAACATTACCTTAAACAGTAGATATAGATTATGAATCTAAGTTCTTCTGGAATAAGAACAGAAACTAGGGTATACAAAATCAGTGGCAAAGCAAGAATTCAGCTTCCCCATCATCATCAGAATGGCTTTCCTTGTAGGGAACCCAGAACAAGGGGCAAACTGCACCAAGGCAGACTGTGCCCACTCCTTCCCTGTGCTACTGAATCACGTTCCTTAAGTCCTGCATCCATGGGTAAATAGATTACATCCTTATAGCAAGTATCGTCTCTTTTCTCAGCTCTGCAACACATTTGCAATGCTGTCCAGTGAACCATGAACATGGTTTCATGAATGTATGTATATGTTTGCCTTGTTGTAGAGATGCATACTACTGATAGACATTCAGGTACTTTTCAGGTTTCTTTATTACAAATAATTCTGTGTGAAACCTTCTTGTACATATATTTATGTATCTGTAGAGTAAATTCCTAGAGTAAGTTTAGGCAAGTAAACATTGCTTATATTTTTGTAATTCATTTTAAATTTTAAATTGAGGTGTGCTCATTTTAAATTTTGATGTAGAAATGATATTTGATTTGTATACCATATTGAAATAACACAGGCTGCAACATTCTTAAAAGAAGACTGCCTTCTGATAATGAATAATTAAGTGGTATATAGTTAACAAATTCACATCTAATGAAAATTATGAACAAGATGAAATCTTCCCCATTATTATAAAATATTCTCCATTAAACCCTACTGTTTATTTGCATTTTAAGTGCATGTGTGATACATCTCTAAACCCAATTAATCAGCTGGCATCTTTGGCTAATATTGATTTTAGCTAAAATGTGAAATTCTCCTATAATAACACATAGCCAGACAAATAGAGAAACATGTTTAGCACCATGCAAATTAATACAAGGTCATAGGCAAGACCTACAAAATAATTAAACCAGGTTAAAGGAGCCATACTTTGGGAGACTAAGGATTTTAATTAAAACTGTTATTGAGTTCAAATGAGGGGTTTCTGTCTGTAATTAATGAGTAATATCTTCCTTCATTAATCAACTTCACTAAAAACTGCCTAATTAACACTTTGCTTTTCCTGTATTGCTTCAGGTTTGTGGGGTTAGTGGGGAGTAAGTTATATGGAAAAGTATTTAAGATTAGAAGGACAGTTTTAAAAATCTTGCTTTTCTACCTGATTTATTCTTGGGCTCCGTACTTGACAGTAGTGAATTCATGCATATTTATCGGATACTTACTACAAAAGAGTCATGGTTGGAACTACAAAGAAGGTTCAGCTGCCACTTATAAAAGATATATGATGTATTAGACATTGAATTAGGCATTTTAAAACCATTGTCATTTTTTCTTCATAACTTTTTATCGTTTAAGATCCTTTTTTTTTTTTTTAGAAGAAATGAGTAATTTACCCAAGGCCTTAGCAATAAATTACAGTGAAGACCATAAAAGTGAGATTAGAGAGTATCTTTTGGATTTGAAGTCAAAATGGACTCTACTAATGGGATGTTGGTTTGACCCACCCAGTGGCTGGCACAGGTGGACGCCCAAAGCCCCTCTTCCCAGCTTATGCTTGAGAGCAGAACAGGGCACACCCTCCGAGGGCAAGTGGACCTGAGAATAACAAAGAACTCCCTGAGGTGAGTGCACCCAGACAAGGCTTGTGTCCACCAGACAGATAAGTGACACACACATTCCTTGGAGAACACAGAGTGATATGTATGGGAGAAGACAGCAAAGTTACTCTCAGAGAACATGGAAATGAGGCCAAGGATGTGGAAGTATGTCACTAACAGATTTTGAATTCAAACTCAGTGAACTCCAAGGTCAGTGTTCTTCCAAGGTACTCTTCCTTGCCCACAGGACCATGGGAGTCTTCCAATGGGAAAGAAATGTATACAGATCTTATTCCAGATCCTTCTGTAACATACTGAACCTCACCTCTGACCCCTTGCTTAGTCTCCAGCTTGGGGGCCTAATTTTACAACTAGTGGGTCAAATGCTGAGGTGTTTGAGACATGATAAAGGACTCTGGAAGATTACAGCAGTCTGGAGTTTCAGGATTCTCTTACTGAAAAACTATTCTTGAAGGCTTTTTTCCCCAGAAGCAACATAGTACTTTACTTCACATAGGAAACAGCTCACAGGAACTGAAAACAGGGTTTTTCCTTCCCTTCCTCTCCCTTCCTCTCCCTTCCTTCCTCCTTTTCCTTTTCTTCCTTCCTTCTTTCCTCCCTCCTACCCCCTCCCTCCCTCCTTCCTTCCCTTCCTTCCTCCTGCCTTCCTTCCTCCTTCCTTCCTTCCTTCTTTCCTTCCTTCCTTCTTTCCTCCCTCCCTCCCTCCTCCCTTCCTTCCTTTATTCCTTTCTTTCGTCTTCTCTTCCTTCAGTTTAATCAACAAATATTCACTAAATGCCTGCTATGTGCTGGGGCCAAACATACATTATAATATCTCTAAACACTGCAGCTTATTTTTTATGAGGACCTTTATAATGGATCTTTACATTTCCGCTTTTTCTCTTCCCCACAGCAATCTTACCTTTGTTCTTGCATCAAAACACTGGTTTCTTTAAACAGCTATTAAACTGAAACCCTTATAAAGACGGTTGTAAAAATGGATTAACATCAGCCCATTTCTCTTTGTTGAAAATCCATATTAATGCTTCATATGAATAAAATGAAACTCCAACCTGAGAAATATTCCCATCTCTTTGTTTGTTATTTTGGGAAATTTTTCTCTGTTTTGTTTTTGTTTTGTCAATGATGAGGTTATGTGGCATTTATGAAAACAAATCTGGGGACAAATTTTGGAGATATATATATATAAGAAAATTTGTAAATTGAGCCATCTTATCCCTCACTGGCACTATCTCACTGCTTCATTAAGGCTATATTTCTTCCTCTTTGCCCAGGAAAACTGCTCCTATCTCCAAAGGCAAGTTTGAAATTCTATTAAACTGAAATTGCTCAGTTACTGCAGGATCCAGACATGCATACACACACACACACACACACACACACACACACACACACACGCACACACACACACACACAAGTATTTTAGGGAAAAAAATGAGGACCATGTGGTAAAAATTCATAATACATAAAAGAGGAAATGAAATTTAAAAAGAAGAAGAGAGACAACCTGAGAAAAGAAGCAGCAGAGAACAAGGACACTTTCCCACTCAGTCAGCCTCTGAACTGGGAAGCCTGAAACAGCACATGGCTCTTAAACAAATATGAATGACATTACTAGAGATTTCTGTATAATTAGGCATGGGAAATGGTAAGTGATATATTCACCTCCTGCATTTATGTTTTTTTTTTTTTAAGATACCCAGCAATTTTTTTTAAGTGGATGGTTTGAAGCTTCGACATTGGTTGAGGATAAAACTGAAAAGAGTGGCAGATATTCTTTTAAAATACTTTCTGGTCAACACAGGTCAATTAATCTGACTGCTGCCATAGCCCTTCTAAGTATCACTCAGTACCAAACACAAGGTACAAAACTCTTAAATGGTTAGTTTATTTTTTTTTTCTTTTAATGTAAAGAACAGAGCAATAAAGAACACAGAAAGAGCAGCTGTGAGGGATTGTCCTTGCTGCCCAGCAGAGATTGGCTGCTGTCAGAGAACAGGAAGGCAGGTTTGGTTTACAGGCTGGGGATCCCCACCCTATGCCATGTGCCTCCTTTATACAGAGGAGGGTAAGTTGCATAATCTTGCTCCCTTTGTGGAATGCTCATTGGGCTTTTTTGCCCAATTGTGCCCTAGCAATATTTATTTCTGTAAAGTGTTCATATATTAGGTGACTTTCCAAATAAACACTATGTAATAAATATGATAAATCAATCTTTCTTTTACAAAATATCAATTATTGTTAACTGGTCAGCTCTATCCTTGAAGATGCTTCTATATCCTCAACAAAATGCTAGGATATCTAGTGGAGAAAAGAGAAGAATAAAATAGTCCTCAGCAACTTCCAGAGTGAACTCATTAGAGCAATCTGAGTAGCACACATGAGACCAAAGTAAATGCTATATAGCACTGAAGAATTTTGGACAAGTAAGTGGAGTAGTCAGACTGCAAAGTCTGGTATCATTTGTCTTTTCAACAAATATCATCTAGTTATTTTCCTTGGACATATCTAAAGATACCAATCCAGACAAAGTTCTTATCTAAATGTGTCAGTTCCAAAGCAGCAAAGGAGGTACCCGCGTTGATTCCTGTGGTTGGTGGTTCTAACCTGGAGTGACCAGTTTTGGGAGTAGAGGCATTGTTGACACTTTCATGGGGAAAACCTTGAAAAAAAACATTCCTTCCTGCTGACCATTCCCTTCCTCCTGCCTAACAAGTCCAAGCCTGATTCTCCTACTGCTCAAGTCTCCAGAACGTTTTCTGAAGTATTCCATTCTATTCTCTCTTTTGGTGGTTCTGTGGCCTTCCCTCATGGACAGAGATCACCCCTTAACAGAGGGGCATGAACTGCTCCTGGGGTAGAGCATTGACTATCTCTTTCTTCTTTCTCCTTTCATGTGTGCATTCAGTCATTCACTCAATGAGCGAATGACTCCTATAAGTAGGCACTATCTTAGATTCTTGGGATACATTGGTGAACAAAAAAGATCAAGAGTTCCACCCCTAAAGAGTTGATATTCTAGTAAACGGAAACATTGTTAACAATAAACTTACTAAAGGATCTATATAGCATGTGGAGTTGAACCATTCAATGATATACAGATGGAAATAATGAACAGGAAGAAAGAGATAAGGCTACAGTTTACATATTAAAGGATTGTCAAGAGAACATTAACTGGAAAGCTGAGATTTAAGAAGAGAAGCAGAAAGAGGCCAGTGGGGCTGGAGCAAGGCAGAGTGCGGTGAGAGAGAGAGAACAGAGGTTTCGGATCCCGCAGCTCTTTCATAGGTCATTATAGGAATTTTGAATTTTTTTCAGAAAATTTCCTTAATCTCAGTTTATAAATCCAAATTATGAATAAAACTTCAAAAAAAAAACATACTAATTTGCAGAGGATTGACGGAACTAAATGAAAATATATATGGTATTTTTCCTTCTGATGTATGACAAAAACATTCAAAAACTTATACTCTGCATCCAAATTGAAATAAAATATTTAACATATTTTTAATCTTTTGACGTTAGGAAAAATTGAACCCTAAAACTATCCTCAGAAATGTTCATTCCAGTTATCCTGACTGATAGCCATGTAGCTTTACAGTTGAAGTAGAAGTAATGAGTAAAAGTTAAAAGGACCAAAAGTTATTTTAATGAAGATAGGACAAGGCACCTCTGGTGGTCCAAGCATGAAACAGGAAGCAGGGGTCTACCCAGTGCTGAATATATTTAAGCAGGTCTACCCAGTACTGAATATATTTAAGCATGGTAACCATCTAACAGATATCTGATAAGGAGGATTCCTATTTTTCCAAATGGATTGGGAAGATCACTCCTCAAGAATTCTAGAACTTCAACTGACTTTTCTTGAAGACTTATTTTGAACTAGACATTTCTAGAAGCATTTTTATATAGATTATCTCATAAAACCAACACTAGACTCAACCCTTTGCGTCTAGATTTTTTTTGTGCTCACTTTATAGAAGAGGCAAATGAAACTGTACGAGTTCATAAAACCAGTGAATTAAGGGGGCAGTCTATAAATTCATATCTGTTTAATTATAAAGGCTTGTATTTTTGTTGTTGTTACTCTTTCCATCCTAGCTCTCAGAAACCAGAATGTGAAAATTGCTTTATAAAGCAATATTTACTAATTATTACATTACTTATTTCCAGAATCCATCCATTCAGTAGTCATATAGTAAGTTCTTCAGACACTCAAGACATTTTTCCAAGTGCTAGTGACACACAAGTGAAAGACACAGACCTGGAGGATAATAATTACAATTAGATGATCAGAGAAGTGGAACTACTCCTTGGTACTCCTTGGGTACTGTGATCTTGATCTTGATTCTATTTCCTGTACACACTCCATGTTTTCTGTTTGTTTTGTTTTGTTTTTTTTTACTTCAGTTCCTTTGTTTTTTTTATCCTGCCTATAGGACTATCATCTAATTATCCAATTGATAAATACCTCAACAGCTTTATTACTCAGATATAGTAATAGAAACACTACTGAAACTAGCTTCAATGAAGGTAAACAAACAACAAAGGACATTTAGTTATGTCTGTCCATAAGTACAAGGAGAGTTTGAATTAGTCTCTGGCTCACTGGGTCCACCAACTCAGATGGTACCATCACATCCTGTCACTCTCATGATCATTCTTTTTTTTTTTTTTTAACATCTTTATTGGAGTATAATTGCTTTACATTGTTGTGTTAGTTTCTGCTGTATAAAAAAGTGAATCAGCTATACATATAAATATATCCCCATATCCCCTCTCTCTTGCATATCCCTCCCACCCTTCCTATTCCACCCCTTTAGGTGGTCACAAAGCACTGAGCTAATCTCCCTGTGCTATGTGGCTGCTTCCCACTATCTATTTTACATTTGGTATATATGTCTATGCCACTCTCCCACTTTGTCCCAGCTTACCCTTCCTCTCCCTCTGTCCTTAAGTCCATTGCTACGTCCTGTCCGGCTCATAGGTTCTTCAGAACCCTTTTGTTTTTAGATTCCATATATATATATGTGTTAGCACATGGTGTTTGTTTCTCTCTTTCTGACTTACTTCACTTTGTATGACAGACTCCAGGTCCATGCACCTGACTACAAATAACTCAATTTTGTTTCTTTTAGGGCAGAGTAATATTCCCTTATATATATATGAGCCACATCTTCTATATCCATTCATTTGTCATTGGAAACTTAGGTTGCTTCCATGTCCTGGTTATTATAAATAGTGCTGCAATGAACATTGTGGTATATGACTCTTTTTGAGCTATGGTTTTCTCTGGGTATATGCCCAGTAGTGGGATTGCTGGGTCATATCGGAGTTCTATTTTTAGTTTTTTTAAGGAACCTCCATACTGTTCTCCATAGTGGCTGTATCAATTTTCACTCCTACCAACAGTGTAGGAGGGTTCCCTTTTCTTCACACCCTCTCCATCATTTATTGTTTGTAGATTTTTTGATGATGGCCATCCTGACCAGTGTGAGGTTAAACCTCATTGTTGTTTTGATTTGCATTTCTTTAATGATTACCAATGCTGAGCATCCTTTCATGTGTTTGTTGGCAGTCTGTATATCTCTTTGGAGAAATGTCTGTTTAGATCTTCTGCCCATTTTTTTATTGTTTGTTTTTGCTTTTTTTGATATTGAGCTGCATGAGCTGCTTGTATATTTTTTAGATTATTCCTTTATCAGTTGTTTCATTAGAAAATATTTTCTCCCATTCTGAGGGTTGTCTTTTTGTCTTGTTTATGGTTTCCTTTTCAATGCAAAAGCTTTTAAATTTCAATAGGTCCCATTTGTTTATTTTTGTTTTTATTTCCATTTCTCTGGGTGGTGGGTCAAAACGGATCTTGCTATGATTTATGTCATAGAGTGTTTGTCCTATGTTTTCCTCTAAGAGTTTCATAGTGTCTGACCTTACATTTAGGTCTTTAATCCATTTTGAAGTTCATATTTGTGTATGATGTAGGAAGTGTTCTAATTTCATTCTTTTACATGTGGCTGTCCAATTTTCCCAGCACCACTTATTGAAGAGACTGTCTTTTCTTCACTGTATATTCTTGCCACTGTACATATCTTTTTCAAAGATAAGGTGAACATATGTGCATGGGTTTCTCTCTGGGCTTTCAATCCTGTTCCATTGATCTATATTTCTGTTTTTGTCCCAGTACGATACTATCTTGATTACTGTAGTTTTGTAGTATAGTCTGAAGTCAGGGAGCCTGATACCTCCAACTCTGTATTTCTTTCCCAACATTGTTCTGGTTTTTCAGGGTCTTTTGTGTTTCCATACAAATTGGGAAATTTTTTGTTCTAGTTCTATGAAAAATGCCTTTGGTAGTATGATAAGGATTGCATTGAATCTGTAGATTACCTTGGTACCAGAGTCACTTTCACAATATTGATTCTTCCAATCCAAGAACTTGTTGTATCACTCCAACTGTTTGTATCACCTTTAATTTTTTTCATCAGTGTCTTATAGGTTTCTGCACACAAGTCTTTTGTCTACTTAGGTAGATTTATTCCTAGGTATTTTATTATTTTTCTTGCAATGGTAAATGAGAGTGTTTCCTTAATTTCTCTTTCAGATTTTTCATCATTACTGTATAAGAATGCAAGAGATTTCTGTGCATTCATTTTGTATCCTGCTACTAACCAAATTCATTGATTAGTAGTTTTCTGGTAGGATTTTAGTATTTTCTATGTATAGTATCATGTTATCTGCAAACAGTGACAGTTTTACTCCTTTTCCAATTTGGATTCCTTTTATTTCTTTTTTGTCTCTAATTGCTGTAATTAAAACTTCTAAAACAATATTGAATAATAGTGTTGAGAATGGTCAGTGTTATCATGTTCCTGATCATAGTGGAAATGGTTTCAGTTTTTCACCATTGAGAACAATGTTGGCTGTGACTTTGTCATATATGGCCTTTATTATGTTGAGGTAATGTGTCAAAAGATTGTTCTGATTTATAGGACACTCCATCCAAAAACAACAGAATACACATTTTTCTCAAGTGCTCATGGAACATTCTCCAGGATAGATCATATCTTGGGTCACAAATTAAGCCTTGGTAAATTTAAGAAAACTGAAATTGTATCAAGTATCTTTTCTGACCACAACGCCATGAGTCAAGACCAAAAGACAACCCTCAGAATGGGAGAAAACATTTGCAAATGAAGCAACTGACAAAGGATTAATCTCCAAAATTTACAAGCAGCTCATGCAGCTCAATAACAAAAAAACAAACAACCCCATCCAAAAATGGGCAGAAGACCTAAATAGACATTTCTCCAAAGAAGATATACAGAATGCCAACAAACACATGAAAGAATGCTCAACATCATTAATCATTAGAGAAATGCAAATCAAAACTACAATGAGATATCATCTCACACCAGTCAGAATGGCCATCATCAAAAAATCTAGAAACAATAAATGCTGGAGAGGGTGTGGAGAAAAGGGGACACTCTTGCACTGCTGGTGGGAATGTGAATTGGTTCAGCCACTATGGAGAACAGTATGGAGGTTCCTTAAAAAACTACAAATAGAATTACCATATGACCCAGCAATCCCACTACTGGGCATATACCCTGAGAAAACCAAAATTCAAAAAGAGTCATGTACCAAAATGTTCATTGCAGCTCTATTTACAATAGCCCGGAGATGGAAACAACCTAAGCGCCCATCATCGGATGAATGGATAAAGAAGATGTGGCACATATACACAATGGAATATTACTCAGCCTTAAAAAGAAATGAAATTGAGCTATTTGTAATGAGATGGATAGACCTAGAGTCTGTCATACAGAGTGAAGTAAGTCAGAAAGAAAAAGACAAATACTGTATGCTAACACATATATACGGAATTTTAAGGGAAAAAAATGTCATGAAGAACCTAGGGGTAAGACAGGAATAAAGACAGAGACCACTGGAGAACAGACTTGAGGATATGGGGAGGGGGAAGGGTGAGTTTTGACAGGGCGAGAGAGAGTCATGGACATATACACACTAACAAACGTAGTAAGGTAGATAGCTAGGGGGAAGCAGCCGCAAGGCACAGGGATATTAGCTCGGGGCTTTGTGACAGCCTGGAGGGGTGGGATGGGGAGAGTGGGAGGGAGGGAGACGCAAGAGGGAAGACATATGGGAACATATGTATATGTATAGCTGATTCACTTTGTTATAAAGCAGAAACTAACACACCATTGTAAAGCAATTATACCCCAATAAAGATGTTTAAAAAAAAAAAAAAGATTGTTCTGCATTTATTGAGATGAAAATATGGTTTTTATACTTCAATTTGTTAATATGGTGCATTACACTGATTGATTTGCATATATTGAAGAATCCTTGTATCCTTGGGATTAGCCCTACTTGATCACAGTGTATGATCTTTTTAATATGCTGTTGGATTATGTTTGCTAGTATTTTGTTGAGGATTTTTGCATGCATGTTCATCAGAGATATTGACCTGTGGTTTTCTGTTTTTTTGACATTGTTGCCTGGTTTTGGTATCAAGGTGATGGTGGCCTCATAGAATGAATTTGGGAGTGTTCTTCCCTCCATTAAATTTTGGAAGAGTTTGAGAAGGGTAGGTGTTAACTCTTCTCTAAATGTTTGATAGAATGCGACTATGATTCCATCTGGTCCTGAGCTTTTGTTTGTTGGAAGATTTTTAATCACGATTTCAACTTCAGTGCTTGTGATTGGTCTGTTAATATTTTCCATTTCTTCCTGCTTTAGTCTCAGAAGGTGATGCTTTTCTAAGAATTTGTCCGTTTCTTCCAGGTTGTCCATTTTACTGTCATATAGTTGCTTGTAGTAATCTCTCATGATCCTTTGTATTTCTGAAGGGTCAGTGGTTACTCTCCTTTTTCATTTCTAATTCTATTGATTTGAGTCTTCTCCCTTTTTTTCTTCATGAATCTGGCTAGTGGTTTTTCAATCATGTTTATCTTCTCAAAGAACCAGCTTTTAATTTTATTGATGTTTGCTATCATTTCCTTCATTTCTTTTTCATTTATTTCTGATCTGATATTTATGATTTCTTTCTTCTGCTAACCTGGGTTTTTTGGTTCTTCTTTCTCTAATTGCTTTAGGTGTAAGGTTAGGTTGTTTATTTGAGATTATTTTTGTCTCTTGAGGTAGGGTTGTATTGCTATAAACTTCCTTCTTAGAACTGCTTTGCTGCATCCCACAGGTTTTGGGTTGTGGTGTTTTCCTTCTCATTTGTTTCTAGGTGTTTTTTTGATTTCCTCTTTGATTTCTTCAGTGATCTCTTGGTTATTTAGTAGTGTGTGGGTTAGCCTCCATGTGGTTGTATTTTTTACATATTTTTTTTTTCCTGTAATTGAAATCTAGTCTTATAGCCTTGTGGTTGGAAAAGATACTTGATATGATTTAAATTTTCTTAGATTTACCAAGACTTGATTTGTGACCCAAGATATGATCTATCCTGAAGAATATTCCATGAGCACTTGAGAAGAAAGTGTATTCTGTTGCTTTTGGATGGAATGCCCTATAAATATCAATTAAGTCCATCTTGTTTAATATATCATTTAAAGCTTGTGTTTCCCTATTTATTTTCATTTTGGATGATCTGTCCATTGGTGAAAGTGGGGTGTTAATGTCCCCTACTATTATTGTGTTACTTTTGATTTCCCCTTTTATGGCTGTTAGCATTTGCCTATGTATTGAGTTGCTCCTATGTTGGATGCATAAATATTTACAATTGCTATATCTTCTTCTATTGATTCCTTGATCATTATCTAGTGTCCTTCTTTGTCCCTTGTAATAGTTTTTATTTTAAAGTGTATTTTATCTAAGTATTGCTACTCCAGCTTTCTTTTGATTTCCATTTGCACGGAATATCTTTTTCCCTCCCCTCACTTTCAGTCTGTATGTGTCCCTAGGTCTGAAGTGGATCTCTTTTAGACAGCATATATACCGGTCTCATTTTTTTTATCCATTCAGCCAGTCTGTGTCTTTTGGTTGGAGCATTTAACCTATTTACATTTAAGGTAGTTATCAATATCTATGTTCCTATTACAATTTTCTTAATTGTTTTGGTTTTATTTTTTTTTTTAGGTCTTTCCTTTTCTTGTGTTTCCTGCCTAGAGAAGTTTTTTAGCATTTTTTGTAAAGCTCTTTTGGTGGTGCTGAATTCTCTCAGCTTTAGCTTGTCTGTAAAGTTTTTAATTTCTCCGTTGAATCTGAATGAGATCCTTGCTGGGTAGAGTAATCTTGGCTGTAGGTTTTTCCCTTTCATCACTTTAAATATGTCCTGTCACTCCTTTCTGGTTGCAGAGTTTCTGCTGAAAAGTCAGCTGTTAACCTTATGGGGATTCTCTTGTATGTTTTTGTTGCTTTTCCCTTGCTGCTTTTAATATGTTTTCTTTGTATTTAATTTTTGATAGTTTGATTAATATGTGTCTTGGCATGTTTCTCCTTGGATTTATCCTGTATGGGACTCTCTGTGCTTCCTGGACTTGATTAATTATTTCTTTTCCCATATTAAGGAAGTTTTCAACTATAATCTCTTCAAATATTTTCTCAGTCCCTTTCTTTTTCTCTTCTTCTTCTGAGACCCTTATAATTTGAACGTTGGTGTGTTTAATGTTGTCCGAGAAGTCTCTGAGACTGTCCTCAGTTCTTTTCATTCTTTTTTGTTTATTCTGCTCTGCAGTAGTTATTTCCACTATTTTATCTTCCAGGTCACTTATCCATTCTTCTATCTCAGTTATTCTCAGTTATTCTTCTATCTCAGTTATTCTCCCTTCTAGAGAATTTTAAATTTCAGTTATTTTGTTGTTCATCATTGTTTGCTTTTTAGTTTTTCTAGGTCCTTTTTAATTGTTTCTTGTATTTTCTTCATTCTATTTCCAAGATTTTCATCTTTACTATCATTCCTCTGAATTCTTTTTCAGGTAGACTGCCTTTTTCCTCCTCATTTGTTTTGTCTGATGGGTTTTTACCTTGCTTCTTCATCTGTTGCATATTTCTCTGTCTTCTCATTTTGCTTAACTTTCTGTGTTTGGGGTCTCCTTTTCACAGGTTGCAGGTTCGTAGTACCTGTTATTTTTGGTGTCTGCCCCCTGTGGTAAGGTTGGTTCAGTGGGTTGTGTAGGCTTTCTGGTGGAGGGAACTGGTGCCTGTTTTGTGGTGGATGAGACTGGATATAATTTTTTTTCCAGGACTGGGCAGGACTGCATCCATTGGTGTGTTTTGGGGTGTCTGTGTACCTATTATGATTGTACACAGCCTCTCTGCTAATGGATGGGGTTGTATTCCAGTCTTGCTTGTTGTTTGGCATGGGGTGTTCAGCACTGGAGTGCTGATCATTGAGTAGAGCTAGGTCTTAGTGTTGAGGCCGAGATCTCTGGGAGAGCTCTCACCAATTGATATTATATGGGGCTGAGAGGTATCTGGTGGGTCAATTTTTGAACTTAGCACTCCCACCTCAGACACTCAGGCCTGTGACCCAGACAGAGCACCAAGACCCTGTCAGCCACACAGCTTAGAAGAAAAGGGAGAAAAAAGAAGAAGAAAGAAAAATAAATAAAATAAAGTTATTTAAATTCTTTTTTAAATTTATTAAAATAAAAAAAATTAAAATGTAATAAAAACATAAAAAGAAAGAAGAGAGCAACCAAACCAATAAACAAATTCACCAATGATAGTAAGCACTTAAAACTAAACTGAGATAAACATAAAAATCAGGATCTGTTTGGTCGCATACAGAAAACCCTAAGTCTACAGTTGCTCTCAACGTCCACCACTCCAATTTTGGGATGATACACTGTCTATTCAGTTATTCCTCATATATAGGGTACATCAAGTTGATTGTGGAGATTTAATCTGCTGCTCCTGAGGCTGCTGGTAGAAATTTCCCTTTCTCTTCTTTGTTTGCACAGCTCCTGTGTTTCAGCTCTGGATTTGTCCCTGCTTCTGAGTGTAGGTTACCCTCTGGTATCTGTTCTTCACCCAGACATGAGGAGGTTAAAGGAGCAGCTGATTAGGGGGTTCTTGTTCACTCAGGATGCGGGGAGGGAGTGGTATGGAATGCAGGGTGTTCCTGTGGTGGCAGAGGCCGGCATGACCTTGCAACAGCCTGAGGCATGACTTGTGTTCTCCCAGGGAAGTTGTCTCTGGATCACAGGACCCCGGCATTGGAAACCTGCACAGGCTCCAGGAGGGGAGGTGTGGATAGTGACCTGTGCTTCCACATAGGCTTCTGGGTGGCTGCAGAAGCAGCATTAATGTTTCATGTCCATCTCTAGTGTCTGCACTGATAGCCATGGCTTGCATCCATCTCTGGAGCTCATTTAGGTGGTGCTCTGAATCTCCTCTCCTCACACACCCCAAAACAATGGTCCTTTGACTCTTAGGCAGGTCCAGACTCTTTCCCAGACTTCCTCCTGTTTAGCTGTGGTGCACTAGATGCTTTCAGGCTCTGTTCACACAGCCAACTCCAGTCCTCTCCTTGGGATCTGACCTCTGAAGCCCAAGTGTCGACTCCCAGTCCCCACCCACCCTGGCGAGTTAGCAGACAAGCGTCTCAGGCTGCTGAGTGCTGGTTGGCATAGATCATCTGTGAGGAAATCTCTCCACTCTGCCCTCTGCACCCCTGTTGCTGTGCTCTCTTCCATGGCTCCGAAGCTTCCCCCCAACCCACCCACTGTCTCTGCCAGTGAAGGAGCTTCCTAGTGTGTGGAAACTTTTCCTCTTTTACAGCTCCCTCCCTGATGTGCAGGTCTTGTCCCTATTCTTTTGTCTCTGTTTTTTTCTTTTTTCTTTTACCCTACCCAAGTACCCAGGGAGTTTCCTGCCTTTTGGGAAGTCTGAGGTTTTCTGCCAGTGTTCAGTAGGTGTTCTGTAGGAGTCTTTCCACATATAGATGTATTTTTGATGTATTTGTGGGGAGAAGGGTGATCTCCATGTCCTACTCCTCTGCCATCTTGAAGGTCATCTCCCATTATCCTTCTTTCACTCTCTCTGATCCACCCCATCACCCATCTTATTCCTACCTAGTTAATTATCTCTTATTATAGGAAATAATAGGGTCCAGTACAGCAGATAGCTCAGACTTCACCACCTTACCCTCAAGGTAAGGCCTCTGATCTTCCAGTTCTAAATTTTGAAAATATCCACAAAAAGCCTAGCCTGATAACTGAAGGGCTTCCCTAGTGGTGCAGTGGTTGAGAGTCCGCCGGCCAATGCAGGGGACATGGGTTCATGCCCCGGTCTGGGAAGATCTCACATGCCGTGGAGTGGCTAGGCCCATGAGCCATTGCCGCTGATCCTGTGCGTCCAGAGCCTGTGCTCCACAATGGGAAAGGCTACAACAGTGAGAGGCCTGCATACCGCAAAAAACCCACAAAAACCTAGGCTGATAACTGAATAGGACACCATGAATAGTTGGGCATGGATCATAGGGCAAAAGTGAATGCAAGAGCCATGAGGTTTAAATCCTATCAGAATCACACAATTAAGCTTGTAGAGAGACAGTCTGTCCAAGAAAACGGTTGTATGGTGGAGGAAGGAGCTCAATTATTGGAACGTCCATCTTCTGCTCTCTTCTTCATAGTCTCTCTTGATTCATCCAATATATATAATCTTTCCCCCTCCTAAAATCCCTGATATACTGTCCACCTGGAATTTCAACTGCCATTTATAGACATGTTTAACCCATAAAAGTGATTTCGATGTTTTACATGAAGGCTTGGGTCAGACATCATTAAATTTGCTGAAACCCATGAAAAAAATACCTCTCCTAGGAGCAGTGCCTGACAAGCACAGGTTAATGGAAAATAGAGAAAGGAGCTTGAGCCAGTGAAGAACAGGCACTCTTTTATTGATCCACTAATTCATTCAAAAATCTTCACTGAAATCTTACAATACCTGACATTGTTCTAGAAGATGACATAACAATAACCACCAAAACCAGGTGTGGTCCATAGCCAGGTAAGTATGCATACCAGTGGGACCAGACCTCTAGAAAACAAGTAAACACAGAATGCTGAAGTATCCTTAAAACTGAGAAGAAAATCCCTACAGTGCTATGTGGGGAGTAACTAGCTTATCTAACTTGGGTTGTGGGGTGAAGGAAAGCTCATTTGAGGAAGTGAAATTTGAGCTGAGCCGAAAAAGCAGAGTAGTAAACATGCACAGGAAACATAGGAAGTGATGGAGGTGAAGAAGAGCATTGGTGAAAGCTTACTGTCTTTCAGCATTTTACAGAAACCACATAAGAGCCCATGTGGTTGGAACTCTTGGGACTAGAAACACACTACTGTTTGTCATTTCCTTGTCCTTCCACATGATGAGTTTAACCACTTTCCCTGGCATTCAGAGTGAGAGATCTTGAGAGCGCCCTGAGAAAAGGGTCCCTGTGGAAGGTAGAGGAAGACAGCAAAGTCAGGGCAGACTGGGAGCACAAAGGCTCTGTATTTGCCAACTTCATATTATTACTAAAGGCAAAATGACAAGTACTGGGAATAGCACTGAAATAGGTGCAGGAGATGTAATTTGGAAATCTGGTTATCTAATTCATTTCATCTAGAGCTCGGACAAGTCACTAACCATGCCTGAATTTTCTTTTTTTGTCTATAAATTGGAGACGATCTCTTACAGAGTAGTGTTCAAGCTTTACATGATATAGTATATATGACTTTACAAGCTCTAAAGTGATATACCAATGTAAAGAAATTTGGGGGATTTGGGGCTGTTTTTTTTTATATGTCCAACATTCAGGTTAAACCCCTGCACATTGCTTACTCTCTGTATATAAGCAGCCCTCACAGCAACATCCTTGGTATTCCTGATCTGACACTGAAGCAGAAGGTGTGTTATTCTGTGTGTGTGTGTGTGTGTGTGTGCATGTGTATATATGTGGTGAGTGCATGTTCTTCTCATGTGTTGGCTTGTGTAGTCTACATAGCATGTGTTTGTATGGTGCATGTGGCATGTATGCATGTTTTTGGTGTATGGTGTAAATATGTGATGTGTGTGGGTACATGCACACATGTATGCATGTGTGTGTGGTATGGAGTATGAGAAAGTATGATGCTGAAAAGTACACATAGGCTGAAAGTCAGGAATTGTTATCTGGAAATATCATCCAATTTCATTCCAACTCCTGGGGGAATCCCAGAGATGGCACATTGCAAAACACAGAGATTGCTAGCTTCAGAATAAACCTAACTCTTTTGCTTTCTAATAGTTTGGCAGGGGTCAAAACAGGATGCTCTAGGAAGAATAAAATGGGGGCTGTGCTGCCTAGTCATGGCATTGTCACCAGCCCTCCTAAAATGTTGCAGAGGGTGTGTGAGGCCATTGGCAGGTACATGCTCTCTAACGGTAACAAAACATCTCCAGGCCAACTTTGGGCCACTGGAAGCTGGAAAGAGGAGGCTAAGTTTTTACCAATAGAGCTGTTGTGATTCCAGTCAGATGAGAAACAAGTGTAATCAGTGAACTGTTGTGTCCTAGTTCCTACACGCACTAGATTAGGGGAGGGAATGATATGGAAAACTAAGCAAGACATGGAGCCTTATGCAGCATTTCTATGATCAGTTGTCCCCTGAGTTGTGTGGCAGGAAGGAGGGCACTCTAGGGACAGTGGTGACCAGCATGGCCCCACACATTCCTGGGACATACACTGCACTGACTGCTCTTCTAGTACACATCACAAGAGATGTTTCAGTCCAAAACAGTACCCTAGGCTTCTGTTCACCATACGCTGGAGCATGTGTCCACCTATGCAGGAAGAAAGAGAAAATGAAATGAAAATTTCATTGATAGGCTAATGGAAGAAATAAGAGTACCACCTAGAAAACAACTATGGAAAGTTGTGATACTGGATTAAAATTCAGTGGCATGTCCTCAGATGTGAAGTACAGAGATGGAAGAAATCAATAAGAATGACTTTAAGAATGGGGCTTGAGTTTGGCCCTACAAACAGTTGGATTTTGCTAGACATATTGGCTGAGGGTAGGAGAGCAGGGCAGAGAGAAGGATGGCTGTGGTGACATGGAAAATGTGAGTATGTGGCTAAAACAATTGATCTTATGTTTCAGGTTCTCTAGGTACAATGTCTGAAACCCATGAAATTTCTAAGGACCTATAAAAATGACACTTGAGAACTAAAACAATAAATATAGATCCAAAATTCACAAAAAGGAAGTACAAAAATTTGAATTATAAATATTTCACGACATCTATAAAACATAGCATATAACTTCCACTCATCAGCTATATCTGGACTGGAATAAATGTGGTGTTTGATGTGGATGTTTGGTAAGATGAGTGGCGGGTCCTCCAAACGAAAGATTGCTCAAACCAGCTCTGTTTTAAAAGATCTAGACTCCAAGAGGTACCTCAGTTACTTTTAGAGACCTTTTTTTTTTAATCTGAAAAAAATGAGGTTTCTAAATTGGGCTCTCCAGTGGCCTGGGTATCATAAAATCACAGGGGAACCATAGAAATTTTACAGATTCTAAGGAAGGTAATTTAATTAGATTAAGTAGTATTTGAGGATTGTTCATGATTAGTGAGAAAATAGAACATACACGCAAAAATACACACAATAATTTAGGTGTTTATTATTTGCATTAACACATTGTCTAGCAAATGTTTACACTTTGTAGCTAAAACTAGATTTATTACTGTTGTTGTTTGATTGAAGGAAAGATCAGCTAACTAAAATTGTTTGTTATTAACTCTGTGAGTTGATTGACTTGTGGGAATCCAAGGTATTTGACTACAATCAGGCACTTCTGTCAACCAGTTGATAACTTACCCAATAACAAGCATAGTAATTTGGCATTCAGGCCTTACAACCCCAATCTATCAGGTAACATGAATCATTACACATGTTTAAGGGAAATATCTTAAGAAAACAAGGGAATGTGTTACTATTTTTCTTTTATGTGTCAATTGATTCAATATAGCTGCCTGTTATGTCACAAATCTTGATTTGCCAAAAACATGTTCTCTTCCTCTATCAGAAGTGTATACTGTAAAAGTCATATGTAAGATGGTTACATAATTAAAGAGAGTAAATCCTTTTACCAAGATGAGCACCATAAAGTAATGACTTTGTACTCAATCACCACCACCTGGAGGTAAATCTTGTTTCATGTTTAAATGAAATGTATTTATACTGGATATATTTACATCAAGAGCAGTCTAAATTTTGCAAAAGCAGAAAATATCCTGGCTAACTTACTTAAATACAGTCTACAGGACCTAGCCAGCTGTAAACCATTGTTTTTGTAAATGTTTTGTTGTGAAGATGAAGATTACAAACAACAGGAGAAACTTCAGTGATATATTTAGAACTGTGCTGAAGCCAGGATCAGGAGCTATAAAAGTAATTCACATGTATACATTGCTCTTAAACTTTAATGTGCTGTGCTTTCACAGCTATTTAATAATTGCTCTTTCTGAAAATTCCATATCTTATCTGACATGGTAAGTACTTTTACCTGAATTTGGCAGATAAGTAAGCAAAGTCTAAGAGGTAAAATTGAGCCTGAGGTCCCAGAGCTGATTTTAGAGGATGAGCTGGTCTCATAACCCCCAACCCTACTTGTTCCCATGATGTCCTCATGTCCCAGTGTTCTATGAAACACTAATTCTCTTAGGTGGTATTACATGTCACAAGAAAGGAAAAAAAAAAAAAAAAAGGAAGAAGAAGAATTAAAATTAGCTGAGAAAATTCTGTCTTTAACATAATGAAATCCTGTTACTACAGTATTCTTTGAAACATTTTATACACTGGCTTGTTTGTAAATTTCTAAGAGAGATATGAAGTGTATATCATTTCCCAAACTTATTTAACCAAAGATCCTTTTCTAAGTATTCAAAAGAACATCTTTTGAGAAACTTATGTCCCTCTGTGATATCTCTATCAATCTCAGAAGAAAATAGGCCCTTAGCATAGGTCTTACTGTCTTATATATTTGTTGATATTGTTGATAATGATACACAAGCACTTCAAATCTTGTATTCCTTTTTTAAGAAATTTGCAAAACCCAGGAAGAGACACATAATGTGGTTTGTTTAAGAAACCCCGATTATGGGCTTCCCTGGTGGCACAGTGGTTGGGAGTCCGCCTGCCAATTCAGGGAACGTGGGTTCGTGCCCCGGTCCGGGAAGATCCCACATGCTGCGGAGAGCCTGGGTCCGTGAGCCATGGCCGCTGAGCCTGCGAGTGGTTCAGACAGATGCTTTCTGGAATAACAACCAGTGAGCTGTGACTGGAACGCTATGAAATGTTTTGCACATAAAATGAATCCTTATGCTTGGAAAGTCAATATCTGTTGTGAGTGGTTATCGTCTATGGTTAGTTTGAAGGGCTGGGAATTAGAGTAGCTCAGTCCAGTGAGGCTCTCACTCCTCAGTGAAGAAGCAAGAGCAAAGAAGTTTACACAAACCTAAATGTGTTGTGTTCTGGCTTTGTCCCAGGTTAGTACAAAGGGTACAGCCTACACCTTTGAAGACATGCCATATGCAAAAAGTAAACTTTGCCAAAAGGAGAGCAGGATTCCTCCAAAGGAAAAGAATGCAAAAAAAAAAAAAAAAAAAAAAGAATGCTTTACAGGATCCCCCCCAAAAGTCTTGATATTTCATTCTACATAAAGCAGGGAATATGGTAGCCACTCAAGAAATCTACTTTATTAATTCACTAATGTTGAGCTCCTTTTATAGGCATAGAGAAGATGCTTTATGTCTGTTTATGATACTCTTATATCAAGGTAATATATTTTACCCCAGGGGTACTGAGAAGACAGAGACCATGGAGTCTTCCTGATATCAAATCAAGTAGTAGAATCAAGTTCATTCAGAAAAAGGCCACAGATCTATTTATATAAAATTTTGGAAACCAGTAAGGGAGAACTTTAGACTTTGGGGTTATTCAAATGATTAGTTTAATTTTTCAGTGATGAGTTAGATATGATGAGGAACATACATGCTTATAAGTAACGAAATCCACCAAGACTTTTAATATCTGCCCAAAATAAATATCCTTCTAAATTTTTATCCATAGAAATACAGGAGTTGCTTCCTTATTTTGTATCCCTTTTAGTGGGTTCTTCTCTTTACAATAGTTTTTTTGTCTCTCTGTGAATTTCTGCTGTCTTACTGGCTATTTCTCTCTCTTTCTTCCCTTCCCAATTTTTAGTGTTCGTTAATGACCAATCAACTTTGTGTTAATAACATGAGAAATGTTAGGAAAGTAGAAGGAATAAAAAAGGACTTTAAAAAGTAACCACTGTGTGACCTCCCTGTGGTCCCGTGGTCCTGTCCTATTGCCCTTACACTCCATGTATTCACTGGGCTCTTGACTCAAGACTGTGTTCAAATCTCACCCTGTTATTTCCTAGCTCTTCCATCCCTTTCAAGAGGATTATATTTTCTTTGCTTTGGTCGCATCTGTAAAATGCAGATAATCATAGTATTCATCTCAGGAATTCCTGGGTTGATTAAATGAATATAGCACCTGGTAGGTAACAAATATCTCATAAATGTTAGCTGCTATTATTATTATTAACCATTATTATTAATGACAGTAGTAGAAGTAGAAATATTTATCATAATAGGAGACTGAGGTGGAGAGAGGTTAAATAGATATTAAGTCATCAAAGAGTGTCAGCAATTGGGATTCCCCAAGTCTACTATCCATTCCCTACATTCAGGGGCCATGCCTGACTCATGCATTTGCCAGGCAGTGGGTACACAATATGTATATAGATGAATGAATAGCAACTTCAGATCACATGCTTGTCATGGGATCAAGAGAGTAAGGGATCAAATAAACAATGAAGTTATACCTAAAAGATGTAAAAAATATATTTTAAATTCTGAGAATAGAAAATAATAATGATTTCTGAGGATTTTAAGAGTATTAGGGAAGTGAAGATAATGCAATTGAGGAATAAATTAAAGAAAGTAATAAAAAAGAGACATAATGTAAACTTTTAGGGGCCAAAACCAGCAAAGCAATAGCAATAAACACATGAAAAGAAAATGTATGACTTTCAGCTAAGCCAGTATTAAATAGTTTATGCTTTCATATTGCAAAAGTTGAATGCATGCAAGTGATTTATTTTTGCATGTAAACTTTGCTAAGCTAGTCGAGATTGTTTTACGCTTAAGACTTATTTTTCCTTTTTTTCTTTTCTGCTAATACTTGAAATTCTGCTAATAAAAAGAGTATGCCTTCACTTCAGGTAACTGTCAGAGTTGAACAGTAACATCTAAAGTCAATTTAGTACTAATGAGTATTTTATTTATTATTTAACATGCTTATAATGAAGCAAAGTAACAAATTGTCAATTAAATACGTTTAAAATTAATTAAGCTAAAGTCTGTATATTGGTTAAATTTTGTTTACTTTTTATAAATACCAGAAAAATATTCAGTTACAGTTAAAAGGAGAATGAAAAATGTAAAGATTAAATATTTGTATTACTCTGGGCTGCATACATATAAATTATAAGATTATTTTCTATCACCACCTAGATTACTTACTCTAAAGCTTGCATTCTCAGGGATGTAAATTGGTTATTGGGAATGAAAAAAATTTTACTCTTCTTTTGTATAAAGTGCAGAAATAAGTACAAAACATACTCAGAAATATAGTATATTGTGGAATGAACATTTCATGGGAAGACAATTAGGAAAATTTTTCCTAAAAAGGATCCATGGAGGGGTAGGTAGATAATGAAAAAAGATTGAGAAACAGTCTAAAATTTCATTCAGAAAAAGAGTGTAGTATCTTGGAAAACCCCCTCCATCATGCAGTAGCTTGATTGTTCTTAACCCATCTCTACTAAGTTTTCCCTTAAGTTTTCCTCTGTTTAAAAACAGAGGCTAGAGAAGAAATCTGCATTTACTCCCAAGTTAATTAAGTTCTAGTCATATACTTTTATACAATGCAATTGACTTCTTTCATCCTGTATTTTGTTTAAATCTACACAATGATATAATAGCACCGACTGCATAGGAATGTTAAGAAGAGTTAATAAGGTAATACATGCCAGTCATTTAGCTCAGGGTTTGACACAGGTTGGGTGTTCTTGGTGAGTGTAGCCTTCAGTATCATGATTGTTCTAATTTTGAGTTTGGGATTTCCATGTCCACATGGAGTCCTTGACAGTGCAGCCCAATCAAGATCAATTTAGAACCTTTCCACTGAATGAAAGGTGACTGCATTTTATAATCTGCCCTTCCCTCATCCAGTTTTTTTTGGTCATTATTTCAATCCAAATACATTATCCACCCTCCCCCCAAAAATATATATGTATGAATATGTACATATGCAGATATGTGTGTGTATATACACACACATATATACATACATTTACATATTATATATAGTTACACAAAACAGACAAAGATCAAAGAAGTGGAGCACTTTGGAGAAAGGTGATTAAAAAGGAAAATTAATATGCATTGTTCTCAAAAATTTCCTAAGTATGCAAAAGGATAGGATTAACTGCCTATTTTCAAATTCTGAGTAAATATTTTCCAAATCTGAATACCATGCAAAGAGATACCAGTTATACTTCATTATACAGCAAATAAGCAAAACATTCAAATTATTTAGTCACATAATGACTTTTTTTAATCTGTAAACCATATTCACACTTGGCATGAGCTAGAGCTAATAAAGCAAAACAAAATCCATCAAACATTTATGGAGTACTCATGTTCTCAAGTGACCTCAGAAATGAAAAGATGTCATTTGACATAGTTAACTCCACATGTCCTTCCCACCTCCAAGATCATTTGTTTGTTATAACTAGGGTTTGTATAGCATTTTATTTTTCTGGTAGAGTGACAGTTGAATGGTGACAGGTGGAATCTGGGAAAGATTAGAAGAGTTGAGTAGTGTAATGCTTGAGAACAGAAGCTAAATTTGGAAGAGCTGGGCCAGTATGGAGCTGGAGATTTCTCCTTCTCACCTACAGTTCTAACAAAATACACTCCTCTATTGGTTGCTTTTTAAAAAAGCAATAATTAAACAATAATTGAGCAATAAACCAACAAGTATTTTATTTTAGAGACAACTTGTTTTATGAACAGTCAAGATAGAAAGCATTTATTATATGGTGTTATTAATTGTAGATTATTTGTTGTGACCAGACCAACAAAATGCTATTATGTAGACCATTCCCCCTGGGATACAAGAATGACTTTGTTATGCAAAATGTCTCTCTGTAAAGCTGTATGCCAGAATCAGATTTTATGACGACAGCACTTTATTCTACACCGTCAGCAGCACAGAGCCCTGCTCTCTGACCTGTATTGAGAACATGAGGGAAAAGAATACTTATTGCTCCCCTTGCTACTCTTAGTGAAAACAGAGAGATGTGAAAGCAGAACTCTGAACCAGGAGACTCAAGTTCCAACATCACAATTAACCTTGGAAAACCCACTTACTATATTGTATTGACACTTCAATTTCCACATCTCTATAATGTAGATAATAATTCCTCATTTAACAACTTAGAATTATTTTAAAGAGCAAAAGCATTGAATAAAAATGTTTTTCCCCGAAGTATGTAGTGATAAACATGTGCAAAGAGCTAAGGTAATTATTTTATTGAGCAGCAATGTTGGTGGAACAAAGGTAAGGACCAGGCTGCTCATCAGAGTTGATATTAAAAATATGTAACAAGAGGCACAGATGCCGTGCAGGTGGAGTGGATGCTTGGTGAGTTGTATCAGTAAGAGTCATCAGTAACTTTTGTCACTGTAGCTAGCTCATCCAGGATATATTCTGAACTTCGCTTGAATAATCAGCCTCTCTAGACACTCCTGTCATCCTTTCTCCTTTGGGTGGGAGAGTCATCTCCTTCAGTGTCTGCCAGACAAGACAGTTTATTACATTACCCTTATTAAATTTCCTTTTGCTCTTCAACTCTCATTGCCTATGCCCTCTCATTTCTCTCAGGCTTATAACATTTAATTTCTCCTTTCCTCTGCTATTACTGAGTTCAATTTTCATCCCAATTGTGAGGCCACAGGATGTAGCTTCCATACCAGTGGGAGTTCTCCATGGATGCTTTTAGAGTGACAACCTTACTTATTAATATCATTACCAATTAATCATTTTAAGCACAAGAAATATGTTGAGTACCCTTGTTTGAACTTTCCAAGTATCTATGGCTCCTGACTTAAATGATACATGGTTTCACTCCTGATTGGTAGGTTTCTTTTTTTTTTTTAATTTCCCTTGGCCTAGATTTGTGATCATTCACTGGTAATGAGCTCTATAGTAGATTAAACTGTAGGCTGGTCCTTTTAGGAAACCTGAAATAGTTATCCCATATCCTTTCGATACAGTTCAAGATTCTCAGGCTAACTTTCCGGGTCCTATACAATCTGTTCAACCAGAATTTCTCAGAAATATATCTCCTTCATCAAGTTATTTGCCACTGTCCTACAATGCCTACTAATTAATTTAGTTAGGATTATTCTGCAGGTGGCTTTATTCCCAGCTTAGAATTTTTTCACATTTTTTCCCTCTGATTTTCATGTTCTTGTCTCTTCTCTTAAAATCCTATTTACCCCTAGGGCACTGTTTAAGTCTCAGTCTTCCCTGCCTAGTCGAGGTGTCCTTTCTCTGCACATATGTTTTGTGCTATCTTCAGTACTTAGTCACTTACTGTTTTATTATACTATATATCTAATTTGTCCGTTGGTATTGCCTCCTTCACTTTACCTGCAAATTCTTTGAGGTCAGAAACCATGTAGCAGAATAATCTTTTCTCCTTTTTCACAGGTCTCACAAAGATGGGCAGATTACAGGCACAAAGATGCTAGACACTTATCAGTGTGCAATAAAGTGTGACCGCAAAACTTTGTAAAGCACTTTCTTTGCAGGCTGGCTCTATACACTTAACCATTGGACTATTCTGCTCCATTATCACTGCATGTTGGTTGAGTCTATTTTAAACAGTTATGCACTATCAGTTGGCTTGTGTATGTCTAGAGCAGGGTCATAACCTCACATTCAAGATTCTTTATGATTTTGAAGAATAGGTTTCAAAGATATTATTAATGCACTAAAACTGAACACAAAATTTTCTGTACTTTTAATTCTGTCTCTTATCTTTTGCCTCCCCACCCACAAGAATTCGCAGCTTTAAACATATTCTCAAAAGAGTCTATGTCCTCCTAGAAGATTAGGAACCTCCAAACTGAATCTGGAAAGGTACTGCCAAAACCAACCATTGATTGCATAGGTGGGTAGGGGAGTTAACAAAGAGAGAAGTAGATTGAGAAGAATTTCTTCCAAACTCTACCCTTATTTCTTAGTGAATTTAAGTTGTTGTATCAGAGAATGCCCATCCAGGTCTCTTAAAATGGGTTTCTATAGTGGCCTAGGCAGAGAAGTTCATATTTGCTGGCTCCCCTCCTTCTTATGCGGAATCTTCATCCCACTCCAGTCCACTGCCCAAAGCTTATCCGTAGAACTGTGCCCCAGGCTGTGTACTGGTAGGGTGGAATGCCTAAAGCAAATCTAGAATTAAAAAGTTCCACAGGGAGTGGCCCTGGGGAGGATTAAGGAAACAGGGCCCTGATTTCCCCTCTAGCAACAATCCTGTTTCCCCACCAACCCTTCAGGGTGAGGAGTGAGGCTCATTGTAAATTAATATCTCAAAGCAAGCCTGACAATCAGGTCCACAGTAATTGTCTTCCCTTCCTGTTTTAGGAAAAGAAAACTTCATTTCTGATTTTCCCCTAGACTACAGTTCTCATTCTGCTCCTATCCACCTGGGCTAACGCAGTACAAAATTGCCCTTTTCTCACACTTCTGATGTTCATCCTTTACTTGGCTTCCCTCTAGGTTAGCACTGATTTTCCAAGGGTCTAGGATTGGGGAGGGAGTGGATGCATTATGCTAATATAGTGTTATCTTTCTTTCCTCTTAGGGGGGCATATCCTAGTTCTCAGGAATGCTCTTCCACAAGGCTTTTAAACACGTGAACTTCTCCTATGAGGATCAGTGAATGTGGAACATAGCCTTAGACTACAAAACATGGATGTAGAAACAAAGTTTGCAAAATGTACCCTGTTAAACTTAGATTGGAGGTGTATTCATCCTTATTCATATCCAGTCCTCATTTTACCTCTAGTTCTTAAGACCTCAAACTGTTTCTAAATCTGAGAGCTTTAGGTCTCATGAAAGACTGACTTTAACAATATCAAGAACACCGAGGACACAGGAGAACATTCCAGTAGAGTGTACTGTTCTGGGTCCAGTGGTCAAATATATACAGTTCTCTTAGGGTATCAACAGGCTGAGGGTTCCCCAGACCCCCAGTCTGAGCATTCTAAGTTCTCCAGTCACTCTCTGCTGTTATGTAAAACTATGATACAGTGTTACTTTTATCAAATCCTGTGGGTAAGAATGATGTGTTTTAGAGAAAAGACAGTATCTGGGAGGATGAGTACTTGCGTTAATCTATGAGAGTTACAGGTCAGCTAACTTCAAATCAAGCACTATTCTTAGTTGCATCCTCCAGCCCTATTTACCTCTCTCCATCAGACCCTGGCAGAGGCTCTAAGACCCATTTAGGCGATTTATGGTTTGTGGGATTTGCAGCCATTTCCCCCCTAGCATGCATTTTTCTACACCTGATGATATGGAGTCATTTAAAATATGGACAAGTTTACACTTAAGGAAGAAGATAAAGTAAAATATCTATAGTGAAATAATACCATTGGGTTACAAATGTGTTCTCATTGGATATATTTGAATTAGGGTAAATATATGCGAGCTGAATATGAGTTGTGATAAAATGATAAAACTGACTGAAACACATTACGGGCCCAGCCTCTCCGCGTCATGTGGGATCTTCCCGGACCGGGGCACAAACCCGTGTCCCCTGCATCGGCAGGCAGACTCTCAACCACTGCGCCACCAGGGAAGCCCCCAAACAATGTTTTTAACCTCAATTTATTTTTTAAATATTTATTGACCCCTTACTATGGCTCAGTTCTAAGATATCTAAGGAATTCCAAAATCTTCAGACATGGTGAATTATCTCCTCAGAGTTATCACTCTATTCTCTTCTTTTAGAGAAAAGAAACTATATAAAAAATGGCCAATGTGTGTACTTCTCAGAAGAGTCAAAATTACTTCCAACGATATGGGTGTTCTAAACTCAATTTTAGCAAATACTTGAACTACATATAAACACAGATATTATGTTGATTTATAACCACACCCTCAAAGGCTGAAGTTTCTTGATTAATGACTATTTTACCCTGTTTAACAAAGAAAACAAAATCACAGGATTTAGAAAGTGTCAAATAGCTCCATTTCTGAGTATAAGTATTTTCTTAAAGTCTTTACACCTTTTGGAAAAGGTAGGGCATGATAAGGTCATATATACTAAGCTAGGATATATTTGAATACAGTGTTACCAAAATGACTGCAATACATCTGGCAACATATTCTTCTTCACCTTAAGTTACTTATTTCTAGATGTCCTTTCCTGATTTAGTGTGACATTGGGACTGAGGTAAGAAATTGAGTGGACAGATAGCCAAATATCAGAAGTTATCTGTGTAATGTGTAACATGTAATGGGTTCATAGGGGGAAAAGCTCCCAGAATGACTGAGGTTAAATTCGTATCAGCATGACAAAATGGTGGCTTGGAATTCTCACAGGTTGAATTTCAGGGAAAAAAAAAAAAACGTACTATTTTCATACTGCTGAGTTTGTGGATTAAGATCACACCAGTTACCTGAGTATACCCAAAATCTCTACAGGTGTCAAGCTTTAATGCTGCTCTTGACAGCTTAGTATTCATGCCAATCTGTCTGGGTCTTTAACTTTTTACCCTGCCCAAACTTCCATGTCATAAAGAAGTTTTGTGACTTTCTCTCTTCCCCTTACTGGCTTAAATATGAAGCAATGTTGAAGAGGTTGACTATGAAGAATGTTATAAGAGTTGCAATCCTATCTCAATTTGAGAAAAAAAAAATACAATTGTAGGGTAACTGATAATTTCCCATCCAACCTAGCTGCTGAAAAAAACTATGCTTAGAACAACCAACTAGTACTGAGGAACTAACAGGGTCTCTTCTGTATTGGCTCAGTAAGTAGGTTGGTTCAGTGAGGCAAGAGCTGAGCTGAGCAAACAGGCTGTGATGCCTGAATGTGACTCCATCACTGCAGGTGAGGGGAGGAGGGATACTCAAGATCAGAGCAGGACCACTGTCCCAGCCTACCTCAGAACATGTTGGACTTTGGGTAATTTGCTACAGCTTCTCCACTTCATTGTCTACTGTCACTGATTCATTCTCACATCTAAAATCCAGCTTACTAACAACTAAGAAACAGCCTACAGTGATGCAAAACTGCAAAATCAGAAGTTTACATTTTCACTCACTTTCCATTGCTCAATTCCATTTGCCCCTGTGTTCTTGAGGTTTGTTTCATCTAAGAATAAGTTACAAAACATGTCTCAGGCTCTTAACATGTGTTCAACTCTTTGATATGTAGTATGGTAGATACAAGTAAAAATAGGGCATGGTCCTTCATCACAGGTAAATGAAGAGATGCATGCTATTTAACAATATTTCTAGTGCCTATTTTGAAGCTTAGATGAACGAAGAGGGTGTGCTACCTGAAGGGAGCAGGAGAGGCTAGAGGAGACTGAAGGGAAGAGCACTGATCCAGGGGTTCCAGGACCTGATCATAAAAGCAGGAGCATTTACTCATGGCAGTGGAGTTAGCGTCACTCGGGCGAGAACTGGGAATGTTAGTGAAACACATCAAGAATAAAGGGTGAGGCAAGGTGATGCTAGAAAGGAGAGAATGAGCAGTGAGAGCTGAGATGATCAAAGGCAGGCTGCAATGCAGCACAAAAAAATGGGTCAAGACCAACTGTTCAGTACTAAGGCTGTTAACAGCAAGAGAGAGTGCTCCTTTTATGTGATGCCCAGTGTGTGGTCCTGATGTAAGAATGAAGGCTTACAGCAACCATTAAGGGCTGAAGCAAAGCACATTTATAATGTGTGCTTAAGGAACGGATCTTATCGTAGGGTGAATAATCATTATAAATATTAAAGCACATTATTGTACTTCTTCTAAATTATTTACCAATTTATTCATATGTGTCCTATGCAGGGAAAATATTTGTTGATGATTAAATAATTCAAGAACTTTGATTTATTTGTGTGTTTTGTCTGTAATAATTCTTCCATTAGGGCTTACCTGTCAATCAGAAATCATATTCCTGGGACTTGTCCCAAACTGCCTCATATCTCTCTGCACTGCAGTGTGTTTTCTCACTCTGTTTTACTCTTCATACCAATTCCTACATGCTATATAGCCTTTATAACTAGATGCCAATTGATAAATGTCTTTGAATCAGAAACCTTAGCTCTTTCCAAGTCTATAACTTGTTCTGCTCCCTAAATGGTTCTGCACGGAAAGACTGGCAAACAAATCCCTTTAAAGGACCATGGTTGATCTATAAACCCCTAGAAATCCACATTAAGCATTGCACATTATTTAGGCCTCATCCCTTCTTGACCCCAGCTTTCTTCAAAATACTGGGTCCTGGCTGGATCTCCTCATTTATGTAATAATGCTAAATCTCCATTCATAATTTTGAAATTCTTTGTTAGATAAAAATCATTCTCTTTTTCACCATCAATCTCAGTAAATAGGGAAAATCAGAAACATTTTCCACATTTAAAAATCAAATTACAAGGCCAAAGATACTCCCAATCACAAAGAGTTACAAGCAATTCTATTTACAGGTGATGCTGCCACATTTACTGAACCAAATAGTATATTACCAACACAAGAATTGTACAGACTTCAGTGCACTAAATTGAATTGGCCTTATAAAATTACTTTCTGAACACCTTTCTAGGGGGAAAGATAATATGAAGACATGAAAAGTTAAATAATAATACAAGGAAACAGTATGAGCAATGCAAGTAGTATATGATTAATTAGCCAGAGAGCCCTTAAAGCAGTAAGTCTTACAGTTTAGAGGAGAGATTAATCAGGACAGAGGTGAACTGGAAAGGGTAGTACATGACTAGGTCTTGAAAAATGGTGAGAATTGTTAAAGGTGGGGAGGCAGAAGGGAAGCATTCTGGTAGGCAAGTGCAGAGGACATCGAGGGAGAAAGCAATACATGTTTAGAGGCTTCAGACTTGCTTATAAAAGATTTAGAAATGCTGCTCAAATCTGTCTTCTTCTTTCACAAAGATGAGTGTCTTTAGGAATTTTGAGGGTTCTCCTCTGTAGGTAAATAATACTACCGAGACATCAGAGATTTCTAATTAGGACCATGTCAACAAAGTAGCGTGGTGGGGCTTCCCTGGTGGCGCAGTAGTTGGGAGTCCGCCTGCCGATGCAGGGGACGCGGGTTCGTGCCCCGGTCCAGGAAGATCCCACATGCCGCGGAGCAGTTGGGCCCGTGAGCCATGGCTGATGAGCCTGCGCTTCCGGAGCCTGTGCTCCGCAACGGGAGAGGCCACAACAGTGAGAGGCCCGCATACCACAAAGTAGCGTGGTGGCCAGCAGGTCCTAGCTCCTCCTACAGCTCTTATATTATTTTGCTTTTCCTTTTCAAATACCTGAGTCAATCTACTTCCTTCCTGAGAAACTATTATAGTCCTATTCCCTTAAATAATCTTTGTTTCATATAAAATTAACTTAATTCTGGTGGTAAGTCATAAGAGAAATAGGTTTGACTTTTCCAAACTCTAAAAAGATTCATCAGATTTGTTCAAGATGTCAGAATAGAAGGACATACATTCACTCCCTTGTGCAAGAGCAGTGGAATCACAACTAACTGCTGGTCAATCATCTACAGGAAGACACTAGAACTCACAAAAAGATACCCCACATTCAAAGACAAAGGAGAAGCTGCAATGAGATGGTAGGAGGGGTACAAGCACAATAAAATCAAATCCCATAACCATTGGGTGGGTGACTCACAAACTGGAAAATAATTATACCACAGAAGTCCACCCACTGGAGTGAAGGTTCTGAGCCCCATGTCAGGCTTCCCAACCTGGGGGTCTGGCAACAAGAGGAGGAATTTCCAGAGAATCAGCCATTGAAGGCTACTGGGATTTGATTGCAGGGCTTTGAAAAGACAGGGAGAAACAGAGACTCCACTTGTGGAGGGCACACACAAAGTAGTGTGTGCATCAGCACCTGGGGGAAAAAGCAGTGACCCCATAGAAGACTGAACCGACCTACCTGCTACTGTTGGAGGGTCTCCTGCAGAGGTGGGGAGGTAGCTGTGGTTCACTGTGGGGACAAGACACTGGCAGCAGAAGTTCTGGGAAGTACTCCTTGGCATGAGCCCTCCTGAAGTCTGCCATTAGCCCCAAAAAAGAGACTGTAGCCTCCAGTGCTGGATCACCTCAGGCCAAAAAAAACAGTCAGCCCCACCTATCAGCAGACAAGCAGACTAAAGTTTTACTGAGGCCTGCCACCAGAGCAACATCCAGTTCTACCCACCACCAGTCCCTCCCATCAGGTAGCTTGCACTAGCCTCTTAGATAGACTCATCCACCAGAAGGCAGACAGCAGAAGCAAGAAGAACTACAATCCTGCAGCATGTGGAAGGTAAACCACATTCACAGAAAGATAGAAAAAATGAAAAGGCAGAGGGCTATGTACAGATGAAGGAATGAGATAAAACCCCAGAAAAACAATTAAATGAAGTGGAGACAGGCAACCATCCAGAAAAAGGATTCAAAATAATGATAGTGAAGATGATCCAGGACCTTGCAAAAAGAATGAGGGCAAAGATCAAGAAGATGCAATAAATGATTAACAAAGACCTAGAAGATTTAAAGAACAAACACCTAGAATAATTAACAAACAAATAGAGATGAACAAAACAATAATTGCAAAGAAAAATACTCTAGAAGGAATCAATAGCAGAATAACTGAGGCAGAAGAACGGATAAGTGACCTGGAAGACAAAATGATGGAATTCACAGCCACAGAACAGAATAAAAAGAATGAAAAGAAATGAAGACAAGTTAAGAGGACTCTGGGACAACATTAAATGCACCAAAATTTGCATTACAGGCGTCCCAGAAGGAGAAGAGAGAGAGAAAGGACTGGAGAAAATATTTGAAGAGATTATAGTTGAAAACTTCCCTAACATGGGAAAGGAAAGAGCCACCCAAGTCCAGGAAGTGCAGAGAATCCCATACAGGATAAATTCAAGGAGAAACATGCCAAGACACAGAGTAATCAAACTGGCAAAAATCAAAGACCAAGAAAAATTATTAACACCAACAAGGAAAAAATGACCAATAACAGACAAGGGAACTCCCATAAGGTTAACACGTGATTTCTCAGAACTCTACAAGCCAGAAGGGAGTGACACGATATATTTAAAGTGATAAAAAAGAAGAACCTACAACCAAGATTACTCTAGCTGGCAAGGATCTCATTCAGATTCGATGGAAAAATTAAAACATTTACAGACAAGCAAAAGCTAAGAGAATTCAGCACCACCAAACCAGTTCTACAACAAATGCTAAAAGAACTTCTCTAAGTGGGAAACACAAGAGAAGAAAAGCACCTACAAAAAACAACACAAAACAATTAAGAAAATGGTAATAGGGGCATACATATCAATAATTACCTTAAATGTGAACAGATTAAATGCTCCAACCAAAAGACACAGGCTCACTGAATGGATACAAAAACAAGTCCCATATATAGGCTGTCCACAAGAGACACACTTCAGACCTAGGGACACATACCAACTGGAAGTGGGGGGATGGAAAATGATATTCTATGAAAATGGAAATCAAAAGAAACCTGGAGTAGCAATGCTCATATCAGATAAAATAGACTTTAAAATAAAGAATATTATAAGAGACAAGGAAGGACACTACATAATGATCAAGGGATCAATCCAAGAAGAAGATAAAACAATTATAAATATATATGCACCCAACATAGGAGCACCTTAATATATTAGGCAAATGCTAACAGCTATAAAAGAGGAAATAGACAGTAACACAGTAATAGTGGGGGAATTTAACAACTCACTTACACTAATGGACAGATCATCCAGACAGAAAATTAATAAGGAAACAGAAGCTTTAAATGACACAGTAGACCAGATAGATTTAATTGATATTTATAGGACATTCCATCCAAAAACAGCAGTTTACACTTTCCTCTCAAGTGAACAGGGGACATTCCCAGGATAGATCACATCTTGGGTCACAAATCAAGCCTCCGTAAATTTAAGAAAATTGAAATCATATCAAACATGCTTTCCGACCAAAATGCTATGAGATTAGAAGTCAATTACAGGGCAAAAAACGTAAAAAATCACAAACACATGAGGCTAAACAATACATTACTAAATTACCAAGAGATCACTGAAGAAATCAAAGAGTAAATTAAAAAATACTAGAGACAAATGACAACGAAAACAGGATGATCCAAAACCTATGGGATGCAAAACAGCAGTTGTAAGAGGGAAGTTTATAGCAATACAATAATACCTCAAGAAACAAGAAAAATCTCAAATAAACAATCTAACATTACACCTAAAGGAACTAGAGAAAGAAAAAGAAAACCGAAAGTTAGTAGAAGGAAAGAAATCATAAAGATCAGAGCAGAAATAAATGAAATAGAAACAAAGAAAACAATAGCAAAGATCAATAAAACTAAAAGGTTGTTCTTTAAAAGATAAACAAAATTGATAAGTCTTTAGCCAGACTCATCAAAAAAAAGAGGGAGAGGACTCAAATCAATAAAATTACAAGTGAAAAAGAAGTTACAGTGGACACCGCAGAAATACAAAGCATCATAAGAGACCACTACAAGCAAATCTATGCCAAAAACTAGACAACCTGGAAGAAATGGACAAATTCTTAGAAAGGTATAACCTTCCAAGACTGAACCAGGAAGAAATAGAAAATATGAACAGATCAATCACAAGTAATGAAATTGAAACTGTGATTAAAAATCTTCCAATAAACAGAAGTCCAGGACCAGATAGCTTAACAGGTGAATTCCATCAAACATTAAGAGAAGAGCTAACACCCATCCTTGTCAAACTCTTCCAAAAAATTGCAGAGGAAGGAGCACTCTCAAACTCATTCTTTGAGGCCACCATCACCCTGATACCAAAACCAGACAAAGATACTACAAAAAAAGAAAATTACAGACCAATATCACTGATGAATATAGTTGCAAAAATCCTCAACAAAATACTAGCAAAAACAAATCAACAAGACATTAAAAGGATCACACACCATGATCAAGTGGGATTTATCCCAAGGATGCAAGGATTCTTCAATATATGCAAATCAATCAATGTGATACACCATGTTAACAAACTGAAGAATAAAAACTATATGATCAACTCAATAGATGCAGAAAAAACCTTTGACAAAATTCAACACCCATTTATGATAAAATCTCTCCAGAAAGTGAGCATAGAGGGAACCTACCTCAACATGACAAAGGCCATTTATGACAAACCCACAGCCAACATCATTCTCAATGGTGAAAAACTGAAAGCATTTCCTCTCAGATCAGGAACAAGACAAGGATGTCCACTCTCACCAGTATTATTCAACATAGTTTTGGAAGTCCTAACCACAGCAATCAGAGAAGGAAAAGAAATAAAAGGAATCCAAATTGGAAAAGAAGAAATAAAACTGTCACTGTTTACAGATGACATGATACTATACATAGAAAATCCTAAAGATGCAACCAGAAAACTACTAGAGCTAATCAATTAATTTGGATAAGCTGCAGGATACAAAATTCATGTACAGAAATCTCTTGCACCCCTATACACTAGTGATGAAAAATCTGAAAGAGAAATTAAGGAAACACTCTGATTTACCATTGCAACAAAAATAATAAAATACCTAGGAATAAACCTACCTAGGGAGACAGAAGACCTGTATGCAGAAAACTATAAGACACTGATGAAAGAATTCAAAGAAGACACAAACTGATGGAGAGATATACCATGTTCTTGTATTGGAAGAATCAATATTGTGAAAATGACTCTACTACCAAAAGCAATCTACAGATTCAATGCAACCTCTATCAAATTACCAATGGCATTTTCTTACAGAACTAGAACCAAAAATCTTAAAATTTGTATGGAGACACAAAAGATCCCGCATAGCCAAAGTAATCTTGAGGGAAAAAAAACAGAGCTGGAGGAATCAGACTCCCTGACTTCAGACTATACTACAAAGCTACAGTAATAAAGACCATATGGTACTTGCCCCAAAACATAAATATAGATCAATGGAACAGGAGAGCGAGCCCCGAGATAAACGCATGCACCTATGGTCAACTAATCTATGACAAAGGAGGCAAGGATATACAATGGAGAAAAGACAGTCTCTTCAATAAGTGGTGCTGGGAAAACTGGACAGCTACATGTAAAAGAATGAAATTAGAACACTCCCTAACACCATACAGAAAAATACACTCAAATTGGATAAAAGACCTAAATGTAAGTCCAGACACTCGAAAGCTCTTAGAGGAAAACATAGGAAGAAAACTCTTTGACAAAAATCACAGCAAGATCTTTTTTGACCCACCTCTTAGAGTAATGGTAATAAAAACAAAATAAACAAATGGGACCTAATGAAACTTAAAAGCTTTTGCACAGCAAAAACAAACTATAAACACGATGAAAAGACAACTCTCACAATGGGAGAAAATACTTGCAAACGAATCAGTTGACAAAGGATTAATTGTCAAAATATATAAACAGCTCATGCAGCTCAATATTAAAACAACACAATCCAAAAATGGGCAGAAGATCTAAATAAACATTTCTCCAAAGAAGGCATACAGTTGGCCAAGAAGCACATGAAAAGCTGCTCGACATCACTAATTATTAGAGAAATGCAAATCAAAACTACCATGAGGTATCACTTCACACCGGTTAAAATGTGCATCATCAGAAAATCTACAAATAACAAATGCTGCAGAGAGTGTGGAGAAAAGGGAACCCTCTTGCATTGTTGGTGGGAATGTAAATTGATAGTCACTATGGAGAACAGTATGGAGCTCCCTTAAAAAACTAGAAATAGAATTACCATATGACCCAGCAATCTCACTACTGGGCATATACCCGGAGAAAACCATAATTCAAAAAGTCACATGCACCTCAATGTTCATTACAGCACTATTGAAAATAGCCAGCTCATGGAAGCAACCTAAATGACCACTGACAGACATATGGATAAAGAAGATGTGGTTCATGTATACAATGAATATTACTCAATCATAAAAGGAACTAAACTGGGTCATTTTTAGAGATGTGGATGGACTTAGAGACTGTCATACAGAGTGAAGTAAGTCAGTAAGAGAAAAACAAATATCTTATATTAATGCATATATGTGGAATCTCTTAAAATGGTACAGATTAACTGGTTTGCAAGGCAGAAATAGAGATGCAGATGTAGAGGACAAACATATGGACACCAAGGGGGGAAAGTGGGGGTGGGGAAGGTGGGGGTGGGATGAATTGGGAGATTGGGATTGACATATATACACTAATATGTATAAAATAGATAACTAATTAGAACCTGCTGTATTTAATAAATTAAATTAAAAAATAAAAAGACTCATAAGTTCTCTTCAAAAACCCTAAGGTGATGACTGCTTTTTTAAGGAGACTTTAAAACAAACATACCTCATAACAAATATTTTGCAAGAAATAAAGTATTTGATATTATAAGATTGAAATAAAGAGAATACTTAGTCTTTCACTTAGGTAATAAACAAAAGTAAAAGGTTAGATATACCAAAATAAATAAATATGATGAATCTACCTAAGAGCAAGATGTCCTGAATCATATGCATTGATTTTCCTAACTGACTAATAGAACAAGACTAATTGTATACTGCTATGTTCAGTGGAAGGCAGAGTGAGATTTTATTTATTGCGTGGTGTAAGCATGTATGTGGTTTTTCAAAGGAAGAAGAGCCAAAGTTCTACCCCTGGGTGTCCCATCACATATAGACATGAATGTTCACGGAATAAAAGTTTAATATATCAATAGACAGTCGATGATAAAAAAAAAATCCTATGCATGTTGTGAATATGGAAATATACTTCCCTAAAAACATAAAATCACTTTTCCATCCTCTGCAGGAAAACAAGTTTCTATAGGCAAGTTTGCAGCAGTCATCTATGAACTTCACCAATTTGGATTAACCAGAAACACTACCATCAGGATGTATATAGTTATTAGAAGAGGTAGAAGGTGCATATGGCACAGACATTACACAGAAAGGGCTTTCCATCACTTTGGGAAGAATTCAGCCACTGCCAAAAGTCAAAGGGGGAAAGAAAGCTTGGGAAAAAATAGCCCCAATTCTCTTTCTGATCTTGCCCTCTGATTTTCTCCTAGTACTTCCCATTGGTTAAATCCAAACAGAAGGGAGCAAGACAAAGCAAGTCACAGAAGTCAGCCTTCTGGGCCAAAAACAACAGAAAGAAGGTCAGAAGATGGATGTTGAAGGTCAAATAGGAAAAAGGCATTACAGGAGGAGGGGAAACAAGCAAGCTACCTCTTAGCCACCTATATGATTAGGAAGGTCAGAGAGCCATCTGGAACACAGCACTTTGCAAGGTCAAGATGCTTTCCTATAGGCCATGATACTGCACTTAAACAAACAAACAATACATTGTATCATTACCCCCACTAGCCAGATAACTCATGAACTTGCTTCCAATCCCAGCAACTTGGGACTCAGTGAGCTTGGTGGATTATGTTATCATTCACTAATATTAACTGTTCAGCCCTGGGTTAGGATCATGCTTTCCTGCCCTATTTACATCAAGCTTGGTCATGTGACTTACTTTGGCTAATTAAATGTGATCAGAACTGGTTTCCATTTAAGTTAATTGGAGACACAAATAGGAAAACAAAAAGCAGGAAGAGGGACAGATTCCTTCTCCCTTCCTTGAAACTACATCTCTGGCAGTGGCTGCCTCACTCCATAACTGCAGTCCGTTCCGGGTGACTCATTCTCCATGGTTCCAGTAACACTATTTTCTCCCTGTGATTCTCCAAGCCTAGAAATGGTATCAGCTTCCAGCAATTGTTAGCCCCTGCATGCTTTAACCTGCCTTGTTTGTCCCCTTAACCCCAGCTGGACATCTATAAGCACCTCCTTAATTCAACTCTCTTCCCTTAAGTTCCTTGTTAATGTTCCTCCCACCATTGGCTCCTCATGCTTGCATAACCTGTCATGTATAACATTATGCTTCTAAAACAGAACAACAAACACTCATTTATGGGTCTGGTTAAGGATAAAGATGCTATCCCACTTAAGATGGAAGAGTTGGACACACAGGTTTTTTTGGAGGTAAACACTGAACCTAGTATCTTGGGTTGAAATCCTTAATTTTCTTCAATAGCAATTTTCTGATCTTGATATTATTTTTCGAACTATGTTCATGTTCTCAAAATTTTCCCTGGGAAGGCAAAGTCATTTTTTTAAATACCAATTTTATATTCTTTGGGAATAAACTACCTGACAGCTGGCCAATATTTGAGGTAATATTTTAATTCCCGCCTCCTGACCCTTCATTATATCATTCTCCTACCAAACTCCCACCCAAACCAGAAGCATACCCCAAATTTAAGATATAATGTGTAAATTTGTGTATTTTTATCAATTAACCAGTAGTTCAATGGATTATTTGTGTAAATTACATTCCTAGGATTTTCTTGGTGATGGGTAGGAAAAAGAGGAAGAAAAGTTCTTACACAAGAGATACTAACAATCACATTGAACAAGGCCAATAATATGAAACAGTTAATAGTAAAAGATAGTATATGAAGCATGCTCAGTGAGGTGAGACTCATTGACTTTAAGACTTTAAGAACTTTGCGAGCTCAGAGAAGAGGGACATCAACAAAACATGGAGTATTCCAGGAAGGCCTCAGCTTGAGGGAACATGCAGTTTATATCTTGGAGTGGAAAGTTTTAAGGCTGTGTTTATCCTGAGGCACTGGCACTATTTCTTTAAATATATGCCACTCATAGGATGGAAGAGGCAATAACACACAACAGTGTCTACTAGCCATCCATTTCACACAATACACAAAGTCCACATTGTTAGATTTTGTGGAGTTTCACAACTGACATCCATGTGAGGTAATGCACCACAGTCACATAAAAAAAATTACTAGATGAGAAATCAGAAGACCTTTCTCTTCTATTATGTGTCCTTCTATACACATAATAAGACCAAGTGGTAGTCCCCATCCATCTCCTTAAGGTTTTTTTTTTTTTTTTTAGCGGTACGCCTCTTACCGTTGTGGCCTCTCCTGCTGTGGAGCCCAGGCTCTGGACGCACAGGCTCAGCGGCCATGGCTCACAGGCTTAGCCGGTCCGCGGCATGTGGGATCTTCCCAGACCAGGGCACGAACCCGTGTCCCCTGCATCAGCAGGCAGACTCTTAACCACTGCACCACCAGGGAAGCCCTTCTTTATAAGGTTTTAATACAAATCTCATTACACTGACATCCCGTCAACATATTTGTTAGAACATCTCTAAAGTCTGTGTGGAGGATTTTATAGCTAAAACAAGCAATTGGAATTAGCTAATCATTCTAAATTCACCATGAATCTTTTACTAGATTTAGGTAACATATCTGGAGACTTTCTCTTCACTACGTAATAGAATACCACCAGAACTGTAAACACAGCAACTTGTCAAAATTTATAGCTTCCAAAACACTTATCTGATAAATACTTAACAAGTATTTATTTATAATGATGATAATACAGAAAAATTAATTTGGATTGAAATTAAATAGCAAATACTCTAAAACTTGGATTAAATGAGATTTACTAAATTTCTGAACAATAAAATTTAAACTGAAATTCTCTTTCCCTCCCTTTCAGTTTTTCATTGGAAAGTATTCACCCTCTATAATTAACTCTCCCCCTCTCTCTCTCTCTCTCTCTCTCTCTCTCTCTCTCTCTCTCTCTCTCTCTCTCTCTCTCTCTCTCTCTCTCTCTCTCTCTCTCTCTCTCTCTCTCTCTCTCTCTCTCTCTCTCTCTCTCTCTCTCTCTCTCTCTCTCTCTCTCTCTCTCTCTCTCTCTCTCTCTATATATATATATATATATATATACATATATGAATATATATATGAAGTTCCATATATATGAATATATATATGTATGTATGTATATATGTTGAACAACTATTCTAAGCCCTCTGCTAAGACCTATTTCTGTTTGAATTAGGGGAGTTAGATGACTATAACTGCATCATTCTTTGAAGATGATGCAACCATTGGTTCATTCTTTGCATCAAAGCTACAATTAGTCATTGTCAACTTAAAAGTTGATGGTACAGAGAATAGGTAATATCTGAAGGGAAATGTTTACCTGTGAGAGGAGTTTTAGGCGAGGGCGGGTGGAGATGATGCACTGTCTTTACCAGGTGAGGAGGGATCTGTGAATGGTACACCCACTGCAAGGAGGGGACAGGGCACATGCCTGCATTCATGGACAGGGAAGCCTATGTTGGAGTCCATTGTCCAGCTCTCCCAGAAATGTAGCAAGTGGGAGGCTATCATGCTCGGTGAGAGGAGGACACTGTGACAGCAGACAGTGTGGGCATCAGTCAACACACGTTTGTTATGTCACACATATGTATGACATTCCTTTCCAAAAATCTGGTGTAGATAATAGTCTGAAAAAGTAATGACCAAAGCCTACAGCCAAAATGTGTGTTTAACAAACAAAGTTTAAATCCCTAATGATATTTCCTTCTTTGTAATTTGTCCCTTCTTATCCTAAAATTGAACTATTAGGGAAAAAAATATAATTGAGGTTTCTTTCTACAGTACCAGGAATATGATTACTGTTGACTTAAAGTTGCTGGGGAGTGCTTCAGTGAGGAGAAAGGAAAACACTGGACCTCCCAACAACACTATCTGAGGTCCTGTTGAGCATAAGGGAGCCTTAGATCAGGGCCAAGAGAGATTACTACTGACAGTACACCTCCTCCCTTCCCCCCAAAACCCCACATAAATCCTGCTTCACCTATAATGTTACTTTGAGTCACAAAACCTGAGATGATGAAATAAAGCACCCTTAAACTGGTTTTTCCTTACTTGTTTCAATTGTTTTAAATTGTTCTACATCTGAGAAAAGACAGTTTAATCAAATCTGAAAAGAATTTGGGAGTGGAGAAATGTATTCTGTAATGTAAAAATACTGACTTCCTTTGGAGATTGCCATAAGACATATTAAAACTACTGCTCTACAGAGGAAGATGAAAAAATAAAGAAAGAAAGAAAGAAAGAAAGAAATAGGAAGATGATTGCTATGACTGGTTAGCTGTACTTTGATTTCAGAGTGTGAATTTTTTACCAGATTGGCTGTGCATTTCTTTATACATATGTGCACACATGAATATATATGCATATATTACATATTTGTGTATGTATGTATACATATGGTATAATTTAGGTGGCTATATACAAAATTAAATATACATATACACACAGATGTATACACAGACACACACACACACACTTAAACACAAAATAATACAATATCAAAGCCATCAATCCTAATAGAGATCATCTACATACACTTCATAATTTGAAGATGAGCAACAAGAAAATCCAGAAAATTTGACTTTTGCAAGTCAACAGGATTTTCAGTCACATGCTTTGTCTAATATCCTCATTGCTCTTTGTTATTCTGAATTATGGCAACATACCATTTCTTTTCTCACCTTTTCTATGATTTTATGGAATTCCTATATAGCAACCATGTCGTTAGAGTTTTTTTGGATCAAGTGAGTATAACCACTTCGCTCCTCCTTTTTTTTCTACAATTTCTTCTGTCACCACCACACCATTGCCTTTCAGCTGCCAATGATTGCTTTGGACAATTTTCTGGAAGTGATGCTTAAGGAATGGACAGCGACTATCTGAGAATATTTTTATTTTTCCTTTAAACAAGCTGAGGGGGTGGTATATCCTCTTCACATTAGTTTTCTGGTGGGGACATAGAGTTGCCCCAGTAAGGCTGACACCACTCAGATCTTCTGGCAATTCTTATTGTGGAGTTACCTTGACATCCACCTCAGAATCCACCCAAGAAAAAATGAGCAGAATTGTTTCTTCTCTAATTCTTCTCCTTCTAACTGCTATTGTTTAATAATCATACCTCAACTTAAGCCTCCTGTTATATTATCTTTAGATCTACTAATTTTTAATAATTTAAATTTATTCCTTAAATATCTCAAATTATCTCCCTATATATAAAAAAGCAAATCTCAGTATTATGAAACCATTTCTTATTATTACTGCAAACACATTAGTAACCTTTATTTTCAAAAATATTACAGTGCTTCGGACTTCCCTGGTGGCGCAGTGGTTGAGAGTCCACCTGCTGATGCAGGGGACACGGGTTCGTGCCCCGGTCGGGGAGGATCCCACATGCCACAGAGCGGCTGGGCCTGTGAGCCATGGCCGCTGAGTCTGTGCGTCCAGAGCCTGTGCTCCGCAACGGGAGAGGCCACAGCAGTAAGAGGTCCACATACCACAAAAAAAAAAAAAAGAAAAATTATAGTGCTTCTAGATATAATTAAAATTGGTGGACTCAGATATTTGTTTCTTTGGTGCCAGTTTATACCTAATAATTTTATACTGGAAGTTGTTGGTTTACAGAAAATTACCAACCCAAATTTTCCATAATATTCTTTAGATGGCAGATAATTAGATTATTATAAAAATTATTTTCTCAGCTTTGCCTTTGTTTCTAAGTTATTTTTGCTGAGTTCTCTTGCTAAAGAGTGAGAATTAGGTAGACTCAGCAGAGAAAATGAAAGATTGTTGTCATTTTGGTTCAGTTGAGCTAAATCTCCTTAGTGGAAAAAATGGGTACATTCTTCTCTATATTTCCATGTTCCCAGGCTGTCAGGTCACATATATTGAAACTGAGACACCAGAGCATCAGCCTCTGCATTTCTTGATATTAGGATACCTAAGAAGGATCTTCTGAATGTAGTATGTTGGGTGGAAACAAATTCATTAAATTATTGGGTTGACCAGAAAATTCATTCAGAGTTTTCCATAACATCTTACAGAAACACCAGAAAGAACTTTTTGGCCAACCCAATATTTTGAAAACACGTAGAGAAGCTTTTGAAACCAGAATAGTAATGTATTTACTAATGAGTTAGTAATCCAAAATGAACTCTGAATAAAATAGAAAAATGTAATTATAAATTAGTTTTTCAAAGTGAAGGAAATAATTGAATAATTACAAGGAAGATTTGGAGACAAGCATTTAAATAGAAAATCCTGGCCCAGCAAAGGATTTTAGGGTCATTTCTGTACAATGCAAGAACTTAAGACTAGAGAAATACTTGAGTTGTTATAATAACCGACCCAGCTTGGTCACATGTCCCATTCATATTGATGTCCATTAGGAAGCAATCCAACTACCCAGTGGTCCTGCCTCCATGATGCAAATCTACCATGGTAGAGATCTATCATCATTATTGTGTAATACCTTTGGTGTTCATTTGAATCACCTCAAAGGAGTAAGAAGAGCTGAATTGAGAAAATGTCCTCAGACGATATCATGCTACCTTGTCTATTTGTCTGTCTTGCTTTTAGAATCATATTTCTCAGTCCAGGAGACCTCAGCCAGAGGCTCAGCTGCTGCAGTGTGCTGTCCACAAACATAAACACAGTGTGTCCAGCTGCCTGATGGGGAACTCTGCTAATTGGAGAAGTCTGCTTTGGCCCCCTGTCACCAGTTGGCAGACAGAACAGTCTGGGCCAAAGCTGATTTCCAGAGTCAGGCATTCATTCATCTCAGTGATAACAGGGTATGTGTAGGGAGAAGTAGAAAAGAAAGCAGAGGTGGGGACAGTACTAATGCTCCCAAATCAAGGACATGCTGTGTGTATGGCCTTGGCAGTTTATTCCTCTCTCCAAAGTTTAATTAGTCACTAATTATAAACAACTCTCTTTTATTATGGATGCATTTGGCCAGGGCTGTAATTTTTTTACCAAACATGTTCTCATCTCAAGCAAGTTGCAAATGCTAAGGTATCAATGTCAGAAACTGCAGTCAAGCACAACCTGTCCCCAAACCCCAGCCCCTTGAAACACGATGCCTCATTAATAACTTAAAAAGGATGATGACACTGATGCTATTTATAGGGCCTTGCCAGGCAGGTCTGCCAGCATTAAAGAAATTAACATGGAGAAATTGTCAACTGGAAAACATTAGTGTTTATCAACAGATCAATCAAACTTCAACAACTGTAAACTGTGCTTTTAGCTAAGTGAAACGTATTGACAATGACAGCCACTTCCGCACCTTACTGGGGAGTCCAATATCCCCATGTCGGCCCCCAACCAGGCAGACTGTCCCCTTGACACTGCAGCTATGACCCCACTCCTGCCTTTTAGGGAAGAGCCAGTCTGCCTGTGTCCCACATCCAGGAGCAAGCTGGAGTGACTGGGCGGTGGTCTCAGTTGTATATTAATTAACTCTGACTGCCAGTTTGTAAAGTCTTAAGCAGACTATATTCAATACCAAAGTTAGTGGCTCCAGGAGCCAAATTCTAGATTTATGTGTACTTCATGAAAGGAAGACGCTGATTTAAGGAGTTTTTCTTGGTTCTCTCGTCCTTTTAAAAGCAGTGCTGGACTCTCATTGTTGTATATTTAGAGATGGTTCTATTTTCATTTCTGGGCTACATCGGCGATGATGACATGGCTTCGGAACCTGAACAAAGCTGGAGAGCTCTGATAGGCTGCTGGTGATGTCATCTCAGTGCCTCCAATGCCCTGGAAAAGCACTAGGGACTGACTGTCTTCCTGACTTTTCTTTTCTTTCTTTCTTCTTTTTTTTTCTTTTTCTTCCCCCCAACCCAATATGAAATCTCATTTTCACACTAACAGTACGTTTGGAGTTTCATATCCTAGCAACGTTATCACTAAAGTAACCAGTGACCGCTCTGCACAGACTGACACTGCTTGGCTTGAGACACAGTTTCAGCTCTCATGGAGAGGATTTTGTGCTGCATTACACTGAATATTGCTGCTCTGTAATTTCTTGTCATTATAGCAAACCCTTTCATGTGCTCTCTTTCTGTAACCCAGATGATGAACACCTGTCAAATTTGCCTGCTCACACAAATCCTAACCAAAGGAGCCTAACAGTGGTAGAAGGGCTTGAAAACCAACAAAGAGAAAATATGGCCAGGGCACCTAACTTCAGAATTACTATTGCCCCAGCTCATCCCACAGGATACTTCTTATGTACCGTAAAGCCTCACCAACTGCCACCTTTTGTTCTTCTTATGCATATATTCCTAAAACTGCAGGATGGTTGAAATGATGTTTTCACTGGAGTTTGGGTGGGAAGACTTGGGGGCACCTGGAGTGAAATTAAAGGAGCTCGCTACATCCCTATTTCTAGGGAGGGGTTTATTTTTGCATTCAATATATAACAAATTTCATATTCTTTTAAAACAAAACATCAATCCTGCAGTTTTAGTTCTGACATCCTAGACAACATCCTCTCTAAGTCCCAAGTTCTAATCTATTAAGTGAGACAAAAAGACACACCTGTCTGAAGAGTCTGAGCATTTGATGAACTACTGTGTCCACCATGCATGACAGGAGCAAAAAGAAGATCTGCTCCCGCCAATCAGATTCCACTCTTTGTGACACAAGCAAATAAAGATAACCAGGAAAGGTAAAAATGTAAATGAAAAAGAGAAAAGGAAAGTTGAAAACTGCTGAACAATCTCCCCAGCCAGCCAAGAAATCTTAGTCTGTTCTCATCTCCAGAGTTCTTTCCTCTCCTTGTATCTCCCAACTGGTTTTCACTGAGGAGTAAAATCTACAGTGCTAGAATTTGAGGGGATGTGAAGGGATGCTAAAATTAAATGCTAAAATTAATGTAAAAAACAGAATTCAGGGGCTTCCCAGGTGGCACAGTGGTTCAGAATCTACCTGCCAATGCAGGGGACACAAGTTGAAGCCCTGGTCTGGGAAGATCCCACATGCCATGGAGCAACTAAGCCTGTGCACCACAATTGCTGAGCCTGTGCTCTAGAACCCATGAGCCACAACTACTGAGCCTGTGTGCCACAACTACTGAAGTTTGTGTGTCTAGAGACCGTGCTCTGCAACAAGAGAAGCCACCTCAATGAGAAGCCCGCACACCGCAACAAAGATTAGCCCCCGCTCGCTACAACTAGAGGAAACTTGTGCTCTGTGATGAAGACCCAATGCAGCCAAAACCAAATAAATAAATAAATAATTTAATTTTTAAAAAAACAGAATTAAAAATTAAAAAATAAAATTCAGATGTGTCTCCACCTATAGCAAAAGAATGTGGAGGGTTTGAAGCAAAATCCTCCCTATAGGACTTTTATGCAAGAAATTTAGCAGGAGGATCAAAAAAAAAAAAGAGGAAACTAGCAGTTGTAAATGGATGTTCACAAAACACTACTGAATTCTGTGAAAATTACAAAGTAAATATCAATCATGGACATTGGCATCAAGACTTAGAATCCAATTTTATGAAAAGCATATGAAAATAATAGTTCAAAATGCAAATATGAGTTCAAGATAGCAAAAGAAGATATGTCAAAAGGCGGTGTGTGATTAAATGTCAGTTGCACTGTACATATAATTATTTTATAGGAATTCAAAGGAGAAAGATTTTACCTCTAAATGAAACGGCCAGGGAAGTTTGATAAAAAGATGTGAGCTGTCTTCTTGGCCACAGAAGGTGGGTTTGCTTTAGATAAACAGTTGGAGGAGGGGGGTTGTTCAAGACAGGAAGAAAAGTGTGAGTGAAACCAGAGGAGAGGTACAGCCACCTTTAGGAAGTGGTGGAAAAACAGGATTTGTAAAAAGGTGTGGTGGGAAATAGGATTGGAAACCTCTGAGGGTTCCAATTAGGGACAGCTAGCCCTAGAATGTAGCTCTGTGTTGTGTATTTAACATGGAAACAGGCAGACATTTTCTCTTAAACTCACTTTTATTGCAGATCTGAAATATTCTGTCTGAACAGTGCACACACTGGTTCCTTGTTTTCTGTCCCCCACCACATCTTTGACAGTATACATCATTACCGACACCCTTCCAGAGAGCAAGTTCTGGACCAGATTCCACTCAAAACTCATCCATTAATCATATATTAACACTGGCTTTGAATGTGTTGGATAATTACACATTCTAATATTCACAGATTGATATATTTTTTTCAGAATGAAAGATGTTGTCCTTGTACTGATTTATTTCAGTGTCCCATATCGTTCTGATGTGAAAATATGTGATTTAAATATGGAAAAGTTTGCTCAATGTACTATTTTATATGTATATATAATGTTGAAATAATGAACAAATTTTTTAATTGACTTGATTAGCAACTTCAGCATCATAATTTCTTTCATTTTGTACTCTTACATTCTTTTTCTAGTTAAATTTTACTTAGTACTTTATTTGAATGTAAGCTCACCTTTCCCATTAGAACAAAATAGAAAGGCCAAGTTATACAGGTTGCTAAAAAATCTACAGTGCAGCCCAAAGAATGATGGAAAACACTGGTGACCCGAATGAGTGGTATTGTACAGATCACAAAGTAGAACATCTTCCTGCTTTGTTTACTTTTTGAAATTTTCTGACTCATTCTATAGTCTTCTCTGTTTGGACCAAGTCTAAGTTTTATTCTTTGTTGCTTTTTATCTTTACATTTTAGGTTTATCTGGCTCTTACAATTTCTCACTATCCACTTAGAGCAGTGAGGCACTTAGAAATCTCTTGGCTGTATAAATGAACAAGACACATGCCACTAGGAACAGCTACCCTGAATTGCAAACCCTGAGTGCAGTCTCACTCTCAAGGGAGCAATTGCTGACCCCCAAAATATGTGCCTGGCCAGATAAGTTCTGTTTTAGATTGTCCTTGTCACATAGACAGGTGGTTTTGAATCAATATCTATTTCAGTATTAACTAAATATAATATTTTCACTGACACATTAAATGTTTTCAAGCAGAAATTTTCATATTCATTAGAGAAAAAATGCCATGATCTTGGGGACAGATAGTATCTTCAAGTGACCTTTCTTTCCTCCATATCACAAGCAGATTGCCCCTGGCTTGACAAGGAAGCAGCACATGTTAAAGTACCTACAAATCACAGAAACTATGTTGTTCTATAAATAAACTATATGTGTGACTGAAAGAGCCCTAAGTTTATCAAGAAAATTTACCCTTTTCAAGCCCAACTTCAAAAGTAGCCGTTATACTAGTCATGAAGGTTTATCCATTCCTTCTTCTTTCTTAATTTTCTTGCTTCAGTATCAATTTATTGAGGTGCTAATATGTAGCAGGCACTGTTGGAAACTGGGGGAGTGCTCAGTGAATTTAAAAAATGTGCTTTGTTCTCCTGTATGGTGTTGCCAGAACAGAACAGGCACGAGAACAGGGAGGATGCCCAGTGATGACTAGTGATGCTCAGTGGTCAGGGGCCATCTCTAGGAAGAAGTGACATTGAACTTATTAATGAATGCAGAGAAGGAGCCGTTCCTGGAAAGAGCAGGGGGAAGAGTGTGTGCAGAAACCCTGAATTAAAAAAGAATTTAGCAAGCGTGTTCAAAGGAAGTCTGAGGGGCTGTAGTCCCTGAGTGAATGCAGGGCAGAGAGGCATGAGATGGGGTTGGAAAGGGAGGCAAGGACCTTGTGAGCCAAGGTAGGTAGGTAAAATATAATTCAAAGCAAAAGAGATAATGTTGAATAATTTTAAGTGGAGATGCAAAGTGATCATGCAACTAGTTAAAAAGATTATTCTGATTATCATACAGTAAATGGATTGGAGAGGCTAAGAAAGTAAACAGGAGAATAGTTAAGAAAATTACAGTAGTCTGAGTGAGAGATGATGGTGGTGGTTTGGAGTAGGGTGAGAGCAGTGGAGATGGGGAGGAATATATTTATCGAAATACACATAAGCATATCCACACCAGGACACGCAGATGAATAGAGCTGGGTGATGAGAGAAGGAAGCAAATTGAGCAGATGGCTGAATGGTGGTAGCATTTTCGGATAAGGTTTGGGATCAAACAGTATTAGGAAAGAGGAAAATTGAAAATGCCATTTAAGTCCTTTTAATTTTGAGATGTCTGTGAGCCATCCAAGTGATGACATCAGGTAGGCAGTTGCTATGCAAATCGGGAGCTCAAAAGAGAGGACAGGGTTGAGTCGAGCTATGGGAGTTATCAGCATATAGATGCTGCAGGGGAGGAAAAATTATTTTCCTTCTACCTTCCTAGGTTCTCCAGCTGGGACTCTGTAAATCTGAATGCCAAAGATGGATTAACAAGAGAACAGCAGACCTATTTATTTAATATAAATTTTCTGAGATATAGGAAACTTCATAAGTACCTGAAGCCCCAAAGTAATTATTGAACCTGAGTGTTTTTATACTAGGTTTGGTGAAGAGTGGGAAGTCATGGAAAAATGTGACAGGAAAAAAGGTTATGAGCTAAGGGTAGTATTAATCTGGAGGAAAATTAACAAGATCTGTTTGTTCCAATTCCTCTTGGCATCCCTCCATTTTCTGATATAAGGATGCCTTTCCTCCAGGTATGGGGAGAGCACCGCTAAGATGACGGTCTCATGACCTACTTATGGGAAGGTGAGGGCTGTCAGAGAGTCCTTCTTGCACCTGCCATTTCTCAAATTTCTTTAGATTAAAATATTCAGTATGCCAAGGTACCACACTTTGGGGTAACATGTCTTGAACTCCATCTATGTCATTTAATGGCATGGCAAGGGATGAATTCACCTAGGGAGGAATTGCAGAACAGAAGTGCCCAGGACTGATACTGAAGGAATTCAATATTTAAATGAGGGGAAAGAAGCAAGAAAGAGGCTGAGCAAAAATGGCCAGAGAAGTGGAAAGAAAATTAGGCATATGTAGCAACAGAAAAGGCAAAATATGGAATGTTTTGAGAAAGCAAGCAGTCAATTTGGGAGAATGATCTGTACAGTAACATAAGGTTAAAAAATCTGATGGTCATAGGCAGGGGCAGAGGCGTAAGCCCGCCCCAGGTTACTTGAGGCCCATAGGTGATATTATGTCTTCATAGCATCTTAGATTCAAAGTCAAAATGAAAAATTCCCCCAAATATATGTCATTACTTTATGTGTGGTTATATAATGTCCCACATAATTGGTCTGTTAATTAATTTTGTGACAAAAATTCACACTGGCTGTTTAATCAAACTTTTCAGTTATTTCTACTTGATAATTTCTTTGTTTGTCTAAATATATACTCATCCACAGACTGGGGCCAATATACTCAGCAAACAGGCAAACAGAAACTACTCATTGAAGAGGAACAAAACATCCTGTTCCTAAAAGCAGAAGAAAGATTTGTATTTATTTATTTTATTTTTTCATTATTCAGTTTTTTGTACTTTTGTTGCTCAAATTCAGCAGATAATTAAGTCTTCACAAAAGTAATGCTGTGGAATCTCAGTGTGAAGTTGGCTATACAAAAATGTGCAAAATTTGAACTCCCAGAGAAAGTCCATCCTCTTATATCATCAGACTTCAAACATCCAACAGACTAGAGATTTACCTTTGTCTGTTGAACTTCTCACTATGTCAGTGAATCTACCACCTCCACAAAATAGGCAGGTATCTGAAAGTTGAAATATACATGGGCCACATAAGTTTGGAACATTTGAAACATAAAAGAAATTAAGTACCCCCAAAACACACACAAGCATAGAGTGTATTATTCCCTAAGATGAGCCATCCAACTTCTAATAAAAAATATGGCCAACAAGCAAGCTATGAAAGCAATGCACATTGTCTGCATAACAGTCTTCTTTTGACGAGAAAATTACTATTGATGAGAACGTGTTCATTTCTGGCATCAGGCTTGAAGAGACACAGGTCATAAATCTCTTTGATCTTCTTGCTAAAGCTAGAATCAAGAAAAGGAGAAAGTTCATTCATTAAAAAAAAATGCTTTTGATTGAAATGATTCAATTTAGTTACAAGTAATCTATCATGTTTTTCTTTCCCTTCCCAGGTTCAGTTTGTTTTCCATTCTCTCACAGTTAAATCTTGGCTAAGTTTCCAGCTAGATGTTACTTTACGGTTTCTTATTTGATGGGGGTCAGGCAAAACTTCCAAGAGAAGTGTGTGTGAGGGGGTAGAGTTTGGGGGGATGAGGCAAACAGCAATAAGAATTCATAAATTTTGAACAAAAAATGTCTCTCATAGTTCAGCCTGTAAGCCTCCAAGATGTGTTTTAGATGTGCCAACACTGCCCTCTCTTGCTTATTCACAGTCTACTTTGAAACCTTGATTTCAATGCACAGCCTTACAAATCCTTCTTCCCACAGCTCCCTGCAAATCACCAACAAAAACGAACACAGGGTTCTTATAAGGTTCTTTTCCAGTTGAATTTATTCACTTTTTTATTCAATGTATTTCCTTCTGTATTTCTGTTCCTTGCCTCCCTAGGTGCCTGCTCATGCCTTAATACAAAGTACCTTAGAGGAGCAAGCTCTCACTAGCAAAGTCCCTTTGGAGATGTATGTAATGCAAGCAGTCCTGGCAGGAAAACTGGTGTCTCTCCTTCCTGTAAGGAGGCTTAGTTCTATGACCAATACCCTCTGAGAATGCCTTTACGGATTGCCATTTTAGATGCAAGGTGAAATTAGGAATCTTTTATTGATCATCTCAACCAAGCTTCCTTACAATCTGAGCCCTGAGCTTCCTTGGTGAAAAGAAAGATGGAAGCTAGAGGTTCACTGTGCAGTCACAGGAGTGTCTGTGTTCCTTTCACTACACAGAGAAGCAAGAAATTACCAAACACTCGTCTATGACCTCTCTTTAGTTTTCAACAAACAGAATTTGAAGGAAGAATTTTTCTTTCAACCTCTGAAAAATTCGGAGAAAATGGGAGGTATTAAGACTCGAGTCACTGATTGACACAGCTATCCCTTTCTCCACTGCTTAGCATTTTTATTTTGGTCGCATGAGTTAGAATAACAGGGCAAAAGAAGTATTAAAAACAAAATGTTCTTTTCAGTCACAGATTCTTAATTTTTTACATGTAAGATTTTGGATTCTCACTCATGGGTTGCAAGGTATTATTTTAGTGCTTCTGAATATACTAATCTGAGATGGACTAGAATGAGAATAAGAAAAGCAGAGTGAAGCTTACAACAGCTGCTGTCTTCTAGGCAGCATATGTGGTTTGATTTGGGTGGGGAAAGGGTTATGGAAAAGTCCCCTACCTGTCCCACGCACAAGATATTTGGATGAACAAGGATGTTAAATAGTTCTCATCTCTCATGTCTATTCTGATTAATTATTGGTTGCTTTTAAAAACACTGGACAGAGAAGGAATCTGGTACTGTGACTGAGCTCAACAGGGAAAAGAAGTTCTGGGATCTATTGATGATGCATGCTATTAAGGGTAAGAATAAGGACGATAAGTATCCAGGATGGGAATCAGCCATAGTAGGTTTAGATTTGGTATTTCTTCTTAGGATACCAGCACAGGACCTGAAGACTATGCTTTGTATGTCATGTATGGAGTGAATTGGCTCATTAGTTTAGCAGAGGGCAAAAGAGAGCTTTGAGCAAGTGAGATTCAAGACTGGTAACTTCAAGGCAGAGGGTGGTGGGGTGAAATTTATCATTCACCCGAAGAGAGAGAAATAGATCTGTAGGTTCCACAACAGCCAAGAAATAGCAAGAAGGTACACAAAAGCATCACTAAATGAGAAATGGCTGGAGAAAGGGTTAGAGGAGGGTAAGGCAGGTGTTCATTGGAGTAGAATGTTAAATCGAGACGTATGTTTTCAGTATTTCTGTTCCCATTTACTATCAACTTGCTTTCTTTGTTTGCTGCCATTCTCACATTTCAGTATCCAGTGGTTCTCTGCTTTCTCTCCTTGTATATCCAAATCTGCTCTTGGGGAAACCTCTCACATTGGCCATCCACCTGAGATATTTTGCTACTGTAATTGTCAAAATATACCTGTTTCACTTCTAGGCATTTGGAGATGGCAAGGGAAGAGAAAAACAATTTTGTCAAATGCCTATGATATTTTCCTGCTTAACTCCATAGTGTAGACTTTTAGAACCAGAAATGGCCAGCAACGTTGTTGAATAGATATTATCAGCTTCTGCTTGCTTGTTGTAATGGAACAAATATGGAACTTGAAGTCAGAAGGTGTATATTCAAATCCTGTGATTCTGTTGCATGCCATCTGGGTGACCTTGGCCAAGTCACTTAACCTTTCTGCGTCTAGTTTCCTGTTCTGTAAAATGAGAATAATAATTCCTGCCTTGCCAACTTCACAATATTGCTGTGAAGATCAGATGAGATACTGTATGTGAAAGTTCTTTGAAACACTACAAAACACTACACAGATGCAAGCTATTGTTACAAAGCTGAATCTCGGTGGGTCCCTGTGGTTTTTGAGCCATACATGCGCATGCTGAGTCTGGTCTATCATTATTTCTAAATATGGCTGGTCTATTGGCTTCTGAAGTTTTCACATGAAATATAGCCTGGGTATTTGCTTGAAGCCTCTGCACCATGTCCTCAAATAATGGGCCATTAAGTATTACATTCGAAGCCAGCAGAACCAGAATTTCTGACCTTGTACCTGTGACCTGCAGAAGTACTATTGTATCTCAGAGATAAACGTACCCGAACTGCAAGGTGCTTAAAAGATATATTTAGTGCGTAGGCATTTCATTTGTCACTGAGCAATTTTACAGTGTCTGATATAAGCTGGAGATTTTATGATCTATAATCAAAGGTTTTTGCAGACACTGCTCCTTAATTTGGATTTGTGACAGTATTAAAAAATGAAACTTTCATCTTTGGATCCATTTCACTTACTTCGATGAAACAACTATGTATGCTTTTAAGTGCAAGTCACTTAAAATTTCAGACTGTCCTTAGTAACACAGGAACTCCTGAAACAAACTTGTACTGTTGACTTAAGGGAAAAATATTCTATTTTCTGCCCCTTTTGATCACCCTGGAACTTTTCTTGCACCAGGCTATTTTCACCCTATTAGACTCAATGTGCTAAGGATCTAATAGACAAGGGTAGAGGGGGTTATTTCTCTTGTAATTGTATACAGAGGTTCTAGAACTGAAAGATACATGGCATGATGGAGATAGAACTCAGAATTTAGAACTATTTAAGAACTTTCAAAACACTTTTTTGGAGTCCCATTTTATTTATGTAAAAGTTGAGTCTCAAATAGATTTAAAGGTTTACCAAAAAACACTTTTCCACAAGTGGTGAAATAAGCACTACAATCAATATCTGGTAATGTATCTTTCTAAAGTACAAGAAAGAGCATTTTTATTATAATGATCTCTATAGATAATTTGAGCCATGGAATCTTGCTATATGGCATATGTCACCTTTTCTTGCCCACTGTAAATGTCATGAAATAATGAGAAAAAGCATTCCTTCCTTCCACAAAGCTATGTGAAGAAGTTAAATCTATGTAAGAGCTCTACCATATATTTATCACCCATTATGTGAATAGATTCCATGCATATACAAACTAAGTAAAACCAAATGACCTCAATCACAAGAGCCATTCTTCCTTTTCTCTCACATTTTATTCATTTTCTTGAGCTAAAATGTAAAATCTTGTGGTGTAATTAATTTTGTGTCCATCTCCCAGCTTTCTAGGACTCTGCTGCATGTTCTGAACCTCAGACAGGGCTAGAAATGTTCTTTCCATTTGACCTCAGTAAAACAAAACAAACAAACAAAATCACTCCTCCTCTTCACCATTTCATATCCAGTGGCTCTGACCTTACTTTCTTGGTTATGAATCTGTTCTCTTGGTGTTGGCTTCCCACAACTAGAGAAAACAAAGGTCAACCATCAACAATCATCACCCCCAGCCACCTTCACACAATGTGGGAGGGTGCTTATCCAAATGTGCAAATACTAGGAAATGAGGACTATCAGGGACATTTTGGAGTTTAGTTACTACAACTAAAAGTTAAATACACACACACACACACACACACACACACACACACACACACATATATGTGTGTGTGTGTATATATATAAACCCTTATTATATATATATTAGCTTATATATATATATATATGATATATATATGTGTGTATATATACATGTATATGGATTGATAGAGTCAAGAAATATTTGAGACCAGAGACCTGAAAAATATTGTGCCTGGTTTTCAAACAAGTAGAGATGCTTGATATTACAAAGTCTGCACCATATTATGTTCTCAAATCCAGCCTAAAGTTTCTTTGCTTTAATGTTGCCCCTGGACTGTATCTGAACACACCTTGGATAGGGAAAGGTGGCAGGAAAAGGAAGAGAACAATAGTAGGCACACCAAGATCAGTCCTATACCAGGGTGAGTCCTGCAGGGCAGCTAGTGACAGACTACTTGTATGTGGGGTCACAGCAGATAACCACCTCCAGACCTTCACTTTCTACTTCCCAGGCCAAGTTCCATCCACTGCCATCAGTGCCTATGCTGTGTTCTCACTAGTTCTTGTGACATGTGCTGGCTGTCACTGAGCAGGGGCCAGCCTGAACCACACTCATGTCAAGAAACTGAGACACCATTTTCTCAGGGTTTTTCCATTCCCTCTTCATCTTAAGTCCCTCTGTAGCCTGGATCTTAAAAATTAATCTATTAATACTGATTAGACAAATCTAGTAAGAGAATAATCTGTCTGTATGATGCCTCAGAAGCTAAACTCTATTTTCAGACACAATTTTATTAGCAACAGCATCTGAGTCACCTGGGTACAAGGGAGTTTTTCCCATGCCTTAGGCTTAAAATTGGATCTTGAGCTAGACTGTGACCAAGAACATAGTGTGTAGAGGCCAACAGCAAGAGAGGAAATGGCTGTTCTCCACAGGTGATCAAGGAAAATAAAACTAAGGTATGATCTGGTACAATTTCCCCCCACACCTAAGCAACTGATAAGCATTTTAATAGAAAACTGAACGTAATGGAAGATAGGATGTAAGGCACAAGGAGAAGCTCTCAGGTTACCCAGATTCTCTTAGAGGTATTTTGGAAGGTGAATTTCCTGAAGAAATTCCTTAAGGATACCCAGGAGAATAGAATGTGCGGATTGGTTTATGCTAACCAGGTCCCTGAACTGGGGCCAAGCTGGGGTCAGAGTTCTTTAAAGAACAGGATTTCAGGAGGAGGAATAGACACCTCAAATTAAAATTTGGTCTATTTTCAAGAGAGTGATTGGTGAGACTTAGGGGAGGTAATAGATTCTGGGTAAGCAGCCAATAATACCTAATCTTATCTCTGTTGTTATTAATGCACATAATAACAAAAGAAAAAGTTAATAACAAAATATTTTATTTTGGAGCAAAGTTTGATACTTATATAAAGATTTAGAATATTTATGCATTTTGCCACAATTCTACTTCTAGCAATCTACCCTACAGAAATACATGTGCAGACATTTAAGTTCAAGGCTACATATTATTTTATTATTTGAAATAATAATAATAATAAAAAAAAGGATACAACCTAAATTCACTCATCCATCAGACATCATTGATTACCTGTAATGTTCCAGGTGCTTTTCAAGGCTGTGAAGGCAGCTGTTAACAGTAGAATTACAATCCCTGCTTTCATGGAGTTTATATTCTAGTGAGCTCAATTATTGAAAGCATAATAAAATAGATTGGTGGGTAATGACTTAGAAGGACATCTATGATATTTTGATAAGTAATAATAGGCAAGTTGAAAAATATGCTATAATTTTGGTGTTTAAATAAATAATGATATGTATCTAAAATATCTTTAAAATATGCATCACACTGCTAATTAATGGCTGTTGTACAATGATGAGAAAAGGGTAACCTTTCCCTTGTCCTTTACACACTCTATATTGGTTGACGTTTCTTCAACAGGTAAGCACAAATTTAATAATTTTAAAGTCTCTAAAAGAAAAGAAAATATTCAATAAATCATATTTGTACTGACTTTGGTATGGAGAATGTCAAAGTAGGAAGAAGCAGAAAGTGAGGGAGAGGGAGAGGAGGGAAGGGGGAGGGTAAGAGTTTGAATGTATAAATGTACAATGATCAGATCATATTTTAAAATAGAACTTTGACCAACATCTGCAGCAATCTGCACAGGAAAGCAACCCCCTTATGTACAACAAACAAGCCAGGAAGCCAGGCTGGTATAAGTGAGACTTGCAGGAAGCCAAATTTTTATCTCTATTGACAACCCAGGAAGCTAAATATTAACTTCTGTGATAATTGACCAAAAATGGCCAGGACTTGATTATTAACTTACAGATTTCTTAATTTTTATCCCTGCTTCCAACTAGAGAAAGTTAAATAACCACTGCTAACCATTTCTAGCTTGCCTAATCACAGCCTTTTCATGCCAACAGGCTCTAATCAAGACATACCTGAAGTCATCCCTTTTTTCCACTCTGAAGTTTTGCCACTCCTCTGTCTCCCTTTGAGTCTGTGCCCAAATGCAAGTGAGATGGCTGACTCCCTTGACACAGAAGCTCAAATAGGTTTTGCTTTACTTATTTGTTGGTCTTCATTTATTTTCACAAAAACAAGAGGTAGATGTAAAAAGAGAAGGAGAAAGAGGAGGAAGAGAAGGAGGAAGAAGTCACAACACTTGATTTCATATAATTTGTAAATTTACTGAGATGACAAATCTATCAGACCTTGAAACAATGTGAAAAATATCAGAGAATAGACTCAAAGACTAAACAATTATGTGACACAGATTGTAATGTCTTTGAAATTAGGAGAAAGTTCTATAGATTGTAACAACCATGAACCAAGTTAGGCATTTTTCTAAAAATAAAAAACAAAAACAAAAATAGTGCTTTCTCCTAGGGTTGATAGGACACTCCTATTTTGTGTGTCCTATTGGACACTCCATAATCAAGACCTGATATTCAACTCATTATCTACCAAAAAATAAAATGTTTGACTCCTGGTAATGGTCTTTCTCCTTTTTTATTTTTATTTATTTATTTTTTTTGTTACTAAGTCTGAATTTATTGAAAACTCCATTTATTCCTTGAGGGAAAGAGCTGAAAATAATAAAGTTCTGGAATGAAGGGGCTGACTAAAGATTAAAAGTATTTGTATTACGTTTTGTGTAAGCCTGAACTATGGGGTAGATTGGACTGAATTCATGTGTTCCAGTATATTATAATGATTCATTTTACTATCAACATTCAGAAGTGACACACTGTGGGAAAAAGTGGGGCCTTTGGGTTCAAACAGCTCATGGCTCCCTGGTCAAGAGCTCCTATCACAGAGCTCAGGGCAAGGACGTTCCTCACAAAACACTTACCCTGATGAGCCAACATGGTTGCTTGCTGGTTCACTTTTTGATTCTATAATATCCATGAGAGGAGGTGCCTCCTTGATCCTGCCCCCATTATGTCCATTGTAGATCACCAAACTGACCATGCTTTATCTTTACATATTTTTCAAACAAGTGATACCTTGAGTCAAATCCTCACTTCTATTTACTAGCTACAACCTTAGGAAAGATATTTTACTTTTTTAAAACTCAGTTTCATAATCTATAAGATAAATCTAAGAACACTAAGCTCAGGATTGTTGAGAGAATTAAATGAGGAAATATGAAGTGAATAGCATATTAAATATTGCATCCTTTTCTCCTCAAGGAAGGGGTTACTTAGTATCATCTATTTCCATCTAAAAAGGGAAAAGGAAATAGATTTAAATCACTGAATTTGCACATGAAAAGTTCTTGCCATCAAGACAACAAACCAGTAATGTGTTATTGAGGAAAATTACAAAAGTTTCTTAAAAAAAAAAAAAGAAAATGTATGAAAGGTTCTGGCATTTCAGGGCCAAAATTCTGATTTCAACTTGGGAAATCCTTCTGAAGTAGCAAGGATGGAGGAACTTTCTCAGACTCTTAGGCTACATAAAGTTAGTGACCATTTCTTATGCTAAAACTAGTAAAAAGTTAGTTAATGCTGGATAAATAAACACTCCTGAGAATATTTACCACCTGCTTCCATCTGATCTCCAAAACTGGAGGTGAATCTCTACAGAAATCTGCTTTTTCTTCTGTGAGCAGAGGGTTGGCAACTAAGTGATCTCGAATTACCAACTTGCTGTGACACTTCCTTATGATGTCACTTTGAGCAAGGGTGAGGGAAGAGAAATAGAAACTTAATATTTACATAATTTATTTCAGTCTTTCCTCATAATTTTACATAGGAAGCATTCTCCTCATTTTTTGGAGAAGGATCCTGAGGTTTGTGGAGTGAGTTCCCAAGGCCACAGAACAGACAAGGTAAGGAAGGTTTGACCCCATGTCTGTCCAACATAACCACCTTCCTCACCTAACTTTTCTTGAACAGAACTTCTCTGGCTCTCCTTTCCTTATCTGTTGAATAACGTTCTATAACTGAACACATGCTGTAATTATAATTTCCCTGTAAAAAGAAAGTATTATTTTTCACTTGGAAAGTTATACATTTCAGAACTTTAGAGTCTAGGATAAATATCAATTATACTTGTGTTAACTAAACTCAGTAATTAACCCAACTATGAGACAATATCAAAAGGAATTTTAAAAATATGAATATGATTGAGATTCATTTATTCATTCATTCACTTATTAGCAAATGTTTACTGAGTGTCTATTAGGAGCCAAGCAATATTCTAAGTAGTGAGATGGGGAAAATTGCTACAAGTGTGAGCTGTGGACCAACAGCATTGGCACCTCCTGGGAAGATATTAGAAATGCAAAATAACTAAGGAAACAATCCCATTTACCACTGCAACAACAAAAACAAAAATTACCTAGGAATAAACCTACCTAAGGAGGCAAAAAAACTGTACTCAGAAGACTATAAGATACTGGTGAAAGAAATCAAAGATGACACAAACAGATGGAGAGAGGTACCATGTTCTGGGAATGAATGAATCAATATTGTGAAAATGACTATACTACCCAAAGCAATATACAGATTCAATGCAATCCCTATCAAAATACCAATGCCATTTTTCATAGAACTAGAACAGAAAATTTTACAATTTGTATGGAAACACAAAACACCCCGAATAGCCAAAGCAATCTTGAGAAAGAAAAACAGAGCCAGAGGAATTAAACTCCTTGATTTCAGACTATACTACAAAGCTACAGTAATCAAGACAGTATGGTACTGGCACAAAAACAGAAATATAGACCAATGGAACAGGATAGAAAGCCCAGAGATAAACCCATGAACATATGGTCACCTAATCTATGACAAAGGAGGCAAGAATATGCAGTGGAGAAGACACAGCCTCTTCAATAAGTGGTGCTGGCATAACTGGACAGCTACATGTAAAAGAGTGAAATTAGAACACTCCTTAACACCATACACAAAAATAAACTCAAAATGGATTAAGACCTGAATATAAGGCCAGACAGTATAAAACTCTTGGAGGGAAACATAGGCAGAACACTCTCTGACAGAAATCACAGCAGGATCTTTTTTGACCCACCTCCTAGAGTAATGAAAATAAAAACAAAATAAACAAATGGGACCTAATGAAACTTAAAAGTTTTTGCACAGTAAAGGAAAACATAAACAAGACAAAAAGACAACCCTCAAATGGGAGAAAATATTTTCCAACAACAAACAAAGCAACTGATGAAGGATTAACCTCCAAAATATACAAACAGCTCATGCAGCTCAATATCAAAAATAAAAACCCTATCTAAAAATAGGCAGAAGACCTAAATAGGCATTTCTCCAAAGAAGACATACAGATGGCCAAGAGGCACATGAAAAGATGCTCAACATCTCTAATTAGTAGAGAAATGCAAATCAAAACTACCATGAGGTATCAACTCACTTGATGAAGATTGGCCATCATCAAAAAATCTAGAAACAATAAATGCTGGACAGGATGTGGAGAAAAGAGAATTCTCTTGTACTGTTGGTGGAAATGTAAATTGATATAGCCACTATGGAGAACAGTATGGAGGTTCCTTAAAAACCTAAAAGTAGAACTACCATATGACCCAGCAATCCCATTACTGGGCATATACCCTGAGAAAATAATAATTCAAAAAGACACATGCACCCTAATGTTCATTGTAGCACTATTTACAATAACCAGGACATGGAAGCAAGCTAAATGTCCATTGACAGATGAGTGGATAAAGAAGATATGGTACATATATACAATGGAATATTATGCAACTATAAAAAGGAACAAAATTGGGTCATTTGTAGAGACGTCGATTGACCTAGAGACTGTCATGCAGAGTGAAGTAAGTCAGAAAGGGAAAAATAAATATTGTATATTGACGCATATATGTGGAATCTAGAAAAGTGGTACAGATTAACTGGTTTGCAAGGCAGAAATAGAGACACAGGCACATAGCACAAACATATGGACACCAAGGGGGGAATGAATGAATGAGGGGGTGGGGTGAATTGGGAGATTGGGATTGACATATATACACTACTGATACTATGTATAAAATAGACGACTAATGAGAACCTACTGTATAGCTCAGGAAACCTACTCAATGCTCTGTGGTGACCTAAATGGGAAGGAAATCCAAATAAAGAGGGGATATATGTATAAGTATAGCTGATTCACTTTGCTGTACAGTAGAAACTAACACAACACTGTAAAGCAACTATACTCCAATAAAAATTAATTATAAAAAATAACAACAAAAAAAGAAATGCAGAAACTAAGACCCTACCCAAATCAGAATGTGCATATTTAACAAGATCTCTAGTTGATTCATATGCACATTAAAGTCAGATAAGCTCTGTATGAGAAAACAAGACAATCACTAGCATTTAACTAAGAAAAAGATTAAGAACAAAATACCATAGAATTTTATTTAGATTATATAGAAAAAGTATTCATTTGTATACTTATTAGCATATCATTATAATATGATCATATTATAATTGAGCTAATTCTTAACACTGGATTACCCATTTGGGGGAAAATTGAGCTGTTGATTCTTTTACCATGAACATCCTAGATTCCTTTATTTATCCCAATTTATCTTTCAAAACATTTAATTACTTCTTGCATACAAAATATTTAAACTTTGGGGGAAAATGGTCCAAGGTAACATATATGGCATTTTAAACACCATGACTAACTTAACCAGGAAGACTTGTTGGAAAGCATTGCAAAGCTGTCAAAGTGCCAGCTAGGATGATGCCCAGGGAAGGTGTCTACCATTTCTTACTTAGAAAATATTTTCTTCTAGCTTACACAGATAACCTCAACTTTCCAAATGTTTGTTTTATGCCACTTTGCTTTAATGAAAGATCTACATTAATACCTGTTTTTTCTAACCAAAATCTAAAGGGGTTTTTTGCTTTTGCAAAGAAAGAGGAAAAGTGAAAATAGCATTTGTTTTGCAGAGTCTGTTATAGAGGCAGTGCCCACCCCAAGCAGTGAGAAGGGCACCGCTAAAGCCTCTTCCCCTGGAACTACACTCAGCATCATCAAGCCCTCAGAGCTTTGAGCTGTGTCTGTGAGCATCTGTGCTTCACCTCGATTTATTTTGTGCATCTGTTAGCAACATGTGTCCTAAGGTAACTGCTTCTTTGCTTTATGCTATTTTGTTTTACAAAATGTTTTCATAGACATGCTCTACTTTCAGGTAGTGGGGGAAACCTATATACAATGAAGTAAAGCACCTCTTCTGGCTCTCCAAAATGAGGCTTTGGATAGTTGCAGATCCTGGAATACAGCTGGTTAAATGGAATATTCATTTTATCTTTCAAAATACAGACTGGAAAGGTACCCAATACCCACTAGGAAATATCAAAGAAGATAAATTGTTGGGAAAGGCAGATTTCACCTTCTTCTCTTCTCTGGTCTCTATGCTTTCCAAATCTAAGCTCTCTTTTCCTTTTTCTTCCTCTTTGGGAGCATTTTAAGAAGAAAAATACAGATATATCATTTTTAGCCCAAATGAATGTTTGCAAAATAAGTGGTCGTTCTATCTGCCAGCAGTAGGCACCCCTGTGTTCACTAGTAAAATTCTGCCAAACCCTCAGCTCTCTTGGGCACCTTTACACTCTAATTGTCAAGAAGTCAAGGGAAAAAAAAAGCCTCACATCCAGTATGTGGCACCCAAGGGATAGAAAAGCAAAGATTATGCGTATGAACAGTAACATTTTTCAAAGGAGAAACATAATTTCCTGGAGTAATGATAAGTGAACAGTTTTTTTCTACAGATACTGTCTCTAAAGTTTAGGCATTAATAGCATCACTGCCCAGGATAAAAATTTTCACACGTGGGACCTCAAAATGACCTGGTGGTGACACCCAGATATCCACCCTAAGTTCAGAGCCTGGCCATGAATTAGGTGGTCCTGCAGGTTCCTTGCTGCCCAGCTCCGTTCACGTGGACTCTGATATGATTGGCACCCCGAGGCTGTGCAGCATGGCCACCTGGCACCTAAGGTCCCTTCTCAGCAATAGTCTTGTCTTTCATCAGAAAATCACTAGCATCCCAGCGTGACCTTTCACCTCCTCCCATCTTCACCACAGGTAGCTCTAAATTAGGTGAAATGATACAAAATTCATAATGTAACTCTTTTCTACTCATTCCTTCTTTTAGTCAGTGCCACCTAATTTATACTTCTAATTGTTTACTAAGCTGTCTCTCCTCTAGGACATCCAAAAAAAAAAAAAAAGGAATTCTTAAGGACTTTGTTTTTTTTTGAAATTCTGTAAAATAGTGGAATGATCAATGAATAAAAAGATGCATTGAGTAAACAATGTAAGTGACCCGGGATTTCTGCAAATCTCAGACCAATGGAATACATTTGCAAACAAGACTGTCTTGCCACTTATAAATTTCATGTGGAAATTCCTGTAGTGTTTGGAGGACTCTGCTATCTGCCACAGACAAAGTTGTTTATCGAAGCTTTTTTCCCTACCCTGATTTGGGGATAGTTGCATTCAAAACTGTAAATGTATTCTTTTAATTTTTATGTAGACTATATTGCTTTAAATATCTCATTTATGTGGATGTAGTACTCCACTTTCAATAAGCAGTGAGAATAGCTACTCAATGATATTTGAAGAACAAATAATCAAATAAAAGAATGATTAAATGAGACTGTGAAACATGGTGATGGGGATTCGTTGGAGCAGGAGTTAAATGAAGGAAAATTTAAGACCAAGTTTTCATCATTGAGGAGTTTGACATTTATCTGAGGTTTCAGTACCATGTCCAGTTAAATTAAAATATAAGCTTATGCCAAGGTCCAAACAGATAGTAGACAGTAGACATAATGATGCTATAAGATTTCAAGGTGGAGATGTAGAAGTCATGGGAGACTGATCGATCAGCAAGTTCCCCCCAGGAAGTGAAGTTTGAGCTACCCTTTGATTAATGTGTAAAATTTGCTGTAAACTGTGCTAATTTACACTTAACCATTTATAAAGATGGGTAGAGGGAGACACAAGAAGGAGGAGATATGGGGATATAAGTATATGTATAGCTGATTCACTTTGTTATAAAGGTGTTAAAAATAAATAAATAAAAATAAAGATGGGTGACCTTAATTCTTAATGGCTGGGGAATGTTCATTAATAAAGAAGCCAAGAGACCCAGTATTATTATGTCACCATAATGTTTACCAATGTGAGCACAGTATTTGCTTTACAGTTCTAAAGACTTGAAGACGCCATTTCTATAGGGTGAAACAACTCTCTGAAAAGTATAATCTGAAGGCAGATTATACTTTTACCACCTATCTTTGCTTTGCTTTAGGACACAAGATAGAAAATTTGGTGGAAATTGGTGCTAAACACAACAGCCCTTCCATGCAACTTTCAAGTAGTATGTGTAGTATGTTAATCCAGTTAGTGGAGAAGAACCTTAGTCCTAGTGTCAAGACTAGAGGAAGGTAGGAGTGTTCCTGACCAAAATTCTTCTTATGGTGTAGTCAATAGGCACACATATGGTGGTCTTCTTAAAACTGGTCTAATCAATAAGCATAGACATAGTGATCAGTTTAGCATTCTTAAATGTAGCATTGGTATAAAATAAATGCATCTCATTCCATTCCATCTATCTCCCCTCAACCCATTTTAAACCTGCCCTTGATCCAGGTTTCCAAACAATGATCAGATTGGAAAAAGAAAACAAATAAAAGTGTTTTTTTTTTAATTTTATTTGAATGTATTTATTTCTCTAAAATAGTAGCCTTGAAAGCTCTATGTGTTGCCTAGTTAATACATAAAGTATCTAAACACTCTGAGCTCTGGTAAAATAAAACTCTACAACAATGTGTATGTGTATGTGTGTCTTTTTTAAAGCCTGTCTTTTTAACAATAATGCTTCTTTAATGATTTAATGTTGGATGCTGATGGTTAGGGGCTGCTTTTCTCCCTTAACAGTGTAAATAAAGAAACAGGGCATCTGTGATACTTGGGTTTATAAAGCTCATGACAACAAGCACCCTTTGGATTTCCCATCACTCAGAAAGCACTATTTATATTTCCCCTATGTTTTATTTATTTGTCTGAGTGTTTCATTTCACTTTTTTTCTATTTTCTTTACTTTTGAGGGCATTGGCCCACCTCTTTCTTAAGAGCATATGAATGAAAACGAATATTAAAAAATAATAATAATTCAACATTAGGCCTTTCACTTCCCCTCAGTCTTAGGTGAAATTTTAATAGCATTTGAAACCTGATACTATCCTTCATGTCCAGGAAGGTGTTAGTATCTTGCCCTTTTATTTCCCCATCCAGTATGAATTCTTTCTTTTCTAAGGGAAGATTATCCAAGAATCAGCCAAAATAATTTTATTCCATTTCAGAAATGTCCCCTGAGTGTGATCTGGGAGAACTCTCCTCCACACTGCCCTGGTCCTCAGCCTGGTCCCTGGGAGGGAAGTGTGAGCCATTAGATAAATCCAGGGGGTTTATTCCTGCAGCCCCCAGGGCTGAGCAGAATTCAGCATATATACCTGTGCCTCATTGCCCTTCACTGTCCCTATTTTTCATCCTTTGCTCTCGTGGGATTTTAATTTTATGGTCATGATTTGTTTGCCAGGATCTCTGAAAAGATAGATCAACAGAGCTGCTTTCCTAATAGACTAACACCTTAAGAATATGCTTTTTCTCATCAGGAGGCCTCTAAGTCTCAGTTTCTTCATGTGTAAAATTAAGATAACAATACTCGCCTTGTGTGTTTGCTGAGGGGGTGTTATGAGATTCAATAGTGTAATAGATGTAAGATGTATAATTGTTCCCACATTTAGTTGACCCTCAAAGACTTTAGATTCTTTCCTTTCCTCAGACCTCACTGCATTTCCACCATAAGATTAGCCATGGAAATCCACATACATGAGGGAAGTTCTTTGGAATTAATGGAAAATATTAATATTTCTCACATGTGACTAATGATAGCTCTTCAACCAAAGCTGAACTTTGAAGTCCTTCCGGAGCTCTCTCCTCTGTGTGCATTATGACAGCCGCTCACATCAGAGCATCTGTCAAAAATTGCAGTGGGACACATCTTTCCCACTGTGGGGGAGGCAGTCTTTCCCCCTCATTCATTTAATGTTATCAATTAAGGGGCAACTATAATCAAAGAAGTGATGGTATAAATGAACATACTGAGCCAAATGAAATTTAATTTTTTAAAAAAATATTAAAATAAAATATATTTTGATCACTGCCCTATGTCTGTGAGATGTGACTCTTGCCATGACAGGATGTGCTCTAATTTGTGGTTCAGTGTATCTATAATGGGTCCCTGAAATGTGATTTTGTTACTAGAAGTGCAGAGAGAACCATTCAGTACCATGGGATTAACTGTAACTAGGTCACAAGGCATGGACCTCAAGGATAGTTTTACAAATACAAATGTGCAAATGGGATTTCTCTGTTTATGGTGGATTAAATCAATCTTGTCTGTAATATTTTAGCAAGTCTGTCATTTTGTTAGGAAAAGGTGTTTCAGAACATCCATGTTCTCTGGTCTCTAAAACAATTTCTCCTTTGTTTTGTGAGTGAATTTGCTCTTCCACGGGATGGAGTCAATAAGGGCAATGACCTAAAAAGCATTGTCACCTGAGGTGTCTGGGTACATTATCAGGCTAGTGAGAGGAAGAAGCAGTCACATTAGATTCATTTCACATCAATTGTATTTCGCAACATAGACAGTAGCAACAAAGTGAGGAGAAAGATGTCCTGCTTGAAGCCTTAGCGATTCAAGGGGTACCACCTAGCATGGGCAGCCTGAGCTGTTGGGAGGCAGCCTTGTGCTATGCCTACCTCTCCTTTGGAAGCTGTGTTCTTCATGCTAACAGCACCTCTTAGCACTAATTCAAATGGTAAAATAGTACTGACTCTGCCCTGCATGATCAAATTGCAGAAGGAACATCGCACCAAAAAGCCCAGGCATGAGGAAGTAATAAATATGTTTCAAGATGACAGTTTCAAGGAGCCTGAGTCTGCACAGCAGAGTTGAAGGCAAACAACTCCAGATGGCAAAAGCTGCCGAGGAGATGTCTTGGAGACCAACAGCGTCTGAAAGGAAAGAGCAGAACACAGGCCAGGTCTGGATCAGAGGAAAAGCCCCAGAGACATATGAGGAGATGTGCTTTTTGAAACAGCTGGGAGAGAATAAGAAATAAGAGACTGAGCTAGTTCAAGCATTCTTATAGTAGGATAAGGTTGCTTTATTTCTGTATCTGAGATCAGTTCCCTTTCAAGGCATTTCTTTTTACTCTACTTTGCTTTAGACCCTGCTTCCTAAGTCCTGTTTCATAGTTCATCAAAACGTCACAAATAAAACCACTTTGGAAACTCTCTCCTCAGTCATCTTGGGGGCATACGTGATAGGCAATGTTGCTATAATTCAGCCTTTTATATGTTTTTAACTACCCAACATAAACCCAAATTTAAATGTCACCAGTAGCAAAGCCGAGAATAAATTCACAAGCACACTTGCATTCAAATACAGGTAGCACAAGCAATCACGCCCACACACGTGCATGTGGGTGTGCGTGCACGCACAGACACACACAGACTCACAGTTGTACTGAAAACAAACTTGCCAATTTGCAAATGGGACATCAGAATCCATTAGGACAAAGGTAGCTCTATGCTTTAAAAGTAAATAATTGGTTTTTTGTACTGTGTCATGTTTTAATTAAAGATAGCAATGCAATCTACACTATATCTAGAAATTATTAGAAACCTTTTTTCCCAGAGGCAAAAAGGATCAATACCTTTCTGTCTCTGTGGCATAAAATATATCAGGTTACTTTGTCCCTGTTTATTCCAGTAACTCAGGGTTGAAAGTACACATTAAATTGATGAGGGTGAAATCATATTTTGAGAGCAAATGAGGACATTTTGAAATTAGCTAAATTGTTTGCTTCAATAGTTTTCGAGACATGAATCTGAAGGCCTTTGCTCTAGGGATAGAGACAAAGAAAGAAGTAAACATTTCATGGGAAGAGAACAGTCAAAACTCTTCGATAAAGCCGAGAGCTAAAAGTCAATGGAAATGAACAGTAATAACTCATCCCATTTCTGGATGAAACTAGAACAATTCAGCAAGCTCTGTACCTGTTTCGTTCCATAAAATGGGTTTTCAAAATTTGCTGCTTCTTCTCAAGATGATGAAAACAAAATATCATGTTATGATCCTAAAAGCTAAATGCTGTTTCTGTGGAAAATGTTGTGAGAGGTCAACAAATGCAGAAGTGGAAGCCTATCTTCAGCTGCCAAAATGAGCACTTGTCAAGGCCGTCCCCACTGAAGAAATATAACTGAAAGAATTTCAGCATACTTCGACAAGAGTCGAAATGGAGAAAAAGGAATGACCCTCCCATCATTATCCATAGAACATTATGCTGATAAACGGTGGTATTAATGACCCAAATGAATATGCATCCTTTCTCCCTGCAGTTATTTTGATAATACTGGAATCTACTAAAGTGCATGGAATTAACAATTAAAAGGGGTTAAGCAGACACTTAATACTTGTTCTATTTTGCACAATTTGGCAGTAATGCATCTGCTGTAATCAGGATTTTTATTTCTCTTTGGGGAAAAAAAGGAAATGTTTATGTTTATGTTTTGAAAGCAAAGCCTCCAGGATCTGTGGCTCCTCGCATGTGTATGTTTGCATTGTGTGTCGGTAGCCCCGCAGGCTTGGCTGGCCTGCTTGGCTTTCTCCTTTTGCAACAGCTCCACCTTTTGGGCTTCTAAAGGGAAAGGTTTTTTTTTTTTGCTAAGGGATGTGAAAACTGGCAACAACTAGAAATATGCACTGCATCTTCAACCTTTTGTTCAGTTAAACCAAAAAATTAAATTATTTTCCTAATCAGAAGGACACAAAGAAAAAAGGGAAGAATGGAGGGAGAAAAGGAACATAACAAGGGATGTAAGAGAGAGGTAGAGAGGAAAGAGGGAAAGAGAAAAGGGAGAGAGAGCAGGAAGGAAAAGGGGAAAGCTTCCCTTTTTGACCAGAGGAAGATGCAGCAGCTCACTTAATTGTCCTTTCTTAGATGCTTCCTGCCTCGATTGCAAACATCTGAAAGGCTCTTGTTGACCCTGGGTCCAGGATCCCTGTTTCAGACTTCCTCACCCCTGCCATTTTCCTATTGCTTTTTTATGAACTATAGCACCAGATTAATAAATGAGAAGCTAGGGGAGAATTTGGGTTTCTGTTAAGCTCGTTCTTTTTAAAAAGAGAATTAAATACAATGTGTGGTAATATTCTTACTATTTCTTTCTGAATGCTCAACAGTCTTGGATTCTTTCCAGACAAATACAGCCTCACTCCCAGGAAGCATGACCTTGGCTAACTAAGGATGAGGGAATGAACACAGAGAAACTTCTTAAATTCCACTGTCAACTAAATCTCAATCCTTAGATGTGTGAGGTTCAGTTAGAGACGTATCCTGGGAATAGACAATCCATAGCTCAGGTGGCAGAGCTAGAGATCTAAGCAAATCTTTGTCTAGGGGAATTGGTGTGGATCGTTTAGCATGAAAAGATCAGAAAAATGTATACTCCAAATTCTGTGCCCTGTAAGGATGTAGATTTTTATAATCAAATTTATGACGTTATGAAAAACAAATGTTGTAAGTAGAATGGAAGTAGAATGGAAGAGACATTTTGATGTTTCAGATTAACTCCAGGATCCAAGCAAGTCCATGCACTCTGCTTTGGAGCCTTTAATTCTGACCTTCATAGCTTCAAATTTGGGTTAGTTCTCATGATCTTGACTACTTGCTATCTATTCTCTGAAAATCGCCTTGCATAGTTCACCCAGACCCAAAATCCAGGAGGGCCTCCTTCAAAAAATAACTTCCTGTCAAAATTATTTAAGTTCTTCTCATCATTCAGAGATTAAAAATCATATTTCTCAACCCCAGTACCAAGGTCTTTGAAGGTCTGCTCCTAAGCCCCTCTCCCAATAATCCCATTTAGGGACTGTCCTTTCCAGACCTTGATAGGTGTTCAATCCCTCATCCCCAAGACCAGTCTGAGCTTTCTTTCCATGATATGCTCCCTCAAGATACACCTGCAAGCCACCTGCCTTGTAGATGGCACTCCTGACCAACCCATTCATTGAAGCATTCACTCCCTCTTATAAATCTGTAGTGCTGATTGTGTCAATTTTCATTGAGGATATATACTTTATAGGGGATGATTCCATTTTACCTCAGTATCTGTGTATGTATGTGTCTCATATTTTCAACTCAGTTGGGTTATAAGTTTTTGAAGGCACATCTTATGTCTATTTGAATCTCCTTGTAACAGGATAATGCTTTGTATCTATGAGGTACTAAATTTAAAAAAAAATATTGATTGGTTGCATTGACAAGAAAATGAGTGCTCCAGGTTTTGTGCACCCAAATGCTTATATCTGGCATCTTTCTTGATAGTTTAAGGAGCCAGTAATTGAATAAGTCTGACTTGCAGCAAAGCAGGCACTTTCACTTTTAAATGTACTATTGAATATGTAGCCAGTCCCTATTGCAAAAATAAGTAGGCTATTTATATTATCTCTTATCTTACACCTCCCAGCTATATTTACACGTTTTTTAAAATTTTATTTTAAATATCTATAAATCTTACATAAGCTGAAATCATAAAATCAAAATCTTATTTTGGTGCACAGTTTTTCATATACCCTATTTTAGTGGAAGCAAACTTCGCTCCAAGAACTCTTGTAACTCCTGACAATCACTTAGGCCAAAAATGTATCCAGTATATACCTTTTGCTCCCTATTACACATATCTACATTTCATTTATTTTAATTTGGCTAAAGAATAATGTATATCCAAAAATCATTGTTTGTATATTATCCATCTAGAAGTCATTCTATATTTCTTCTTTGTTCTATGAGAATGTTCTTTCCTTAACTATGGAATGGTGAATTATTTCTGAAATAGGGCCCTTATGTTTCTGTTGGTCACACACCTGATCACAATGGACAGCCAAAGCCCTGGATGAAGATGGATGATGCCTTGAGGGCATTTCACAGCAAGGATGCTGAGGGAAGGCCCTGTATCACCCCAAGGAGTCTTTTCATCACCTCTGAGGAAGGTGGACTTTGAATGTCAGTGTTGTGAAGGAAAATACATCTTTATCAGTCAACTGGTATCTGTCTTGCTCATTTTGTACAAAACGTTGTGATCGCAGAAGAAACGTTGGTCATAGCCTCTGTCCTCAAATTCTGAACAAGTCTATAGAGTCTTAAGACTAACACCTATGAAGCAACAGTGGTTTGTAAGAAGTAAATTGTATGTAAAAGGCCATCCATACTTGAGGACTTGGAGGAGAACCTCTTCCAGATCTGGAATTAGAAGGGACATGCCAGACCCATGGAGGATTGACAATATTCTCCTTCCTGAGATTGGATTTAAGTAAAACAGGTTTTTTTCCTACATACCCTATGCTTTTCTTTTCTTTTTTTTTTTTAATGTGAATCCTAGAAAGGTGTTGGACTCATGAATACACATCTCTCCACTCTCTCATCTTAATATTTTACTTGTAACCATGTTTATCTCCTCCTCCAGACTGAATTACTCACTCCTCATTCTAGGTTTCTTGTATATACTTTTACTTTATAAAAAATTATTTATTTGATGTGTCTCTCAGTAGGTATTTATCAAGAGCAAGAAATGGGTCATATATATCTGTGTATCCCCTTTACCTAGAACACAACCTGGCATATAAGGGTGATGAATAAATGCTTGTTAAAGTGTTCCAGTGAATTCTAAGCTGCTTTGAGAGAGGGAATTATGTCTTGGTCACGTTTACATCCTTAACATGCTGAAAACAATGCTTTGTAAATAGGTAGAACTCAATGACTATTTGTTGCTTTAAAATTAGGAGGAAATACATGAGCTAAACTCTAAAATATGAATGCTAAATTAGGACAGAGCATACCTAATTTCAATGTTCGGGGCTCAGATACAGAACCCAGGCACTTAAGTGATATGAGAAATATATCAGACAACATACATTTACCTTTTCCTCCATCAGAATAGTGTACCTCAAAATTTTTCTTTTAGAGAAAGACATTGTCATTTATTATTGTGGCATTTCAGTTTGCTTTCAAGTTCTGCTTCTCAGCATCAGATTTAGTGAAGCACTGTTTCTCTGTAACTTGTGCCACTCTGGTAAGTGCTAACTTCCTGTCAATGGGGCAGTTTAAATGTGTCTGAGGAATAATTGTACCTGGCCTTTCACCTTAATGCCCTTAAAATGAACTCTGCTTTGCTTTTAAAGGTGACTAAGACAGTTTGATATCATAAAGAGATGAGTAAGTATGCAAGGCAAATACATTTCAAGTCAGAGGTGGGTTGGCTCCCTACCATTCATATTATAAATTCACACTGTGGGTCTCTGGAATAGAAAAACAATTGTTTCTTGCTGCAGTTTTATTCCACCTCCCCAGGCTATTTACATCATGACTGCTCAGTACATGTAAATAAATATGACATTATCCTTCTCATTTTCAGAGTAAGAGCAGCAAGGTAAGAATTGCAGAAAACAATAGGACATAAGCCTGAATGCTGTGGGTCTTTGGTACCTGGAAATGCAGAAAATCCCTCTTTTCACCATGATCTACCAAAGTTACAGACATGGTATATTAGTTAGGATTCTCAGAAACAGAACTAATAGGATAGAGAGAGAGAGAAAGAGAGGAAGAGAATTAGTATAAGGAATTGGCTTATGCAGTTAGGACGCTGAGAAGTCCTAAGGTCTGCAGTCAGCAAGCTGGAAACCCAGGATAGACAATGGTGTAGTTTCCTTTTGAAAACCAGCAGGCTCAAGACCCAAGAACAACAGATTTTCCAGTTCAAGTCTGAAGTCAATAAATGATTGATGTCCCAGGTTATACAGTCAGGAAAGATGAGTTCCCTATTTTTCATCCTTTTTGTTCCACTTAGGTCTTCAGCTGGTTGGATGAGGCACACCCACATTAGAGTAGGCAATCTGCTTTACTCAGTCTACTGATTCAAATGTTAACCTCATTGACAAATACCCTCACAGACACACCCAGAATGATGTTCGACCCTGTGACTCAGTCTAGTTGACACATACAATTAATCAACACACTTGGTACTGCTGAAAATGGTTCTTAAATATATGTGTACAAATATTTATATATATATAAAATTTCTGTTTTATCACTGGTTATCTCATTGTATTTACTTATATTAATGCATTGAAAATACAGTAAACATCTGTTTAGTGTTTAGCAAGTACTTGGCACTCTACTAAGTGTTTTACATACATGACCTAATTTATTTCTCAAGACTATCTTGCAAGATAGGTATTCTCATGACTCCAATTTTATAGATGTAGAAACCAAGTCTGAGACAAGCAAAATAAATTTCCCCCAGTAACAAAACTTATAATTCACATGCCAAGACTAGAATCCAGATCTATTTAACACCAAAGCTCTGCATTTTTACTCTATTTTGCACAACATATTTAAAAATCATGACACATTGAAAATCTGCATTACATGCAGAATCCAAAGATTTCTATGTAATAGTCCCATTTTGAGGAATAAGCTTTCTGCCCTAGAAACCAATTTGTAAGAAAATATCATTAGAAATAACACTATTTAACCATTTGTACATGTAGAGGAACAACAATGAGAAGGGGGTATTTCTGAGTTATAAAGCTTGGAAGGAGCATGCTGAATTAAACGCCTGTAGACTGAACCATTGATTTTCTCTAGAAGGAATAAATATTCCCAATACCAGAGTGTTCAACTTTCATTTCTCTAAACAGCATCTAGGTTAGGTCTAATTTTGGTCTACTTATGGAAAGAAAAATTAAACAGACATGCTATGATAAAATTATCATGATGTTAAATTTTTATATAACAAACTATACAATAGACTTAGCTACCTTTTAACTTTTAGAGGGAAGAGCCGTCTAAAAAGTACACATGATACACATGAGCTTTTGTTGTTTTCCAGACCTTAATATGGCTTTTCCATGATAGAGTTAAAAAAAAAAAAAAGTAGCACATGATCCTTATGTTCCTTATGTGATAATGATTCCAGTGACCATATTCTCTGTCAAACTAACCATCTAACCATTACAAGTTCACTTTTGAGCCTACCAGGTTATTTATGTTTCGTTACTTTATTTGCCATAATTCTGTAACCCTAGACCACATCACTAGCCTTCACAAGGCATTTTATAAGATCCAATGGAGATTTTTGCCTATAGTTATGATGGAATAATTGGTACCAGACTACCCTTCTCAATTATAAAATTGGACAAAGCATATGAAGCATACTGTTTTCAGAAAAAGGGTAAGAGGTAGTACATGACTATAAGCCTAAAAGAAGATTACAATTGCTGAAGAAGACAAGCTCCAGAATTACCCAGTATTTCTTCCTGGAAACACCTTCCAGACCACAGAATGTGAGAAGCTAAAACAGAGCATACATCATGAAACAAGAGACAAAGAATAGAATTTGGGGCTGTGGAGGTGGCTGAAATTCACAGAGCATGGTTTCAGAGAGGAAAAGCTCCAGAAACCTACATAAGGTCCCTTTGAATTTTTAAATCAATGTTAAACAGAGCATGTGCAGGATGAAATTCTATAAAGCACTACCATGGAAAGAATAGTTATGGGGGGATTGTGACCAAAACAATTTCTGGGGCTAAACAGCACTGGGAGATTTTGAGCTCTGACAGTCAGAGTAAAGAGAAATTGTTGAATAGCTAACATGTTCAGTAGCAATCCCAGAAAGACCAAACCTTTGGAGTAGAGCTTATCTGATCCTAGAGTAAAGGCTAATCTAGACTCAGTCTATTCTAATTTAAAGCAAGCCTGTAAATTACACATACAGGTGATATCATATAGTATTTGTCTTTATCTATCTCATTTATTTCATAAGCATAATATTTTCAAACAGACTCACAGATATAAAAAACAAAGTTGTGGTTACCAAAGAGAAGAAGAGGGGAGGGACAAATTAGGGGTATGGGGTTCACAGATACAAACTACCACATATAAAATAGATAAGTAACAAGGATATGCTGTATAGCACAGGGAGTTATACCCATTATCTTGTAATAACCTAAAATGGAATATAATCTGCAAAAATACAGAATCACTATGCTATATACCTGAAACTAACACAATATTGTAAATCAACAATATTTCAATAAAAAATAAAATAAAAACAAGCCTTTAAAGAAGCAAGCTGATCTATATGTAAACTAATTTTCTGCTTGAATGAAACTTGATACTATTCAAAGAAAAATTTTAAAAAAAGATATTCAACAACATAGAAATCATAATATTTGACACACATTTAAAACTTACTAGACATGTGAAGAAAACTAAAAACCAGGAGAAATAGACCGTGAGATGATGGAACTGGCAGACTAAGGCTTTAAAAAGAGCTATTACAATTATGTTCAAGAATGTAAATGGAAAAAAAAATGAATATGATGGAGGAAAATGAAATGTCTCAATAGAGAAATAGAAATCATATATAAAATTCCAGGTGGAAATTCCAGAATTGTAAAATATAATATCTGAAATTATATATGTAAGCCTCTATCTATACCTAGATCTATATTTATATATAGATAGATACTAAAAAGTTAATGGAAACTACAAAAGAGAAAGTTCAGTGAACCTGAAGACAAGGTAATAGAAACTATTCAAACTTCAGAACCTAGAGGGAAAAGGGAATACTTCGAAACTTATTTTATGTGGTCAACATAACCCTGATACTAAATCTGGACAAGATCATTTCTAGAAAACAAAATTACAGACCAAACTCCTTCATGAACCTGTAAAAATCATTAATAATATATTACCAATTAAATCCAGCAATATTTATAAGGAGTAATGTATAATGACCAAGTGAAGTTGATTCTAGAAATGCATGGTTTGATTAGCATTCAAAAACATACCACTGTTATACACCACATTAACAAAAATAAGCAAAAATATCACATGCCATCTCAATAGATGCAGAAAAACATTGGAAAAACCGTGATATCCCTTTATGATTAAAAAACTAAATAAACAATCAGCAAACTATAATAGAAGGAAATTTGTTTGACCTGATAAAGGGCAACTTTGCAAAACCTGTAGCTAAATTCACATTTAAGGAGTTTACCTCTCACACCTTCTATTTAACATTGTACTAGAGGTTTAAGAATATTCAGTAAAAAAAAGGAACAAAGAAGAGGCACATAAATTTGAAGGAATATGAAAGTGTTTTATTCATAGACAACTGATAATTTATGTAGAAAAGAATCTCTAAAAGGTAGTACTAGAATTAATAAGTGAACTTGGCAAAGTTGTAGGAACAAGATTAATGCATAAAATTCAATTGCAATTCTATGAGTATTTTAAAATTGGAATTAAAAATTAAGTAGAGAATTTTATTTATCATAGAACAAAATCCATAGAATAGAAATGTATAGCTTTAACAAAATATGTGCAATATCTGCACACTGAAAATTTAAAAAGCTTAAGAATTAAAGATGTTCTAAATAAATGTTTATGGAGTAGAAATGACATTAGGCTGTCTCTTCTCCAAAAATTAGCCTATGGGTTCAATGCAATCTCAAACAAAAATCACAGCAGGCATTTTGTGGAACTGATAAGCTATGTCTAAGATTTATTTGGTATTGAGCTTCATGAGCCGTTTGATTATTTTGGAGATTATTCATTTGTCCATTCTTTCATTTGCAAGTATTTTCTCTCATTCTGAGGGTTATCTTTTTGTCTTGTTTATGATTTCCTTTGCTGTGCAAAAGCTTTTAAGTTTAATTAGGTCCCATTTGTTTATTTTTGTTTTTATTTTCATTACTCTAGGAGGGGAGTTCAATATCAAAAAACAAGCAACCCAATTAAAAAATGGGTGGAAAACCTAAATAAACATTTCACCACAGAAGACATACAGATGACCAAAAGGCACATGAAAAGATGCTCAATATCACTAATCATTAGAGAAATGCAAATCAAAACTACAGTGAGGTTTCACCTCACACAGGTCAGAATGGCCATTATCAAAAAATCTAGAAACAATAAATGCTGGAGAGAGTGTGGAGAAAAGGGAACCTTCCTGCACTGTTGGTGGGAATGTAAATTGATACAACCACTATGGAGAACAGTATGGAGGTTCCTGAGAAAACTAAAAATAGAACTACCATATGACCCAGCAATCCCACTACTGGGCATATATCCTGAGAAAATCATAATTCAAAAAAGACATATACCACAATGTTCATTGCAGTACTATTTACAATAGCCAGGACATGGAAGCAACCTAAATGTCCATCTACAGATGAATGGATAAAGAAGATGTGGCACATATATACAATGGAATATTACTCAGCCATAGAAAGAACAAAATTGAGTTATTTGTAGTGAGGTGGATGGACCTAGAGTTTGTCATACAGAGTCAGAAAGAGAAAAACAAATACCATATGCTAACACATGTATAGGGAATTAAAAAAAAAAAAGGTATTGATGAATCTAGTGGCAGGGCAGGAATAAAGACGCAGACATAGAGAATGGACTTGTGGACATGGGGTGGGGAGAGGAGGGGGAAGCTGGGGCGAAGTGAGAGTAGCATCGACATTTATACACTACCAACTGCAAAATAGATAGCTAGTAGGAAGCAGCAGCATAGTACAAGGAGATCAGCTCTGTGCTTTACAATGACTTAGAGGAGTGGGATAGGGAGGGTGGGAGGGAAGCTCAAGGGGGAGGGGATAGGGAGATATATGTATGCATATGGCTGATTCACTTTGTTGTAAAACAGAAACTAACACAGCATTGTGGAGCAATTATACTCCAATAAAGATGTGTATAAAGTAAAAATAAAAAAATAAAATCTGTTTGGAAATGCAAGGGACCTAATGTGAGCAAAGTAATCTTAAGAAAGAACAAATTTGAAGGATATACTATTGATATTCAGGTCAATCTATATATTAATCTAAGCAATGTGTTATAACATAAAGAAATGCAAATAGATTCATGGAAGAGAATGGTAATTTCAGAAATAGACCCATTAACATCCATTCTATTGATTTCAGAATGTCAAAGCAATGCAATGAAGAAAAAGAAACATTCAAAAACTCTTCGGGAACAACTGCACAGATAGAGGGAAAAGAGAGAGAGACAGAGAGAACTCAACCTCTAACTTAACACCACACAAAATTAAATTCTAGATGGCTTATAGTGATAAACTTAAAGTTAAATACATAAAGCTCTAGAAGAAAACATAGGAGATCATAAGGTGGGCAACAATTTCTTACAGCATAGCAAGCATAACTATAATTAAAATCTGATACATTTTACTTTATCCAAATTAAAAAGTCCTTTCATTAAGAAACATTGTTAAGAAAATGAAAATGTAAACCACATATTGAGAAAAAAATAAATTTGTAATACGTGTGATAAAGTATTTGTCCAGAATGAACAACCTAGAAAAGTCAATGTAAAAAGACAACACAATTTTTAAAATGTGTGAAGAACTTTAACAAGCAGTTCATACATGAAGATATACAAATCTATAATAAGAGCATGAAAAAACACTCAACATTACTTCTTACAGTGAAATGTAAAATGAAATCCTAATGAGATAATGTTATACACCCACCAAAATGGCTAAAATTAAAAATAGTCGGTTGCATCATTTGCAAATATTTTCACCCATTCTGTGGGTTGTCTTTTCATTTTGTCTATGATCTCCTGTGCTGTGCAAAAGCTTTTGAGTTTAATTAGATACACCTGAAACTAACACAACATTGTTAATCAACTATGCTCCAATATAAAATAAAAATAAAATTGACAATATCAGATGTTAGTTGGAAAGAATGTTGTGCAATCAGAGCTCTCAAACTTTGCTAGTGGAATTGTAAAATTGTTCAAACACTTTGGAAATAGATCTGGCAATTTCTCATAAAGTTAAACATACATATATTCTATGATCTAACAATCGCATTCTTAGGTATTTACCCAAGAGAAAGGTTATGTCCATAAAAAAAGTTGTCAAGAATGTGCAAAGCAACTTTAGTCGTAATAACTAAAAGGTAAAACAATTCAAATGTCGAGCAGTAGAAAAACATATTAAAAATACATTATGTTTAATTCACACAAAGGAATAATATGTACCAATTAAAAGGAACTACTGATACATGAAGCAACATAGATGAATCTCAAAAAAGTATATTGAGTGAAAGAATAAGACACAAAAGAATACAGCATGATTCTGTTTCCAAGAAATATCAGAACAGGGAAAATGAATTTATGGTAAGAGAAATCAGATGAATAGTTGTTTTCAGGGGATGGGGACTTACAGGGCAGGAAAACTTTCTGGGGTGATAAAATGTTCTATATCTTGATAGAGGCGTGGGATATACAGACACATACTTTTGTTAAAACCAATGAAACCACACTCTTTAAAAATGTGCATTTCACTGAACATAAATTATACCTCAATCAAATATTCTTGACCAAAAAAATCCAATGGAGGGCATGTCTGGTACATAGTAGGCACTCAGTAACTATGTGTTGGATGATAATTCCTTCCTAGGAATAATCCTAAGTAGAATCCCAGATAGTGATTTTTTTCCTGCAAAGAACTACATTAAGGAAACAACTCAAAGAAAATGTCAGTTGCATAATCATTGTTCATAATGGATATCAAAATTATTTTTACAGTATTGATTTCTGTTCAGAGTGAAACTAAAACAGACCAAGTTTTTTTTAATCTGCAGAGAGATTTAGGTAGTGTTAATGTGGCTCATTGGGAAAGTAGAAGCCTAAGCAAACACAGATCTCTCCGCCTGACCTCTACCCTTATTAAACCCAAGCCAAAGCCTGTGGTTGCATTCATTTGACAACAGGAACTGTCAGTAATTAGTCATACTTAGCAGAAATTCATTAACCTGCAGACCTTTCCGATTTGAGGAAATATTTTCTCAGTCTATTGAAAGCATACTCATTTCTCTAAGAACTACCTCACATACACTTCTTCCTTGAAGACTTTTTCAAGTTTTGCAGCCTATAATGATCTCTACATCTTCTAGATCTTAGAGTAATTTCCTAGTGCCTCTATTATGAAACCCATCACCTTCCACTTTATATTACAGCAGTTTGGTTATCTGCTTTATCCCCTTTTGTATTGCAAGCTGCTTTAGAGGATAGAGATTGTTATTCATTTTATATTTCCACAGAACATACCACACTGTAGCTTTCTACCTACAAATCTTCCAAATAAGTGCATGAATGGAGAAATATTTGGATCAATTATGAGAGAGAAAAAAACATAATTATAAACAGCTGAATGTGATTTTGCATAGTAGTTATTCATTAATTTTGTTAATTATCTTTTATCAAATGTATTATTGAGCACTGTTATTTGACAGACATTGTTCTAGCTGGGCATTCTGGGTAAAAAGTGAAATAGACACGGGCCTTGCCCCTCAAGGACATCACAAATAGGAAAGGGAGATGGATACATAAGTAATTGTAATTTTAAAGCAATGTATTAAGACATTTAATGGAAGAGAGTTCAGGAGAAAGTGGCAGCACACACCCACACACAAAATGTAATTATACCAAATAGAGATTGGAGAATTTACGGAAGATATTTCAGAAGACTTCACAGGGTCTGAATAATAACAACTGGCACTATATATAAAGAGCAAACTAGGATATGTACAAATGTTTCACCCTCTCAACAACCTCAAAAGTTACTATTATTCCTATTTTACAGATGAAGAAGCTGAGGCGCTGATATTAAGTATTTTGCACAATGCCGTTTGAATAAATGGTGGTATCAGGATCTAGGTAAAGAAAATTTAAACCCAAAGCCTACATCCTCAGTCATAATGATCTGGGTCTTGAAAAATGGACAGGCAGTACATCTGCTCCACATGTCTGGTTTGTGTGAGGATGTGAATGTGAGGTTAGAATGGTTTATCAGTCTAGGTTCTTCGTTGTTTTACTCAGGTTGAGGAAAGTTGAATCTTGCTACCTCATGCAGAAAGAGAGAAACTACCAGAAAGATATTAGGATTTATCAGAGTATCCAAACACGTTTTGAATATCCAAACCTAGGAAAAGAAGAACTATTTTGGATTAATGGGTTTTAGTAGCTCAGGATAATAGGACTTTTGGTATCTTTTAATTCTTGAATCATGTGTAAATTCCTGGATCAATGAATTGTTGTCAACGGCAGGCTCATATTGTACCAGGGTCACTGCTTACATAGTCATATGGCATAACATTTACATTATAAACTATATACAGGCAATGTGGGAGATGTCATCTGGAGTTGTACCATATTTATACTCATATGGCAGGTCCAATGGTAGTCATGTGACTGGTGGAGTGGGATGTGACAGTTTCTAAAAGAAAGGGAAGATTTGAACACTTGAACAGAAACAAAGCAAAACAATAAAATAGATATATGCTGCAGGAATTTGGGGCTTTGGGGTGGAGACAAAATTTAGCATTCTAATATATAAATGAGCCTCAGGTATTTTTAGCATCTAAAGTCAGGCCATCTTTTTCTTCTTAGTCCTTGCTTGCATCCTATGTACTTTAGCCTTTCTGACAAAAAAGGCCTCATTTTTTGTGATTTTTGTGCTTTTAAAAGTACAAAATTATTTTAGACTGATTTCACCTGAATTAGAAAACAGTACATTTTCCCCCTGACTCAACACATTACTTAGAATTTTACTGACTACTGACCTTCACTTTCTCTGTAATTTTACATCGTGGTGCAATGGGGTACATAACTAATAAACTGAGTAGCCCATGATTTGAATCAGGTAGTGGAAGATTCAAGATCAGAGCACTGTATCCAAAGGCAAGTCTAGAAAAAGGCTGTTCACTCACACTAGTGATGTCAATATTTCTTAGCTGCTTTATCTTCTTTGTCTTTGTGGAAAAAGGAAGAAAACACAGAGAAAATAAAATAGTAGTATAATACTACCATGTATTTATTAAATACTAACTCCTGTACATGAATTATTTTACTTAATTCTCCCACTGCAGACAGGTTTTCTTTTCCTTATTTTATAAATGTGAAAACAAGTTGAGGGTGATTAAGTAATATGCTTACAGTTACACTGCTAGAAAATGGTGCAAACAGAACTAAATTCATATCTGTGCGTTTTCCACGTCAGGTCTACCTGAAAAGACATACGGTCATTGACCAGATTCTGTGGCTGCAGCCAGAAACAGTAGGACACTCCAGGTTTATTCACATATGTAGTACATTCACAAAACCCAAATCAACCAGCACAATCATCTTTTAAACTTAACATTTTCTTCACTTCAAAGGTATATTGTAATATTGATATTCAAGCAATTCCAACTTAGTAGAGAAATTGAGGTTATTTGGTAAGCTCAGTTACAAATGCTACATTGCTTTTTTAAAGTGGTAGAATTATGATTTACTAAATTACATAATTTCTGTCATTGGCAGCTTTTATCCAACAGATCTGTTGTTATTTTCCTTAATCTCTTTCTCCTTCAGTGGGTGCCATATTCCTCATCTTAGTGTTGGTTATAACTAGAGTTAATAACAGCTCACTTGAAGAGTGACTTCTTCAATCAGTAATACTTAACTAGACTTGAAAACAGAGAGGCACTATAAACACATAGTAGAATAAATCCCATCAAAGGAGTTAAGAAGTTCTACTCATATGTTGATTTATCAATGACTTATAAGGTGAAGTCAAATAATGCAAATAATGTGCAAATAATGCAACCACTCAGGTCTTCTAAAAAGTTTTATATATCAAGTATATATCAATTATAATACATGTTCTAATCTGTAAAAGAAGGAGCAAAGACATGAATGAGTAAATATATGTGCTCTAGCTAAATGCAAAACACACTGTTATACATTGCTGTTCTTTACCTTGACAGACATTTTAAAAGAATCCACTAATTCTTCACATTTTTAAAGTGGAAAAATGTAGAAAGAGGAGGGTAAAAATAGAAGACATATCTTTCAAGAGGCTGGTAGAGGAATTAGAGTCTGGAGAGGGTCCTAGGAGCCAAACAGCCAAGTGGGATTTGTGCTTAGGCAGGCTGGCTGGCAGGCGGCTTTTCAAGACAACAAAAATAAAACTTCAAGAACCCACTAACTTCAGCTAATAATGTCTAGGATTATATACCCCAAAATGAGAAGATCTTCTACACTCAGCTGCCTATTGGCCTTTGTCAGATTTTTGCACACTAGATGATATTTGGCAAAATCCTCCCTGACTTTCTCCCGTCCGTGTACCTCTCAAGAATGTGAAGCTATATTGAAAAATGTACAGTCTAAAGTATCAGAAGTCAGAGGCAAGAAGCTCTTCTGGCCTGTTTATAGAGATTGGAACAGAATGACTTGCTAGTCTCTTTGAGATTTTGTTTTATGTAAATGTTCCTATCTCCTGGAGAGTCCTCCCTTATGACTTTGTTAGAAAGGCCATATATATCCAGATTTCATTTAGGGAAAACATTTGTTCATTCAGGGAAAGAGAAAAACTAATTCCCTGGGGAGCACTGACATTGATGAGAAATAAAGCCAGAGCCCAACAATGGTGCCAGACCAGGAAAGCATCAGCATTGTAGAATGAAAGTCACAAGATGTTTCAACTTCACACAAAGGAAAGGGCGGGACCTTGTGAGAAAGTAAAACCACCCACTGGAAAGTTCTCTTTAAGTGTGTATTTTGGGGACAGAGAAAGTGAGGGCAGGCTGTCTCCAGAAAGGTACCCCTTAAGGTCTTCAGAGCCAAACTTTTTGTCCAGCCATTTTGTTGAGGAATGTTAAGTCAGTCTGAAATAGCATCAGCTGACTGGAAAACTATTTGACCTTCATTGGATCGTTAGTCATTCTTTTGCTTGAGTGGCTGAATGAAGAGTATGTCATTCTGTCATAGCAAAAATCTGGAGAAGGGGAAAAAACTTAAATCGATCCTTCCATCTAAGAAAGGCTTAGTTTCATTGGCATCTAACTGACACAAACACTCTTCACTGGGTTTCTGTTTACTGGTAGTAATTAAATATTCCTGTCTTCAACTTCACAGTCAAATGCCCTGGCTGATGAGTCGTACAATACTCTCCACTCTTAAAGGATGGGACTGGAATTATGCTTATTTTAAATTCCTCTGAACAGACATGTCTGCCTGGGTTCTCTCTTTCCCTTTATAAAATCTGTCCCATTCACCAAATGCAAGAAACTATTAAAATAAAAAATAATAAAATCTGTAGTGTGCAATACATCGACATTTGTAGTCCTGTTGTGGCTGTTAATTAGAGCTTATTCATATAAAAATCTGGATTGCAGATGAAAAATTAAAGCAATTGATGAATGCACAGGTTTTTAGTTATTTATTAAAACACTGAAAAATGAATAAAAAAGAAAAAAATGTAAGGTGACAGTAAGGCAAGCAAGACATCTGGGTGACATGACTTATCATCATTTTGCCACAAAGTGTTCCAACTGTGAGACCTTGATTGCCTTACATTTTTTTCTTTGTTTGCCTGCTTGCTTGTTTTGTAACCACTGCCTCCCTGAAGTTAGATGAAAGTGAAATGGTAATGTGAGTGACCACAGTTTTGGGAAAAAAGATGATGGTAAAATTTGGAGTCCTCTCTCCTTTAAGAAAGGAGTGAATAGCAATTGTCCTGGGTGGCTTTCAGTAACTAGTAAGATTAACCCCAGGAAAACCTCTTGTAGTTGGGACACTGATTGTTCTTTCTTATCTGGGGCAGAGTCTATGTGAGGAGCCTCAGCCCCATCTTTAAAAGGGAAGGGGATGAGGTGAAGGTCAGGAGTTATGCAGTCTCATTTTCTTCTTTAGAATTCCTGTGCTTGGGACAGTTCTTTATACACAATCTAGTTGGGGGCATCACCTAGAGACTTTGGACCCTAAAAATGCTTTATTTAGAGAGTTATATACTTTAGAGAGTTTTGCTTTGTATTTCTTGCTTCAACTTACCTGTAAATTACCTCAGGACTCCTTTTCGCTCTGCTACAATTGATCAGACCGCAATCTTCCTGCTTTATTCAAGAAATCAAAGGTCCGAAACTAAGCAACAGGAAATGAAGGAAAATCCAACAAATACTAGATGCTTGATAAATGGAAATACGTTTATCAAGGTCTCAAAATGAGACTTTTCTTTTCCCTTTTTTCCTTTTGTTTTCCTGATTTATACAATTTTATGAATTCTTTCATTTTTATAGAAAGTATGTGAATTAGATTCTTGGAAGGGCCAAGCGTTTCTTTTGGATCATCTTTCTTGTCAATACTCAAAAAAAAAAAAATTATACTGAATCTATTAGCATTTTGAGCTCTTATTTAACTTTAGTAATTAGAGCAATGTAAATCAACATAAGAATGCATGATGAAAACCATCAAGTTCGGAAGATTTGAGATTTGAGCTGAGCTGGAAAGAAATTTGTGTGAGTAAAAAAGGAAGGGAAGTCTGTGTGTGCAGTGCTTTTCTCTAGCTTAGGTAGCCACACACCTAAATTATCTCTATATTGACCTTATTTTCTACCTTCTATTCTCATAAATAGATTTGCATTTATTAGGTTGTTTTGTCTACATCCTATGCTAGACACATTGTATCTTATCTCTGATCTTCATCACAACCCTGAAAGTCAATATTCATCAACCTAGTTTATAAAACATGTGACACACCTTGGAACTGATCTATCTTGCTTTAAAGTCAGTACTGTTCCAGTGCACCATACTGCTTCTGTGTGATTGATGATTATGGCAATGGAAGTAAACATGGTTGTTTAAAGAATGCTAAAGACTCTATGATGACTAGATTAAGCATATGCATTGGGGAGTAGATGAGTTAAGTTTGAAGACATTGTTTTGGATCAGTTAAGGGTGATTCTCAAATATCAGAGGTGAAGACCATACTGTATTCTGGAAGCTACAGAGAGCCATTCAAGAAGAGGCAGAGTATGAATGCTACTGACATCATAAAACATAAGTCTTCATTGATTAATTTTAATGCCAGAGGCAGGATTTGAACCCAAGTTCCTGTCATTCCTGGACACTCACTGAGCAATGATACGTTAAGTACTGGCTATTTGCAACAGATATCAATCAGGCATCTGCTGTTCAAAGCAAATATATATTGAATACATGCTATAAAAAGAACAAATTACGTTGCTCTTTAGATACCAAGGAGTTTACAAATAATGCCTCCCTTTGAAAATACTTAAAATCTTCCTACAGGATTAGACTTAATCATTTGGAAGCTCTATTAATAAAAAAAAAAAAATGAGCAATAGCGGTTCACTAGTAAAAAAAAAAAATTAAGGAAATACATGAGTATATAGCAAGTAATGACTCAGATAATATTGGGTAATTTAATTCTTATAACAAACCAAATTTAACCGCAAGTGACACCTGTTAGGAATGTCAGAATGTTAATCATATAAGCTGCACAGGTATATTTGTGAATTGAGTGTTTAGAGTATTTATTTCTTACCAACATATTACAATTGCACAAAAACAAATCTGAAAAATTATACATCTGCTTGGTGAACTCCAAGTAAAGAGTATGTTATTATTATTATTATTTTTTTTTTGAGCCATTGACTGTAACCTTAAGATCACAAAGAAAATGATTCACAGAAGTGAAAGAGATGACCTAGCTCTACCCTGTGACTTGGTAATCACACCCTATATCAAGAGCAAACATACTCAATGAAGCTAACTCCATGGCCTCTTCTAAGAAGGCTCTTTACCATTATCATCCCTCCCAATCTCCACATTTTTTCGAGGCCCATATTTTTTCATTTGTTGAGAGACCCTCCTACTGATATTTGGGCCTATTAGGTAGCCATAAATGGACTTTAAGTAGTGCTAATTTCTGACTCTGGTTTTCCCCTCAGGTTCACTGTAACCAGTTTGATTGACAGCACCCCTTCCTGGGTCTTAGGTGTAGCTATTATGTGTGCCCATGTAAGCCAGCTTGTACTTCATCCAGGCAAGAAGGTCATCCCTTTTCTCATGGTAGAGCAATCACTTTACCAAAGAAATCACACTATCAATGAATAGATCACTCCTGGCCAACTACTCCATATATATATATAATAAAAAAAGAAGCAGGTTATTCAGCCCATGTCTTATCTCAAATCTAGGTCTAGCTCTACATATTGGATAAGAATGTGGCTGTGTATTATCAGGGGCATTTGAAACATACCCACATCCCTAATTGATCTCCAAAAGTGTAACTCCCTGCAGTTAGAAGTTTCTGCATCAGTCAGCCCTGCCTAAGACAAACATTCAGATGCAAAAGTTCTTCCTGTAGGATGACATTCATGTATATCAGCAACCTCAATTTTTGGTTGACATAAAATCTATGGTTAGATTTATCCTATAAATTAGATAAATTTTAACAAAGTTGGAGGATTATAAAAGATGCAGCTGGGATGAAAATAGCTGATTTGAGAGATCTACAATGGGAATCAAGAGAGGTTCACAAGACAATTCTTGTGAAATTCTTGTGGGAAGGGAGGCAATTTTAAAAGAAAGTGTTTAGGACTGTAATGACTCAATGTATTATTTTCCACAATCTAGCCAATGGGCTGCCTACACAATTTACCTAAGAGATCTGAGATTTTACAGCATTTAGAGACAGTTGAGTTACTGAGTCCCTTCCATTTATCTGTCCTTCTAAATGTTAAGAACATTTTGTTAATTCTCAATTTTAGATATTCTTCCACCATTAACACCATTAACAAGACATATCATGTCCCTTTAATGCAGATGGAATTCACTGAAGACCATTGACTCTGGTATGGATGAATGTTGGTTAAAGTATTCAGACCTAAGTCTGCCTTTTTATTTTAATTCATTATGTAAATCCTGAAACACTTCTTCAGATATATTCAAACTCTTCTTTATGTTGTAATCTATATGATAATGCCATGAAAATCTCATCAAACATTTTACCCTGCTCCTTTCTTTGATGATTTACAAACTGATGGTACTTGCTCTACCAAAGGACACTTCTCAGCTATTATCAAAATACAGCCCACGTTCAAGGTGCTTGAATTATATGTCTCTATTACCTGTCAGTCAACAAGAAGTGTGATCATATTTGTTTACACTGGTAAAAGTATGTAAAAGCAAAGAGGTTATTGTAATCATTTAATTCACCAGTAATTTATTGGACTACCTTTTGCATAACAGTGACCTAAAGAATACATTTTATTGTTAATGGAAGGGAGAGAAGCTTAACGATAGTTACCATTTACTTTGTTCCAAGCACTTTAGAAAAAATATTTTATTTTCCCAGTTCCTAGTTCTTTTCTTTTATTTTTTTTTAGGGTGAGAAGACTGGGGCTTAGTGACATTAAGTAACTTTCACCAAAGCCACATGGTTACGTAGTGTTAGAACTGGGATTCAAACTAGATTTGTGACCCTAAAGCCAGCACTTGGCACTGGGCTATAGCACCCCCCTCTAAATAGCACTCTTACCACTGCAGTAGTTCAAACTCTCTAAACAGACTTGAGAGCAATCTCTGAAATGGTGAATATGCAGAAGTGTTGAGTGGTCTGCTGAAGCCTCATCCTTCCAATCTTTGTTTTTCACGTGAACTATATCCAACAGAAGCACCTTAGGTAGACCCAAACCACCTCAGTTTCCAATCCATTGTCAGGAAAGAGGAACTGGTGAGCAAGCTCAGTCACAAGGTGAGGTTTAATAACTTCTTCCTACCTATAGGTGTAGCTTCTTTGGAGGAATTTACAGCTATTTTCTTTTCTCCTCTATTCCTCAGCTAAACTAACACCCATAGTATGTCTGCCTTGAATCCCATTTTATCACTCTCCCAATTCACTCTTCCTCTCCTGTTGAGGACACTCCAGGACCTTTAGCCTTTATAGCTAGGATAAATATTTCTGTGCAGCTAGTACCAGCCCCTCCAAATAGAGCAGGGTTTATCACACAGTTCATTAGAATCATCAGGGAAAATTGCTCCCTCCTGCTCTGCTGCCCATCCCTAACGTTTCCCATTCTGATTGGTAGGCCTGGATTGGGTTGCAGTTTTCCTATGACATCTCAAAATTTGAGAACCAAGTCCTAAGAGATTATAGTTCTCATACCTCTAGCTGTGGTGTGGGATCATGTCATGAATGGAAGAACTCTAGTAACCTTGACATGTTTATGCCTGATTACATTACTCATGAAGTGAAAAAATTCACTTTACAAAACCATCTTTCTTGTCATTAGAGTCCATCAGTCTTGTTCATTGGTATAATTTGAAAGCTACTTATGGAGCATGATGTATAGTAAGTGCTCAATAAATATTTGATTAATCTGAATCAATGTTGGGAGACTGAAAGGATGAAAGAATGGATGAGTGGAATGCCTGTTGACTGGACTACCCTGTTCTTTTCTCCTCACTGCATACACCTGGTCCCCAAGATAATAACTTTAAATGGCTCCTTAGAATTAAGGTGTTGTTACAACACATCAAACTAGTCTATTTTACAGGACCCCTGGACAAAATATTTATTTGTTTTATTTTTTTTAACATCTTTATTGGAGTATAATTTTTCACAATGGTGTGTTAGTTTCTGCTGTATAACAAAGTGAATCAAATTTACATATACATATATCCCCAAATCTCCTCCCTCTTCTGTCTCACTCCCACCTTCCTTATCCCACCCCTCTAGGTGGACAAAAAACACCGAGCTGGGGCTTCCCTCGTGGCACAGTGGTTGAGAGTCGGCCTGCCAATGCAGGGGACATGGGTTCGTGCCCCAGTCCAGGAAGATCCCACATGCCACGGAGCAGCTAGGCCCGTGAGCCATGGCTGCTGAGCCTACGTGTCCAGAGCCTGTGCTCTAAAAGAAAAAAAAAAAGAAGAAAAAAAGAAAAAAAAAAAAAAAAAAAAAAAAAAAAAAAAACAAGAAAAAACAAAAAAACACCAAGCTGATTTCCCTATACTATGTGGCTGCTTCCCAGTAGCCATCTATTTCACATTTGGTATTGTATATATGTCTATGCCACTCTCTCACTTTGTCCCAACTTACACTTCAACCTCCCCATGTCATCAAGTCCATTCACTATGTCTGCATCTATATTCATGTCCTGCCCCTAGGTTCCTCAGAACCATTTTGTTGTTGTTGTTGTTCCATATATATGTGTTAGCATATGGTGCTTGTTTTTCTCTTTCTGACTTACTTCCCTGTGTGACAGTCTCTAGGTCCAACCATCTCACTACAAATAACTCAATTTCATTTATCTTTATGGATAATATTCCACTGTATATATGTGCCACATCTCTAACCATTCATCTGTCAATGGACACGTAGGTTGCTTCCATGTTCTGGCTATTGCAAACAGAGCTGAAATGAACATTGTTGTACATGATTTTTTTTGAATGATCATTTTCTCAGTGTATATACCCAGCAGTGGGATTGCTGGGTCATAGGGTAGTTCTATTTTTAGTTTTTTAAGGAACATCCATACTGTTCTCCATAGTGGCTATATCAATTTACATTCCCACTAACAGTGCAAGAGGGTGCCCTGTTCTCCACACCCTCTCCAGTATTTATTGTTTGTAGATTTTTTGATGATGGCCATTCTGACCTGTGTGAGGTGATACCTCATCGTAGTGTGATTTGCATTTCTCTAATGATTAGTGATGTTGAGCATTGTTTCATGTGTTTGTTGACAATCTGTATACCTTTTTGGAGAAATGTCTATTTGGTCTTCTGCCCATTTTTCAATTGGGTTGTTTGTTTTTTTAATATTGAGCTGCTTGTATTTTTTGGAGGTTAATCCTTTGTCAGTTGCTTTGTTTGCAAATATTTTCTCCCATTCTGAGTGTTGTCTTTTCATCTTGTTATGGTTTCCTTTGCTATGCAAAAGATTTTAAGTTTCATTAGGTCCCATGTGTTTATTTTTGTTTTTATTTCCATTCCTCTAGGAGATGGGTCAAAAAGGGTTTATGTCAGAGGGAGGTCTGTCTCTGTTTTCCTTTAAGAGTTTTATAGTGTCTGGCCTTACATTTAGGTCTTTAATCCATTTTGAGGTTTTTTTTCTTTTTCTTTTTTTTTTTGGTAGTGTGTAGGGAGTGTTCTAATTTCATTCTTTCATGTGTAGCCAAACAGTTTTCCCAGCACCACATATTGAAGAGGCTGCCTTTTCTCCATTGTATATACTTGCCTCATTTATCAAAGATAAGGTGACCATAAGTGTGTGGGTTTATCTCTAGACTTTCTATCCTGTTCCATTGATCTATATTACTGTTTTTGGGCCAGTGCCATACTGTCTTGATTACTGTAGCTTTGTAGTATAGTCTGAAGTCCAGGAGCCTGATTCCTCTAGTTCCATTTTTCTTTCTTAAGATTGCTTTGGCTATTTAGGGTCTTTTGTGTTTCCATACAAATTGTGAAACGTTTTGTTCTAGTTCTGTGAAAAATGTCATTGGTAGTTTGATATGGATTACCCTGAATCTGTAGATTGCTTTGGGTAGTAGAGTCATTTTCACAATGTTATCTTTCAATCCAAACACACGGTATATCTCTCCATCTGTTTGTATCATCTTTAATTTCATTCATCAGTGTCAAATAGTTTTCTGTATACAGGACTTTTGTCTCCTTAGGTAGGTTTATTCCAACGTGTTTTATTCTTTTTTTGCAGTGGTAAATGGGAGTGTTTCATTAAATTCAATTTCAGATTTTTCCTCATTAGTGTATAGGAATGCAAGAGATTTCTGTGTGTTAATTGTGAATCCTGCTACTTTACCAAATTCATTGATTAGCTCTAGTAGTTTTCTGGTAGCATCTTTAGGGTTCTCTATGTATAGTATTATGTCATCTGCAAACAGTGACAGCTTTACTTCTATTCTGATTTGGATTCATTTTATTTCTTTTACTTCTGTGATTGCTGTGGCTAAAACCTCCAAAATTATGTTGAATAATAGTGGTGAGAGTGGGCAACCTTGTCCTGTTCCTCATATTAGTGGATATGATTTCAGTTTTTCACCATTGAGAACAATGTTGGCTGTGGGTTTGTCATATATGGCCTATATTATGTTGAAGTAAGTTCCCTCTAGGCCTACATTCTAAAGGATTTTTATCATAAATGGATGTTGAATTCTGTCAAAAGCTATTACTGCATCTATTGAGATGATCGTATGTTTTTTATCCTTCAATTTGTTAATATGGTGTATCGCATTGATTGCTTTGCATATATTGAATAATCCTTGCATTATTGAGATAAATCCCACTTGCCATGGTGTATGACCCTTTTAATGTTCGGTTGAATTCTGTTTTCTAGTATTTTGTTGAGGATTTTTGCATCTACGTTCATCAGTGATATTGGCCTGTAGTTTTCTTTTTTTGTAACATCTTTTCATGGTTTGGGTATCAGGGTTATGGTGGCCTCCTAGAATGAGTTTGTGAGTGTTCTTCCCTCTGCTATATTTTGGAAGAGTTTGACAAAGATAAGTGTTAGCTCTTCTCTAAATGTTTGATAGAATTCACCTGTGAAGCCATCTGGTTCTGGACTTTTGTTTGTTGGAAGATTTTTAATCACAGTTTCAATTTCAGTGCTTGTGATTGGTCTGTTTGTATTTTCTTTTTCTCCCTGGTTCAGTTTTGGGAGGTTGTACTTTTCTAAGGATTTGTCCATTTCTTCCAGGTTGTCCATTTTATTGGCCTATAGTTACTTGTCGTAATCTCTCATGATCCTTTGTATTTCAGAAGTGTCAGTTTTTACTTCTCCTTTTTCATTTTCAATTCTGTTGTATTGAGTCTTCTCCCTTTTTTTCTTGATGAGTCAGGCTAGGGTTTATCAATTTTGTTTATCTTCTCAAATAACCAGCTTTTAGTATTATTGATCTTTGCTTCTGTTTCCTTCATTTATTTTTCGTTTATTTCTGATCTGATCTTCATGATTTGTTTCCGTCAGCTACCTTTGGGGTTTTTTTTGTTTTTTGTTCTTCTTTCTCTAATTGCTTTAGGTGTAAAATTTGGTTGTTTATTTGAGATTTTTCTTTTTTCTTGAAGTATAATTCTGTTGTATGAGTCCTCTCCCTTTTTTTCTTGATGAGTCTGGCTAATGGTTTATCAATTTTGTTTATCTTCTCAAATAACCAGCTTTTAGTATTATTGATCTTTGCTTCTGTTTCCTTCATTTATTTTTCGTTTATTTCTGATCTGATCTTCATGATTTGTTTCCGTCAGCTACCTTTGGGGTTTTTTTTGTTTTTTGTTCTTCTTTCTCTAATTGCTTTAGGTGTAAAATTTGGTTGTTTATTTGAGATTTTTCTTTTTTCTTGAAGTAGGATTGTATTGCTATAAACTTCCCTCTTAGAACTGCTTTTGATGCATCTCATAGGTTTTGGGCTGTCATGTTTTCATTGTCATTTGTTTCTAGGTACTTTTTGATTTCCTCTTTGATTTATTCAGTGATCTCTTGGTTATTTAGTAGTGTACTGTTTAGCCTCCATGTGTTTTCATTTTTTACAGTATTTTTTTTCTGCAATTCATATCTAGTCTCATAACATTGTGGTTAGAAAATATACTTGATATGATTCTAATTTTCTTAAATTTACCAATGCAGATATGTGACTGAATATATGATCTATCCTGGAGAATGTTCCATGAGCACTTGAGAAGAGAGTGTATTCTGTTGTTTTTGGATGGAATGTCCTATAAATATCAATTAAGCCCATCTTGTTTAATATATCATTTAAAGCTTGTGTTTCTGTATTTATTTTCATTTTGGATGATCTGTCCATTGGTGAAAGTGGGGTGTTAATGTCCCCTACTATGATTGTGTTACTGTCTATTTCCCCTTTTATGGCTGTTAGCGTTTGCCTTATGTATTGAGGTGCTCTTATGTTGGGTACATAAATATTTACATTTTTTATATATTTTTCTTGGATTGATCCCTTGATCATTATGTAGTGTGCTACTTTGTCCCCTGTAATAGTCTTTATTTTAAAGTCTATTTTGTCTGATATGAGAATCGCTACTCCAGCTTTCTTTTGATTTCCATTTGGATGGAATATCTTTTTCCATCCCTTCCCTTTCAGTCTGTATGTGTCCCTAGGTCTGAAGTGGGTCTCTTGTAGACAGCATATATATGGGTCTTGTTTTTGTATCCATTCAGCCAGTCTGTGTCTTTTGTTGGGGGCCATTAATCCTTTTACATTTAAGGTAGTTATTGATATGTATGTTCCTGTTTCCATTTTCTTAATTGTTTTGCAATTGTTTTTTGTAGGTCTTTTTCTTCTCTTGTGTTTTCTGCCTAGAGAAGTTCCTTTAGTATTTGGTGTAATGTTGATTTGGTGCTGCTGAATTCTCTTAGCTTTTGCTTGTCTATAAAGCTTTTAATTTCTCCATCAAATCTGAATGAGATCCTTGCTGTATAGAGTAATTTTGGTTGTAGGTTTTTCCCTTTCATCACTAAATATGTCTTGCCACTCCCTTCTGGCTTGCAAAGCTTCTTCTGAAATATCAGCTGTTATCCTTATGGGGATTCCTTTGTATGTTATTTGTTGCCTTTCTCTTGTTGCTTTTAACATTTTTTCTTTGTATTTAATTTTTGATAGTTTGATTATTTTGAGTGGTGGCTTGTTTCTTCTTGGATTTATCCTGTATGGGACTCTCTGTGTTTTCTGGACTTTATTGACAATTTCCTTTCCAATATTAGGAAAGTTTTCAACTATAATCTCTTTAAATATTTTCTCAATCCCTTTGTTTTTCTCTTCTTGTGGAAGCCTTATAATTCAAATGTTGGTGCATTTAATGTTGTCCCAGTCGTCTCTGGGACTGTCCTCAATTCTTTTCATTCTTTTTTGTTTATTCCGCTCTGTGGCAGTTATTTCCACTATTTTATCTTCCACATCACTTTTCCGTTCTTCTGCCTCAGTTATTCTGCTATTGATTCCTTCTAGAGAATTTTAAATTTTATTTATTGTGCTGTTCATCACTGTTTGTTTGCTCTTTAGTTCTTCTAAGTCCTTGTTAAATGTTTCTTTCATTTTCTCCATTCTATTTCCAAGATTTTGGATCATCTTTGCCATCATTACTCTGAACTCTTTCTCAGATAGACTGCCTATTTCCTCTTCAATTTTTTGGTCTAGTGGGTTTTTCACTTACTCCTTCATCTGCTGTGTATTTCTTTGTCTTCTCATTTTGCCTAACTTATTGTGTTTGTGGTCTCCTTTTCACAGGCTGCATGTTCATAGATCCCTTTGTTTTTGGTGTCTGCCCCCAGTGGGTAAGGTTGTTTCAGTGGGTTTTGTAGGATTTCTGGTGGAGGGGACTGATACTTGTGTTCTGGTGGATAATGTTGGATCTTGTCTTTCTGGTGGGCAGGACCACGTCTGATGGTGTGTTTGGGGGTGTCTGTTAACTTATTATGATTTTAGATGACCTCTCTGCTAATGGGTGCGGATGTGTTCCTCTCTTGCTCATTGTTTGGCATAGGGTGTCCAGCACTGTAACTTGCTGGTCCTTGAGGTGAGCTGGGTCTTAGCATTGAGACGGAGATCTCTGGGAGAGCTTTCAGCATTTGATACTATGTGGGACTGGGAGGTATCTGCTGGGCCAATGTCTGAACTCATGTCTTCCACCTCAGAGTTTCAGGCCTGACACCCGGCTGGAGCACCAACATCCTGTCAGCCATATGGCTTAGTGACACTCAAGCAGAGAGGGCAGCAGGCTGAGCTGACCATCCACAGAGCAAATCCAGGGGCACCATTTGGCCAGGGAACCTGGCCTGCAAGCCAGCTTGAGTTAAGACCATGAACCTGGACAAAATATTTATAAATGATTCTAGTCAACCTAGGTGAAGTATCAAATCCTTCTATAGCTCATCTTTGCCTTCTGAGGAATTGAATTTATGTGTAACACAGTGATTTACCTAGGTGACAAACATTCAACCACACATTTTCCCATCCCAGTTCTAATTGTTTTGTTTTGTTTCCATTAGAAGTCTTAACCCCTATGGACCCAGTTCAATTTTATTCAGTTTACAAAACCTGATGAGGTTTTAGGTAGAAGTGGTATGGCCATAGGTCCAAGTGTATATCCATATGAAACAGTATTAGTAAAAATATGACTTACTTTTATGATAGATTTCAAATTAAATTTTCAGTTACTTAAAAGTTTTCTTAAAATGTGTACCATGGGGCTTCCCTGGTGGCACAGTGGTTGAGAGTCCGCCTGCCAATTCAAGGAACACGGGTTCGTGCCCCAGTCTGGGAAGATCCCACATGCCACAGAGTGGCTGAGCCCATGAGCCATGTCCGCTGAGCCTGAGCGTCTGCAGCCTGTGCTCCACAATGGGAGAGGCCACTGCAGTTAGAGGCCCGCATACTGCAAAAAAAAAAAAATAAATAAAAAAATTGTGTACCAGGTACTAAAGTTTTTTTGATATATTTAAAGAAGTTTATTCTATGCCTGAACTCTTTGGTTATCAGGGTCCTAAAGAATATGATGCAGAGAACACTTACTGCAAGGAAAGTGTTCTTTTATAGCATCCTTTAATGTGCATTATAGCTCTAAAAGAAATGGAAGTCAAGATTTCCAAATATATTAGGTTCCTGAAGTTATCACTCAGCAGTATTTGGCACAAGGAGAGATGATAGGTGAAGTTTGTATAGTCCTTGTTAAACCCTGGGTTTAATTTTTTTTTTTTTTTAGGACAGTCGTATTAAAACAGGCTTTTAAAAAATATACTGCCATTCCAGCAGCATAAAAAATGCTTACAATAAGTTCACCCAATGCCTACTGATAATGGCTCAACAAAATAAATGGTGAAATGAAACAAGCATTGCTCAAACTGTGTTTAAAATAACCTTTAGGCATTTGGGGATTTTTATTGGCAACAATTTAGTGGCAAACTACTCAGTGTAAAAGAACAGTTTAAAGGTTAATAGGAAAAAATCTGGCATTAACAATGTGGTAGATTACAGTGAGAACAATAGTGAGGTTACTGCAGAGAGCAATGTACCTAGATAATTAAACTTAAACCATTTTGGTCCAGCAGCAGTGCAAGATATGCCTGCTGGGAACATGAGAGACCCATATGCAAAGCTGACTCTGAGAGTAAGAAATTGGCTTCTCAGTTACACAGGTAGGTATAAATGGAGAGTTGAGCAAGTGCAGAGAAGGAAGGCAAATCATTGGGATTCACTTTTCATCCTTTCCCTGCTTTATTTTTTTTGAACTTCAAAGGTTATTATGATCATTTTAGTTATTTATGGTGGTAGACATCATATCTCCCTCTTAATCTGTTTTAAAATTATTAACAAACAACTTGAAGGTGTCAAAAACCTTGGAGATTCATAGCAAGATAATGTGTAGATAGAATTATCCATAGTTTGAAGTTAAAGTTTAAATCCTGACGCAGTTACTTTCTCCAGTCTTTCATGAAGAGTCCAATAGCATTTTTGTGTCTCCATTGCTCAGTCTGCATGATAGTGAAACAAATGTTAATCATGATCTTGCGATGCAGAGTGATTAATTAATAATCAATTAGGTCTTATGCTAAAAAATGATTTTTTGGGCAGTTTTGGATATATGTTGCTTAGAAGTCCACTGCTGTCTGCAATTGCTTTTGACAAGCCATATATATATGAACTATAGGGTTTTATTAATGGCCACAGCATAGCAGGAAGGAACCTGGACAATACACAAAATAAGGTCATGGATCTTTACATATCAATGTTGAACGACACAGTTAAAAGCTACTGAATTGCTGATGTACAAAATAATAACCATGGGATCATCCAATTTAATTTATTCTACTTGGTCTTTTAAAGTATTTTTTATTCATAGTCTTTATTATTGTTGTTTTTGTTTTTTGCTCTCCATCATTTTTTTAATTTAAATTTATTTATTTTTTATATAGCAGGTACTTAGTTAATCATTTCATAAATATTAGTGTATATGTGTCAAACCCAATCTCCCAATTCATCACACCACCATCCCCCATGCCACTTTCCCCCTTTGGTGTCCATACATTTATTCTCTACATCTGTGTCTCTACTTCTGCCCTGCAACCCAGTTCATCTGTACCATTTTTCTAGGTTCCACATATCCGAGTTAATATACGATCTTTGTTTTTCTCTTTCTGACTTATTTCTCTCTGTATGACAGTCTCTAGATCCATCCACGTCTCTACAAATGACCCAATTTCATTCCTTTTTATGGCTGAGTAATATTACATTGTATATATGTACCACAGATCCTTTATCCATTCGTCTATTGATGGGAATTTAGGTTGCTTCCATGATCTGGCTATTTTAAATAGTGCTGCAATGAACATTGGGGTGCATGTGTCTTTTGGAATTATGGTTTTCTCTGGGTATATGTCCAGTAGTGGGATTGCTGGGCCATATGGTAATATTATTTTTAGTTTTTTAAGGAACCTCCATGCTGTTGTCCATAATGGCTGTATCAATTTATATTCCCACCAACAGTGCAAGAGGGTTCCCTTTTCTCCACGCCCTCCTCAGCATTTGTTGTTTGTAGATTTTCTGATGATGTCCATTCTAACTGGTGTGAGGTGATATCTCATTGTAGTTTTGATTTGCATTTCTCTAATAATTAGTGATGTTGAGCAGCTTTTCTTGTGCTTCTTGGCCATCTGTATGTTTTCTGTGGAGAAATGTCTATTTAGGTCTTCTGCCATTTTTGGATTGGGTTGTTTGTTTTTTAATATTGAACTGCATGAGCTGTTTATATATTTTGGAGATTAATCCTTTGTCCATTGATTCATTTGGAAATATTTTCTCCCATTCTGAGTGTTGTCTTTTCATCTTGTTTATGGTTTCCTTTGCTGTGCAAAAGATTTTAAATTTCATTAAGTTCCATTTGTTTATTTTTATTTCCATTTTTCTAGGAGGTGGGTCAAAAAGGATTTATGTCATATGCTGTGATTTATGTCATAGAGTGTTCTGTCTATGTTTTCCTCTAAGAGTTTTATAGTGTCTGGCCTTACATTTAGGTCTTTAATGCATTTTGAGTTTATTTTTTTGTACGGTGTTAGGGAGTGTTCTAATTTCATTCTTTTACATGTAGCCGTCCAGTTTCCCCAGCACCAAATATTGAAGAGGCTGTCTTTTCTTCACTGTATATTCTTGACTTCTTTATCAAAGATAAGGTGACCATAAGTGTGTGGGTTTATCTCTGGACTTTCTATCCTGTTCCATTGATCTATATTACTGTTTTTGGGCCAGTACCATACTGTCTTGATTACTGTAGCTTTGTAGTATAGTCTGAAGTCAAGGAGTCTGTTTCTTCCAGCTCCACTTTTTTCCCTGAAGACTGCTTTGGCTAGTCAGGATCTTTTGTGTTTCCATACAAATTTTAAGATGTTTTGTTCTAGTTCTCTAAAAAATGCAATTGGTAATTTGATAGGGATTGCATTGAATATGTAGATTGTTTTGAGTAGGATAGTCATTTTCACAATATTGATTCTTCCAATCCAAGAACATGGTATATCTCTCCATCTGTTGGTATCATCTTTAGTTTCTTTCATCAGTGTCTTACAGTTTTCTGCATACAGGTCTTTTGTCTCCCTAAGTAGGTTTATTCCTAGGTATTTTATTCTTTTTGTTGCAATGGTAAATGGGAGTGTTTCCTTAATTTCTCTTTCAGATTTTTCACCATTAGTGTATAGGAATACAAGAAATTTCTGTGCATTCATTTTGTATCCTGCAACTTTACCAAATTCATTGAGAAGCTCTAGTTGTTTTCTTGTGGCATCTTTAGGATCCTCTATGTATAGTGTCATGTCATCGGCAAACAGTGACAGTTTTACTTCTTCTTTTCCAATTTGTATTCCTTTTTCTTCTCTGATTGCCTTGGCTAGGATTTCCAAAACTCTGTTGAATAATAGTGGCGAGACTGAACATCCTTGTCTTGCTCCTGACCTTACAGGAAATGCTTTCAGTTTTTCACCATTGAGAATGATGTTGGCTGTGAGTTTTTCATATATGGCCTTTATTATGTTGAGGTAGGTTGCCCCTATACTTTTGTTTTCTTGTGGCATCTTTAGGATCCTCTATGTATAGTGTCATGTCATCGGCAAACAGTGACAGTTTTACTTCTTCTTTTCCAATTTGTATTCCTTTTTCTTCTCTGATTGCCTTGGCTAGGATTTCCAAAACTCTGTTGAATAATAGTGGCGAGACTGAACATCCTTGTCTTGCTCCTGACCTTACAGGAAATGCTTTCAGTTTTTCACCATTGAGAATGATGTTGGCTGTGAGTTTTTCATATATGGCCTTTATTCTGTTGAGGTAGGTTGCCCCTATACTCACTTTCTGGAGAGTTTTTATCATAAATGGGTGTTGAATTTTGTCAAAATTTTTTTATGCATCTATTGAGATGCTCATATGTTTTTTAATCTTCAATTTGTTAATATGGTGTATCACATTGATTTATTTGCGTATATTGAAGAATCCTTGTATCCCTGGTATAAATTCCTGTTGATCATGTTGTATGATCCTTTTATTTTTGTTTTTTGTTTGTTTGTTTGTTTGGTTTTGGTTTTTTTTTGCGTTATGCATGCCTCTCACTGCTGTGGCCTCTCTCATTGCGGAGCACAGGCTCTGGACTCGCAGGCTCAGCGGCCATGGCTCACGGGCCCAGCCGCTCCATGGCACGTGGGATCCTCCCGGACCAGGGCACAAACCCGTGTCCCCTGCATCAGCAGGTGGACTCTCAACCACTGCGCCACCAGGGAAGCCCTGTATGATCCTTTTAATGTGTTCTTGGATTCTGTTTGCTAGTATTCTGTTGAGGATTTTTGCATATATATATTCATCAGTGATACTGGTCTGTAATTTTCTCTTTTTGTAGTATCTTTGACTGTTTTTGGTATCAGGGTGATGGTGGCTTCATCAAATGTGTTAGGGAGTGTTTCTTCATCTACAATTTTTTGGAAGAGTTTGAGAAGGATGAGTGTTAGCTCTTCTCTAAATGTTTGATAGAATGCACTTGTGAAGCCATCTGGTCCTGGAATTTTTTTTTTTGTTGGAATATTGTTAATCACAATTTCAATTTCATTAGTTGTGATTGGTCAGTTCATATTTTCTATTTCTTCCTGGTTCAGTCTCAGAAGGTTTTAGCTTTGTAAGAATTTGTCTATTTCTTCCAGGTTGTCCATTTTATTGCTTGTAGTAGTGTCTTAGGATGTTTTGTATTTCAGTGGTGTCTGTTGTAACTTCTCCTTTTTCATATCTAATTTTATTGATTTGAGTCCTCTCCCTCTTTTTCTTGATGAGTCAGCCTAATGGTTTATCAATTTTGTTTATCCTCTCAAAGAACCAGCTTTTAGTTTTATTGATCTTTCTTACTGTTTTCTTTGTTTCTATTTCATTTATTTCTGCTCTGATCTTTGTGATTTGTTTCATTCTACTAACTTTGGGTTTTGTTTGTTCTTCCTTCTCCAGTTCCTTTAGGTGTAAAGTCATATTGATTTTTTGATATTTTTCTTGTTTCTTGAAATAGGATTTTATTTGTATAAACTTCCCTCTTAGAACTGCTTTTGCTGCATCCCTAGGTTTTGGATATTCGTGTTTTCATTGCCATTTTTCTCTAGGTATTCTTTGATTTCCTCTTTGATTTCTTCAGTGATCTCTTTGTTATTTAGTAACGTGTTGTTTAACCTCGATATGTTTGTGTTTTTTACGTTTTTTCCCTTGTAATTGATTTCTAATCTCATAGCATTGTGGTCAGAAAAGACGCCTGATATGATTTCAATTCTCTTAAACTTACTGAGGCTTCATTTATGACCCAAGATGTAATCTATCCTGAAGAATGTTCCATGTGCACTTGAGAAGGTATAATCTGCTGCTTTTGGATGGAATGTCCTATAAATATCAATTAAATGTATCTGGTCTATTTGTGTCATTTAAAGCTTGCATTTCCTTATTAATTCTCTGTTTGGATGATCCGTCCATTGGTGTAAGTAAGGTGTTAAAGTCCCCCACTATTACTGTGTTACTGTCAATTTCCTCTTTTATAGCTGTTAGCAGTTGACTTATGAATTGAGGTGCTCCTATGTTGGGTGCATATATATTTATAATTGTTATATCTTCTTCTTTGGTTGATCCCTTGATCATTATGTAGTGTCATTCCTCGTCTCTTGTAGTATTCTTTACTTTATAGTGTATTTTATATATTATGAGTATTGCTACTCCAGCTTTCTTTTTATTTCCATTTCCATAGAATATCTTCTTCCATTCCCTCACTTTCAGTTTGTATGTGTCCCTAGGTGTGAAGTGGTAGCACTAGGCAGCATATATATGGGTCTTATTTTTGTATCCATTCAGCGAGCTTGTGTCTTTTCGTTGGAGCATTTAATCCATTCACGTTAAGGTAATTATCGATATGTATGTTCCTATTACCATTATCTTAATTGTTCTGGGTTTGTTTTTGTAGGTCCTTTCCTTCTCTTGTGTTTCCCACTTAGAGAAGTTCCTTTAGCATTTGTTGCAAATCTGGTTTGGTTTATCTGAATTCCCTTAGCTTTTGCTTGTCTGTAAAGCTTTTGATTTCTCCATCAAATCTGAATGAGATCTTTGAAGGGTAGAGTAATCTTGGTTGTAGTTTCTTCCTTTTCATTACTTTAAATAGATCATGCCACTCCCTTCTTCCTTGTAGAGTTTCTGCTGAGAAATCTGCTGTTAACTTTATGGGAGTTCCCTTGTATGTTAATTTTTGTCTTTCCCTTGTTGCTTTCAATAATATTTTTTGTCTTTAATTGTTTTTTTTGTTTTTGTTTTGTTTTTGATTACTGTGTATCTTGGCATGTTTCTCTTTCAGTTTGTATGTGTCCCTAGGTGTGAAGTGGTAGCACTAGGCAGCATATATATGGGTCTTATTTTTGTATCCATTCAGCGAGCTTGTGTCTTTTCGTTGGAGCATTTAATCCATTCACGTTAAGGTAATTATCGATATGTATGTTCCTATTACCATTATCTTAATTGTTCTGGGTTTGTTTTTGTAGGTCCTTTCCTTCTCTTGTGTTTCCCACTTAGAGAAGTTCCTTTAGCATTTGTTGCAAATCTGGTTTGGTTTATCTGAATTCCCTTAGCTTTTGCTTGTCTGTAAAGCTTTTGATTTCTCCATCAAATCTGAATGAGATCTTTGAAGGGTAGAGTAATCTTGGTTGTAGTTTCTTCCTTTTCATTACTTTAAATAGATCATGCCACTCCCTTCTTCCTTGTAGAGTTTCTGCTGAGAAATCTGCTGTTAACTTTATGGGAGTTCCCTTGTATGTTAATTTTTGTCTTTCCCTTGTTGCTTTCAATAATATTTTTTGTCTTTAATTGTTTTTTTTGTTTTTGTTTTGTTTTTGATTACTGTGTATCTTGGCATGTTTCTACTTGGGTTTATCCTGCCTGGGACTCCCTGCACTTCCTGTACTTGGGTATCTATTTCCTTGCCCATGTTAGGGAAGTTTTCAACTATAATCTCTTCAAATATTTTCTTGCATCCTTTCTCTCTCTCTTCTCCTTCTGGGAACCCTATAATGCAAATGTTGCATTTAATGGTGTCCCAGAAGTCTCTTAGTCTGTCTTCATTTCTTTTCATTCTTTTTTCTTTATTCTGTTCCACAGCGGTGAATTCCACCATTCTGTCTTCCAGGTCACTTATCCATTCCTCTACCTCAGTTATCCTGCTATTAATTCCTTCAAGTGCAGTTTTCATTTCAGTTATTGTATTGTTCATCTCTATTTGTTTGTTCTTTAACTCCTCTAAGTTTTTGTTCTTTAATTCTTCTAGGTCTTTGTTAACCATTTCTTGCAACTTCTCTATCTTTGCCTCCATTCTTTTTCTGATGTCCTGGATCATCTTCACTATCATTATTCTGAATTCTTTTTCTGGAAGTTTTCCTATCTTTACTTAATTTAGGTGTTTTTTCTGGGGTTTTATCTTGTCCCTTCATCTGGTACATAGACCTCTGCCCTTTTATCTTGTTTATCTTTCTGTGAATGTGGTTTTTGTTCCACAGGCTGCAGAATTGTAGTTCTTCTTACTTCTGCTGTCTGCTTTCTGGTGGATGAGGCTATACTAGGGGTTTGTTCAAGTTTCCTGATGGGAGGGACTGGTGATGGGTAGAGCTGGGTCTTGCTCTGGTGGAAAAAGTTCAGTAAAACTTTAATCTGCTTGTCTGCTGATGGGTGTGACTGGCTTCCCTCCCTATTGGTTGTTTGGCATGAGGCAACCCAAAACTGGAGACTACCTGGCTCTTTGTTGGGGCTAATGGTGGACTCTGGGAGGGCTCACACCAAGGAGTATTTCCCAGAACTTCTTCTGCCAGTGTCCTTGTCCTCACAGTGAGCCACAGCCACCCCCTGACTCTGCAGGAGACCCTCCAACACTAGCAGGTAGATCTTGTTCATTCTCCTGTGGGGTCACTGGTCCTTCCCTTGGGTCCCAACGCACACACTACTTTGTGTGTGCCTTCCAAGAGTGGAGTCTCTGTTTTCCCCAGTCCTGTTGAAGTCCTGCACTCAAATCCTACCAGCCTTCAAAGCCTGGTTCTCTAGGTATTCCTCCTCCCATTGCTGGACCCCCAGGTTGGGAAGCCTGATGTGGGGCTCAGAACCTTCACTCCAGTGGGTGGAATTCTGTGGTATAAATATTCTCCAGCTTGTGAGTCACACACCCAGCAGTTATGGGATTTTATTTTATTGTGATTGTGCACCTCCTACCATCTCACTGTGGCTTCTCCTTTGTCTTTGGATATGGGGTATCTTTTTTGATGAATTCTAGTGTCTTCCTGTTGATGATTGTTCAGCAGTTAGTTGTGATTCTGGTACTCTTGCAAGCGGGAGTGAGGGCACATCCTTCTACTCTGCCATCTTGAACCAGTAATTCCTGCTCTCCTTCATTTTAACATTGTCATAATCCTAGATGAGAAACAGACTGTCAGACACATTTTAAATTGTGGGCCCTAGAACGCCATATTTAAGGAGAAAATGGCAAATATATTTAGATTCCAATTAGTCTAAGTATGCCTTCAAAATTATGAGCTCAAAATTTGTCAAAGACCCAATTCTTCCTCCTGCCTGAAGATCACAAGAAACTTTTTCTTATATATTATTCATATTTCATATTTCACTTAGTAATCACAGCAGTCTTGTAATTCTGTAGCATAAACATGCTGAGCCTGTGTGATTTGACAAAGAAATTTAATCCCAGGTTGGTCAGGAAAATGTTTTACATAGAAAATCAGGGCCTTGGACCCTGAGACTTTTCATGGTTGAATTAGACATGTAGTCAGTTGTCATGATATAAGGGAAATTTGGAGTTTGGATATAGTTATAGTTTCACAAAATACCTACCAAAACATTCAAATAGAGAAATTTTAAAACAGGAATTAAAATATGAACCCCAGGTTTAGTACTCCCCCAACCACCACCCCTCACAACATACACACACTTCAGCAAACCTGGTCCATCCCAGGGAGGAGGCCGGAAGAAGCTAGCTTCAACTCTGCTTCACTTTAACAAATGATCCTGAATTCAGATCTGTGACGTTTACTTTCAATAACATTATACATAAAGTTACTAGCCATAGAAAAATGTTTTTATTAGATCCTGGGTGCTATTCTCAAATAAATTTAGTTTATATCCTAAAAGCCATCCCCAAATGACCAAGAAATGGCAAAACAAAAGAAGGAAAAGGAGAAGAAAATAGGAGGAAGGAGAGGAAGAAGAGGAAGAAAGAATTCCTCCCAGTTCCCTCTGTACTCCTGACCTTTATAACCACAGACTTAATATCATGATGCTCTTTAGATTCAATTCAGTGGAGTTTGGTTCTTAATACAAAGGACAAAGTAAGTGCTATGCTTGCCCAAAACGGCAACCACATGTAAGGATCTCTTCTTGATACCCTCTTCCCTCTTTTGTTAGTGTCCTCTGCTTTTGCTTTATTAAAGCAACAGATATCTGAAGGAGTGGGGGTGGGGTCAAACTGGTAGATGGGAAAAGAAGAAAAGAAGTAACCTGACTGCAGTTAGCTTTGTGAATTCAAGAAGTGTGTGTTTGAAAAATGAAGTGCATATGTTAGCATATCTCCAGTGCACCGGCTCCTCTAGTGTTAGCATAGCTGACACACTGACAGTTTATATGGAATTTATGTGCCTATTTCCTCTGTTTTTATGGGAAAACATGTTGTTACCTTACAGCTGCCCACATCACATGCCGCCCATCCACCTCTGAGCCATACAGCACCTTTCTCAAGGAAACATACATACATCAAGAGCTTATGTATTTTTTACAATGTTGTAAGGGGAAAATAATAAAATATGGGATATTGTGTACACCATTCCATGGTGTAATTTTTTTTTTATTTCACTGGTTTAATTGACTCTGACCATTTTTATTGCCCCTTTCCCCACCTCATCTTGCCATTTTCATTGTTTACGTGTTTGTGTACAATTGGCTTACATCTGGAAAAGGACAGGAGCTGTAACCACAACTTAAAAGACAATTGTAGAGCTTTAAAAAGCAAATAAAGCATTTAAGCTGCCACACCGGGGGAATATATATGCAAATGTAAACAGAGATAAATGTATGTTTTAAAGTAAAATGTTTAAAAATTAGCTCTTCTTTTCAATCACCCACAGGAGTCCTGGATCCTTTGTGCTCTCTGGCTGGTAGAAGCAGTGCACAGGGAAATATGGCAGGGATCTCATTCTGTTACTTTCCTTTGACTCTGTGCTGCTCTGTGTGGGCCAGAGCATGCACCTTCACCTGAGCACACCTGAGATGTCCTTTGCTCACATTCCTGCCATCAGCCACCCTGACACCCTCACTGTGGCATTGTAGTGTTTCTTTCAGGAAACATCCCATTTTCTCTTTTTCTATCTATTCTTATTCTTATGAGATGCTAGAAGAAAAATAAACAATTTATACCAATTTACATTTCCCAGAGTTACATATTTTTGCAAATATGACCTTATTCTTGTGAATCAATCTTAAATTGGGAAGTAAAGAATATAATACAATGAGAGAGAAAAATGGGGACAGATTTGCTAACGCAAAGCATAGGAGGCAATTTCTTTGTAATACACAGGACTGACTCTTGACCTTTCCAAAGGCAATAAGTATAAATATGATTCAGCATTCATCTTGTCAAACTCCATCAAAATTGTCTGTTCAAGCTTCTTTGGCTATCCGTGATTATTGCATAATACTAGGCAAGAAAACATAAGGGAGAGTTTCACTTAAAAGAGAAAGATAATGTATGTGAATTTAACATTCAAATTGTTGATTGGACCTTAAATGATGTAAAAAATTCTCGCATTTCTCCATTCTGTGTGTGTGTGTGTGTGTGTGTGTGTGTGTGTGTGTAGGTACATTTTGAACACCCCTGCTTGATAATCTTGCCATAGTGAGTTCTCAGAAGGTTTTTTTGTTGTTGTTAAATTTATTCCTGGGTATTTTTGTTGTTGTTGTGGCTGTAAATGGGATTGTTTTCTTAATTCTCTTTCTGCTAACTCATTGTTAGCATATAGAAACACAACAGATTTTTGCATGTTGATTTTGTGCCATGCAACTTTCCTGTATTCATTTATTATTTCTAATAGTTTTTTTGGTGGCATCTTTAGGGTTTTCTATATATAAAATCATGTCATTCACAAATAGTGAAAGTTTTACTTTTTTTCTTTTCCAATGTGGATGCCTTTTCTAGCCTAATTGCTCTGGCTAGGACTTACAATACTATGTTGAATAAGAGTGGAGAGTGAGTGGAGCCTGGTGGACCAGAAAGAGGAAGGGAAAAGAAGGGGCAGAAAAAAAAAAAAAAAAAAGAGTGACAAGAGTAAGAATCCTTGTCTTATTCCTGATCCTATAGGGATAGCTGTGGGCTTGTCATATATGGCCTTTATTATGTTGAGATACATTCCTTCAATACTATTTATTGAGAGTTTTTATAAATAAGTGTTGAATCTATCTCTCTCCTGCTTCTGGGACATAAGTTATCCTAATGTTGCCCTTCTTAAAAGAATTTGATAGTTCTTATAGAATTTTCTCTCTCTCTCGCTCTCTTTTTTTTTTTTTTTTTGATCTTAATTCTCTCTCCTCTTCTAACTGTATCATTTCTAGATTTCTATCTTTGAACTTGCTAATCCTCTCTTCCATATGGTCTGCTCTATTTCCAGTCCTTTCTAATGCACTCTTCATCTTGCTTACTGAGTTTTTCAGATCCAGATTCCTGTTGGGCTCTTTTATAGATTTCCAATCTCTTCAGTAAAGTATTTCTTCTGTTCATTAATTTCATCTCTGAGTTAAAATTGGCTAATTCATTGGGCATATGGAGATTTTAGCTGCAAAGTTTGCAGTCGTCCACCAGACTACCTTTTGAAAACAATACTGTCTAAATGTATAGAGAAAAAAGTTATCTAAGATGCTGGCACAGGAGGAAGTGCCTTGTAGTGGCAAGAGGCATTGTCTGTGCCTCCTGCAACCTGCCAGTGATATTCCCTTTTCTCTAGGAGCACCAGTGAAGTATGGCAAAATCAATGTTGTCTTCTAGTGTTTGTTCCTCTCTCTGTAATGTTCTGTCCCCCAAAATCACATATCACCTTCCTTTAGTATTCTGTACCAAAACTGAGACAAAGCTAAACTATGTAACAGGTACCAAGGATCTGTAATAACAAAGAGCAAATAGAGATAGATATTTTCATGAATTAAGTTGCTCTTTTACAAGATCCTGTTCATTCACCTTTGTGTCCTCTCACTTTGGGGTCAGTCCCTTCTCTAACTCCTAGCATGCCTCCACATGGCAGAGACTTTCTTTAACCCTGCCTGCTGGGCCTCCTCAAAGTTAAAGTCAAGAAAAGTCAAGAACCCCAAGTCAGTCCATGTCAAATATATGAGATCTTATCATATGGAAGATAAATTTGACTTGTTCTTTGGAGCTCTGCTATGTGAAATTATTATCTATGAAAGTGACATGGTGATATTGTTCAGCCAAGGATGAAGAAGAACCCTCTAAAGAGTAGCTCTGGGTTATGTGGATTGAGATGCTTTAGGATACTGGGAGTCAGAAGTAAAGTTTGAAAGACGAGGAAGGACATAGTACACTCACATGTAAGGGCTGGAGTGGTTCATAAAGTTACCTGGGGAAATCAGTCCCTCTTTATCTGAAAGTCAATGACTCTTCTATAGTTTCAGTTTAATGTCAAGATTCTTAAAGACATAGCTCCAAAGGAAGAGGACTTACACTGATGAAACTCATCCTACTGTTAGGTAAAGATGGCATTTGCCAAACTCTAGGTCTGAATGAATGTTGAATGTGGAAATAAATGCTAGGAGGACTCAATTCCCTGAAGCACATACGTCTCTGTGATATCAGAGGCAGAGGAGGTTGCATTTGTTATTTAGATGATATCTGGGATACATTCTCAGTTTGATTGTATCTAGTATTGGTTTAGGTTTCATGTATGGTTATACTATTTATAAAATGGTGTATATGTCCTAGCTCACGGCTCTCTTAACATTGTTTCTGAGGGCTAGAAATATATTCTGCCTTTTTCTTGCACTACAGTTTTTTCCTCCAGACCAAGAATACATACAAGAAGAAATATGACAAATGTAATCTGCTCTCATGTCAACCTGCATTTATTTAAAGTGAAGAGCCAAAGAGATCATAAAGCCTATCTACCAAAATTTGTATAATCAGTGCCACCTGACACTGACAACAGAAAGAACAAGAAACAACTTCAACTTCCTGCAACAAGAAATGTGATAAACAAAGAGAACAAGGTCCATCGTGTGTGTGTGTGTGTGCGTGTGTGTATGTATGTGTGTGTGTATATACTTTCATTGAAAGAAGGCATTTGACCAGCAACTCATTTTTCTAGAATTTTTTCCTGTATTCCCTAAACTTAGTCTAAAGACAAAGACAATAAAAACATAGAGAGGCTGATCTGAAAGGAATCCCAGAGAATCTCCCATCCAGCTGTCTCATTTTACTGACTAGAAGCCAGAAGACCAGGGGGTGAAATGTATGGTCCACAATTGCACTGTTTTTTTGATGGCAGAACCGGAGCTTGACAGCAATCCATTGATCCTTCTCCCATAACAGCCCTTAGATGAAACACTGATGGGTTTCCAGTGGCTGGAGTAGATTGGTAGTTTAATCAAAGATCACTATTGAAGTTAATTTTATACATTTACTATAGTGATTTATGGGTTTCAGGACACTGAGGACCATACTTAGAAGTTGCTATTCACAGGCATCCTGGTGTGCTACTGGTATGAAACATGTTAGTTTCTGATGATAGGTGAGACTTCATAAAAGGATTACTTGTAAAACAAAAACTGCTAACATTTATGGAATCCTTGCTCTGCCAGTCTCACTTGTAAGTGTTTTTAAATGTTAACCTTATGTGATCTTTCATACAAAAAATGTTATAATTAACATAATGTTTCCACTTTACAGAAAGAGAAAACTGAGATTCAGGATATGTGTCCAATATCACAGTTAGTAAGGACAGAAGTAGAATTGCAGTCTGAGCAGTAGGGTTCCAGGGGCTGCTTTCTTAACCACTAATCCATTTTGTTGCCTGCAAAATTAATGTACCATGGACACTTTACATATATAAATTGCAAATGTGTTATGTAAGAAAAGTACTATTTAATCTTATTACCACTACACAGTTTATTACAAATAATTGTCACTTTGAAATGCAAAGCTCTAAAGGAAACACACTCAGGACAGGTAAGTTTTGAAATGTGTTTGGTAGTATAGCTAGAAAAATCCAGACCCTATAAGGACTTATCTGGAAGGCCACATTAAGATGAAATTATACTGGTAAGAAGCTTCAGGAGTCTTGGGATAAATAGAAGGCACTGGAATTCAGAAGGGAAAGAAAGCAAGAAAAGTAATAGAAAAAGCAAGGAATTGGCAAATATATACACACATATATATATATAGGAACACTTGTCCCACAGTATCCACAGGGGATTTGTTCCAGGACCCCCTACAGATACCAAAATCCAAGGATGCTCAAGTTCCGTATATAAAATGGCATAGTATATGCATATAACCTACACCTCCTCCTGTACACTTTAATAATAATCCCTAGATTACCTATAATATTTAATACAATACAAATGCTATGTAAATACAATGTAGATGCTATTTAAATAGTTGCTGGTTCATGGCAAATTCAAGTTTTGCTTTTTGGAACTTTCTAGAATTTTTTAAAGTATTTTCAGTTCGTGGTTGGTTGAATCCACAGATGCAGAATCTGCAGATATGGAGGGCCAACTGTGTATTGCATAAGTAACTAATACACTTCATTATATATATGCATATATAGTCTACATTACGATTTATGCTCCCATGTGCAGTGGTTTAACTCTTAGAACTGAGGTTGTAGCACATGTTCATCCCTCTTATTCTTCATTAACTGAAGTCCCAGTTGAAACTTAATCTCTTCTGTCTGTTCTTTAAATTCCCCTACCCTTAGTGAGTGAGGTCCTTAGTCCCTCAGCTCTGGATTGATCCATTAGATTGTATATTGCTTGATGATTTCCTCTTTCAAACACTGCTTCTTTTTTCTCTGATCCCTCCTACTCCATTTCAATCAAGCCATTTGCTAGCTCAAATGTTTTCCTTAAGTTTCCCCTTTCTAAAGCATAAAGCTGTTTATCATAGCATTCAAGCCCATCCGCAATCTAACCTCTACATGCCTTTTAAGACACGACTCCTTTGACATGTCCCATCAAATCGATCCACTGACCATTCTCAAAATATTCTCTGTGTTCCTGCTTTTGAATCTTTGCTCATGACATTTCCTCTACTTAAGTCCTCTCAGCTTCAAAATCCTACTTCTTCTCAGTGCCTCACTGAAATTCTATCTCCTTCTGGAAGCTTTTTTTTATTGTCACAATCAGAAAAATACTTTCTGGTGAATTCTAAAGGACTTTTAATGATGTGACATTGATTGCAGGCTGCCTTGAATTGTGGTTACTTGCATGTAAGTTAGGAATATGCAATAGTGTCTATCTCCAAACCCCCTTGATTGTTGAACATGTTTTTCTTAGCCCAAATCACATTTTTTCACTCCAACTCTCTCTCTTTAATTGTGCATGGAATTAGGCTCCAGACACAGACACTAAAAATGAAGTTTTGTTAGATGAACAGATGACAAATATTCCATGATCTGTCCATTTACTAGCTTTCTGACATCATCTCTTTCTAGTCACTCCTGTATTCATTTCTAGTTGCCATGGCCCCCTGTGTTTTTCCACAAACCTTCAAGAATCTCCCTGACCCTGCTTTTTTTTCTTTTTTAATCAACTTATCATCATCTGACATTTTATTCATTCATTTATTTCTTTGTGGTCTGTTTCTCCCAACTGAAAATAAAACCCATGAGAACATGGAGTTTGTGTTACTTTGGAGGATATGAACAACATCTAATAGGAGCTTAACAAATATCTGTTGAGTTAGTGAGTTATTTAGTTGTTAATTTTTTATTGTTTTTAGTGGGACATGAATTGAGGAGAACACAGAAAAAATCACTATCTCTAAATCAAGGTAACTTTAAATAAAAACTGTAAAGCAGAGTTATACAGTTTAGATGTGTTTACCTCAATTGTTAGTACATGCAGTTAAAGGGGCTTGGCTCAAAGGGCTCAAATACAAGTTCGATCCATTCATGGATCCAGCTACCAGTTTGTAGGGAATTCTAAGGACAGAAGAACATGTTGAACTGCCCTGTGAGTATGCACTCAGCAGCATGAAACCTGTGGGAAACTCTACATGTCAAATGAGCCAGATTTTCAATAGATAAATTATAAAGACAAGAAATGGATGAAGGGAGAATTTGTAGAACAAAAGAGATATATTGTTTAAAAAAAGACAAGCAAGACTAACTAAACTAAACTAATCAGGAGATGCACATTTAGGTAATAAAGCCATAAAGCAATGCATAGAAGTAATTACTAAGAAAGTCATGATATCTGTCACTTTTGGAAGGAGGTGGGGAGGGGCTGAATTGGGACTCAGCCCATAGAGGAGCTTCTATGCTAGATGGCAGAGTTAAATTTCTTGACCGTTGGTGGGTCAGGAATATTGAGTTATAGTAAGTAAGTAAAAGTCATGCATTTTGTTTGTATATGGGTTGCTGAATCTGTTTTATTTTACAATAAAACCAGGAAACAAAAGGCTTGGTCTACACTTTAAAATTTCAGTGCACACTGCTGTGTTATCTGTTCAGTGTGGTCTGCCTGGTGCCTTTGTCTTGAAACTCCCCCATGAATGTACTGAATGATAAATTTGGTGACTTTTGAGACTTAATCCAAATGCTTCATCACCACCACTATCTTCCTCTGTCCTTCACTTTGTACTCATCCTTTGAACCACTGAAATCAAGAATTAGCCTGCAAGCTCAGTGCCCTGTCACTTGCTTCACTTGTTAGTTAGGGTGCCTTAAGAAAATCACCTTCCAATTTCCTCATTAGGAAAAGAATGAGAGAGAGAGAGAAAAAGAGAGAGAGAGAGGATGAGTTGAAGGAAAGAAAGAAGGAAGGAATGTAAAGAAGAAAAGGAGAGGAAAAGAAGAAGACAGGGTGGGGGAGAGATGGAAAAAGAGGAAAAATAGTTTCCTAACTATATTGTGTCTTTGTCCATAGCCCTATCTTGGGTGAAAGGGAGAGGGAGTAGAGTCTTAATTAGAAATTTGTTTATTCATTTATTTTTGAAAAGCTGGAAACTTTGATCCTCAAACAGTGTCAAGAATAATTAAAACAATGTTGAAATGTGTTGATCTATTCCAAATTTCCTTACAGGAGTGATTAATTGCATTTTGGACTTTGAGAAATTCCAAAGAAGATTGCAAGAGAAGAGGATCTTGATCTTGGGCTCTGTTTTTTTTTTTTTTTTTTCCTCCCTTCTTACTGTTATTAAAATTACAGCTCTGGATACATAAAGACAGAAATGTGCTTAGTGCTTAAGAAGATTTAAAGAATGACCCTTACAGGGTCACAGTAGATATTTTCAATGTGCTGGAGACACCCAGTCAATAATTTAGGAGAAAACTATCAATATGTGGACACTACGTAAGCCCATAGCCAGAGTGCCTTGTGAAACTGATGTGATTGGAGGGATTTTGGTTTTTTTTTTTTTGGCTTCTTTTTGATACTGCAATGGCTTAATTTAATTTAACATGCCCAAGATCTCAATCTTCTGCTGGTAGCCCATCAACTTGTTCATGGAGTATGTGTTCTAAAGCAAGGGTATTCAGTTAAGGGAACAAACCAAATAGAATCCAGAGGAAAAGGATGCACTTTTCTACCAATGGGTTTGTGGTCCTTGTAGCTCCTTTAGCTCTTTTCCCTGACCAGAAGCGAGGGTTATGTCACATCTCTAAAACAGGCAGATTACACATGGTTAAGAAGCTAGGATCCTTCTCTGTGTCATAAAAGTAGTAACTAATATTGACCAACTGCTCTAATAATGCTAGACAATGAGCTAAGGCCTCAGATTGAATCCTCCCCACAGTCCTATGCAGGAAACCCTGCTACAACTATTACATGTACATGAAGACACATAAGCTTAGAAGGTCCAGGAGAGTGGACACAGCCAACACAGGAGCTGGAATTTTCCACCAAGTGGAGCACTCCAAAGCTTGTGCTCTCAAAAGCAAACCACCTCACTATTTGTGGTCCTGCCAAAACTGTAAATTATTCCTCAGTTCACCAAATACCATATAGGTGAAATTCTAACACATTAGCCTTTGAGATGATAATGAAGGGGAAATTCCACAGCAACTGGCATCAGAAACCTGGAGCTCAAGTCCAGGCATACAGATTTACTGTGATCTTAAACAAGTTGTTTTATCCTCTCTGGGCCTTGTTTTCCTCACACAGTTGGGGTGAGAAAGTGGAATAGACTATGTGAAAGTTCATCATACACTCTGATGGGTCATGGGAATATGAGTTGTTGTCTATGAGGATGAAACTGAGGCTGGGAAATATTAAGTGGCTAGCCCAGAATCACACAGCTGGTTAAGTTGGTGAAGGCTTGAACAGATAATACAAGTCTCTTCACACACATTTGTAAACTTTCCTTCAAAAGGCTTGTCAAAATTAAATTGAATTAATATCTATTAGTCTTCAGGCTTTTACAGGTAATTTGTTTGCACTGTGCTTGGCACACTGTGGTTACCTAATAAATGTTAGGCATTATAGTTAGTAATATTACTTCCTCTCAGCTTCGTTGTGGAGAAGACATTAGATGAGAAATATGAAAATAATTTTTAAAACTAATTACACAATAGTAATAATTTCAGGCAAAGTTAAGACTTTATACTCAGTATTATATTCAGATGTAATAGCTCTCATCACCAACACTGCATTTAGCCTTGTTTGACCATAATGCTATTAGAAAGGAATAACTAACATTTTCTGTAAAGGGACTTACTTTCTGGAGCAATGCAATGTTTAATCTGTGTATGTCTCATAACCCCAATCTATTGATAATGCAAATACCCAATACCTTTCCTTATCCTCACCAGCCAATGTAGGTTCAGAAGTCTTTAAAGGAAATTCAAGTAGTTTCATCTGTTGTCATAACCTTGATTGTGTCTCCCTTTAAATTGTCTATTTCAAATGTTGGAAGAGAATATTAGTCTAGTAAGTCTTTGATTTACACAAAAACTAACCACTCCTTCAATGGTTCCTTGAGCCTGAGGTCTTTTCCAGGAGCAAACAGTATGGATCATTCCATAGCATGTTCACTCACACTCCAGCAGCCTCAGTTGGCATCATTTTTGTACTGGTGAAAGTAGGTCAAAAAAACAACAAAAGTAGATACTGAGGTATTGTAGAAGATAGGAAGAAAGAAGCAATTAACAGTGCAATTAGGGTAAAGGCTGTTCCCATTACTCTACTCCAAGATGCTGGTGTGGGCAGGGGGTAGAATGACAATGTGTTATTAGTCCTCTTTCAGTTCTTGCCACCTCCTTGTGAAGTTCCCTGTGGTGACTTGAGCATCCTCAGATCTAGCTCCTCATGATAGCCATCAACTGTAGACCAGAGTTGAGTTGTGGCCTGGCAACTACCATCTCTGGGCTGCTCCAGACTGCATTTGAGATTCAAATAGCTGCTGAAGTCATGAATCAGATACATGTGGGTCTAAATTAATTGGCCTGATTACTCCTCTACCTACAGCAAGAAATGTGCTCCCTTTCTGCTTGCAGGGAACAAAAGCCTCTATCAAGGGGCAAGGTTTCTCCAAGTCATGAGATGGCCACACAGCCAGATGAAGCCAGTGACAACATCTCCCCTGAGCTGGGGGCTTTTCTCATTTGTTTCCTTTTTAAATTTATCAAGCCTAAGTTGTCTCTCTGCCTTTTGAAAAGGACATAAGAAGTCAGAGCCCAGGGAGCTTCTCACCAGTAGTGCCTGCCAGGAACTGAAAGGGCCAATTAGCAGGGTCCCCCTACATGGCTATCTCCTCCTCTAGCTAACTTGCTGGGGACTAACGAATTAGCCATGCTGAGGCAGATGCCAGACCCCGGCACCTGCTCGCAGCTCTTCAAACACCACAAACCACCGCGAGCTTCCCTCTGAGAGGGTCTGTGGTCCTTGTGCTAAACTTGCCTCAATTTGGAAATCAGTGGCTAAGTAGGTCAGAGGAAGCTGATGAAAACTCTAAAGGGAGTGAGTCTGCTAGGGACTGGCTTGCTTTGGAGAAAAAAAATTGTTCTTTAAACAAGGAAAAAGGGTTGGAAGAAGCTAGAAAAGTTTTGCAATCTAGTCCAGCTTTTCCTCCTTGTCTACCTTTTTTTCTTGACCCCTGAACAACCTAATTCAACCACAGTGGACAGACTACATTTCTGTCTCTTTTCTGTTTCTTTACTGCTCTTCCTCCTCCCTCCAATGCCTTTCCTACTATTTGATCTCATCCTTGCAAGCAGGGCTGAACTGGCATGTCCTCCAAGAGAAGTTTTTGGACCCCCAACTCCAAAATAACTCCTCCCACCTCCTTTATTTTATTATGTTTTAGTTGTAACCCTCCTATAGACCTGTTCTGTCTAGAACAGTAGTCACTAGTCACATGTGGCTATTGAGCACTTGTATTATGGCTAGTCCAAATCAAGATGTGCCACAAGTGTAGAATGCACACTTAGGACTTAATATTAAAATTGCAAAACATCTCATTAATCATTTATACATATTACATAACAAAATGATAATATTTTGGATAGTGCTTTGAAAATATTGGCTTAAATAAAATATATTATTAGAATTAATCTCACTTGTTTCTTTTTACCTTTTTAATGTGACTGCTAGAAAATTATACATGTGGCTTACCTTACACTTCTATTGGACAGCACTGCTATGGAGTATCTGACATTTCATATTGTATGATCTTACTATTATCTTTCTATTAATGTGTCAGCCTCCCCAGTAGGGTGCAAACCTTAGTAGGGAAGGATGCAAGTCTTCTTTGGTTCTTGTTTGATTTATTTATTTATTTTTAATTTAGTATGACAATACCATTATTATAGTATATCAAATTTAGTGCTATATTTCTGGTAGATAAAAACAGATTTTAACTACTCAGGAACTACTATGAAAACAAGGTAAAGCTGTTTAAGTAGCTCTTTCTGAAAAATAGAGGTATCATGGTTCACCTTCTGTACTGCAGAAAAGGGGATTTAACAACTCTAGGATCAACCAAATGGATTTAAATTTGTACAGAGCCAAATGTGACCAGTAAGGACCTTTGTGCCTCTACCTCTTTCATCCTTGTGTTAAGCAACCTAAAACCTTGCTCACATAATTTCAAGAATCTGAAATGGCTCCTTATTGCCCATTACAGTTGTTTCTCAACTGGGCTTTCACAGATACTAGAAGCTTCTTGAAGATAACAGAGTGGAGGCAAGGAGGGAGAAAATGACTTTTCCTATATGTGACACAAGGCAAAAATCTGTGTGTGGTAATAAATGGATATGCTTTGTAGGGGAATGATACAGGGACAGATAGCTAAACTCTTTCATGTTTACCAGAAGTTTAGCAAAACAAACAAACAAAAAGTTTTTAAATGTAGAAAAATGCATGTTCATTATTTTAAATATGAAAAATATGGATAAATACTAAATATAAATTACACATATATAATGAGTTTTAAAAGATTTTATTGTTTATCATTCTAATATATTTGTATATTATTAGTCTATCACAGACATTTGCTATGTCATAAAATACTCTTTGCAAATAAATTATTAAAGAATGTACCAAATTTTGTTGTTGGATATTAGTTTTGTTTCTTTTCCTCAGTGTTGCTCTTGTTGTAAGTAACAAGTATATCCATATTTTAAACAAATTTTGCTTATATCATATTATTTCCTTAGAACAAATTCCATAACCAGATTCATTGGATTAAAGGGAAGGTATATTTTGAAAGCTTTTGATACACATAAACTAGGGTAAATACACAGATTTGTATTTTAGTTAAAAACAAAACTTACTTTTTAAAATTCTTTTTTTCTTGCTATTCCAGAAGGATTGACTCCACACATTTTCTTTCACATTGCAGGGATAGAAGATGATGCCGTCCTTCTTTTGCTATAAATTTCTAATGATTTGGTATCTGGGTTCTAAGGAACAGTGAAATCTATGGTGAAAGAATAAGAAAAAGGTTTTAAGGAGAAGGCCAAAGGAAGCAACTGCCCTTGAGAGAAGAGGGAATTGTCAAACAGAAATCAAATCCAGACTTGGTAGAGAGACTTTCTTTGAAAGGGTTATCACAAGGTAGGGAAAGAGACTATCCCGATAAGAAGAGTGGGACCATTGACATATGGAAAATTCTCTCACCTTAAGATCTGCAAGCATCTCTAGGGTTAGGTCAAAAGAATTTTTCATTTATCTGAGTAAACAAGGCTAAAAAGAACAGTGTGGGGAAGTGGGATAATGGATTTGGTGTGATAAGACACAAAATGAGAGGTTGTTTTGCCCTGAGGCCAGTCTGTTCTCAGGAGGAGTAGTTAAGGCTGGGCTGTATTCTGACTCAAGCTGAGGGTAGGCTAAAGTTCAGGGGCCTAGGGGGAAGGGAAACTTAACAGAAGTTTGGTTAACAAGCATTTTATTCTAGTTGATCACTATGGACAAAATAGTTCAGCTAATTATTTATGAAGCAGAGAATGGGAATTTGGAGGGTCTGTGTCCTTTGTCAGAAGTGAACAGGGGATGGGAGGGGATCAGGGAGTAATACTATCTGTGTCATATGTGGAAGAGTGGTTCTTCGTAGTAAACTATTTCCAGAATACAGAAGAGTGGGGGATTTATTAACCTTCACTGTTTGCCAGAAGCACAGGGTTCAAGCAAAATTCAACACTGTCAGAAGAAATGATTTTCTTAAATCAAAATGATCAGAGAATGGTGGAAGAAGGAAGTTGGAGAACAGTTTCCCAGAGAAAATGGATGTTGACCCTCATCATCCCTGATATGAGGAAGGTCCATGGGATCTGTAGCGATGACCCCCTGGAACAAAGGGGATACTGGGTCATCTCTGGCAGACTGGTGGTGTGGGCATGCTCCTCCTGTGGATGTTCACCCACATTAGAAGCTTCTTCCTCAGAAACAATCAAGAGTAAAACCTGCCTTGTTGGTTCCTTTAAATAACTAGACCTCGTGGAGTTGAACTCTTAGTGAAACAGACAGATATACAAGTATACAAGCAAACAAAGAAAAGAAATACAAAATGTGATAAGAAGTAAAAAATATAGGACAGGATGAAAAAACATAGCAAGAAAAGCTACTTCAGGTAGAACAGACAGGAAGAGACTCCAAGGAGGTGATATATAGGCTGAAATTTTAGCAATGATTGGAGTGGGAATAGCACTCCAGATAACTGAAGGGCACAAAGGATCCCAGGATGGTGGTGGGAACAGCTGCATATTTGACAGAAGGGCAGGTGAGTACAGGGCATTGAGCAAGCAGGATGGCTAAGACCTTGAGGCATGGAGAGGAGTTTAGATCAATCTAAGTGCACAAAAAGTGATCAAATATCTTGAAATGAAAGGACTGCATGATCTGTATTCACCTTCTTAATAAAGCTTCCAGCTGCTGTGTGTGGGGACAGCCTGCAGAAGGATGAGATTGAAAGCAGAGTGTTCTGGGAGAGAGATGATGACAGCTTGGATAACAATTATATCCTCAGATTTACATCATGTTGTTTTAATTGTTCTACCTTTATATGACTTCATGCTTGATAAGTCTCTTGATATTCTTTCTCAAAAATATCCTGGGCATTGTCAGCTGTTTTATTTTTTTTGAGACATAATTATTTTGTTACAATTCACTCTCCTCAATATTTACTGACATTTGAGATGGAATTACATTAAATATTGGGTTGGAGAAAAAGTTCATTTGGTTAGTGAATACTTTGTTCAATAAAACCATTGGTGAAAATGAAAAATGTGTCTTTTATTTTTACTTCAAACTGAACGAACTTTTTGGCTAACCCAATATTTAACTTAATGTGTAGAAATGTCCCCTTATAAATAATATCAAGCTGATACTTTTCAATCACCAGAAATAGATGTCTCAGTTTACCAATTTTTTTTAACATGTCCTTAAGTAATGTCTGGTATTTTCTCATGTAGAACCTAGAAAAACATTCTTCATTCACATTTCTTTCCAGGTATTTTATATTTTAAGCAATTCTTACGAATTATATTTTCTAATAATATAATGTGGTATTACATATTTTTGTATATTGTTATTTTTAGTAGATGTCATGTTAGTTTTCTAAATGGACAATCACATCACCTGCCAATATTTATAACTTACAAATTTTCCATTATTTATTCTATATTTTTGTCATTCCACCTTTATTGTACTCTTATTTTAAAGAATATTTTTAAATGGTGGTAAGAGCAGCCACCAATATATACATTTTGGCCTTCGCTTGAAATGAATATTCTGCATTGTACTTAGGAAATATTTTATTTTCATTTCACTAAGCATTTTTGCCTAATATTAAAATTCGGTTATTTATAATTTGTGTCTCTACTTAGAACTGAACTTTATTTATAGTTTTCATTTTTTAACTTTCATTTATCTGTCTTAAGTTCAGTGTAATATTAGCATCTTAAAGTTAATTAAGGGATTTTTTTCATCTTCCAATATCACAGGGAAGTTATCTTTTCAGTGAAAGAATAATTCACTCATTTAAACAGGTCAAGTAGCATTTTAAAAATAATTATTTGACTGTTTAAAATGTTTTAAAGTAAATTTTGACTAAAAAATTTTCTATTTCTTCCTGAGCTTATTACAATCATATTTTCTGAAAATTAGTAACTTTCTCCATATACAGTATTCAAATATAATTGTATGTAATTTTATTTTAGTATTATTTCCATCTCATCTATGTGTGCATATTTCTTATTTCCTTTACTAATTTTAATATTTATGTTCTTATTTTTCTTACTGATTATTTTAGTGTTTTACTTCTCACTTGTTTATCAAAGATAAACTAACACATTAATTCCACTTTTTTGGCCTTCTTAGTTTTTAATCTTTTTATTTTGGGTCTCATTATTTTCTTTTTCCTCACAACCCTGAGTCCATAGTTTGATTGAAGGTTTATTCAGAGAAATATTTTCTAGATTTTTGTGTTTTCTGTTTGAACTTTAATTATTTTGAATTGTGTTTTGGGTGGGATCTTGGAATAAGATCCAGATAATTCTTGCTTTTTATCTCCTACCCACAGATAGAGAGTTTGAAAAATACCTATTAATCAGTTTATAATTTTATCTCCTTAATCTGTAAAAGACCAAGAGAGTTGTATAAAATTTCCCACTTTTTGCCTTAGTTACTTTATTTTATGGTAGAAAGATAAACCCATGATAAACTTTACCTTTTGGGGCTTCCCTGGTGGTGCAGTCATTGAGAATCTGCCTGCCAATGCAGGGGACATGGGCTCGAGCCCTGGTCTGGGAAGATCCCAAATGCTGCGGAGCAACTAGGCTCTTGAGCCACAACTACTGAGCCTGCGCATCTGGAGCTCGTGCTCCGCAACAAGAGAGGCCACGACAGTGAGAGGCCCGTGCACCGCAATGAAGAGTGGCCCCCGCTTGCCACAACCAGAGAAAGCCCTCGCACAGAAACAAAGACCCAACACAGCCTAAATAAACAAATAAATAGTGTTCCCTTTTTAAAAAAAATTACCCTTTATTTTATAAGGATAAGCTTCTTTGCCACACAGGATGATTCTCCAAGATTTATTTAACTTAAACATAATAATCTAATAAATCAGATAAATTTCTTATTAATATTAGCTAAACAATTATGTCTAGTTTACATCATTCTTTTACTGTTATGCTTTTTGCTTATTATACCTCCTTGAGATGTTCTTGATTTTCTATCTTTTGCTATTGAGCTATATTTTACCTACTATTCCTGACTCCCTGCTATAACTTGGGAAGTATGAATTTAATTTAAAATTCTACTTGTAGCTATTTTTACATTTTGAAAAATAAATATGTACTTTAACCTGTATTTTTCTCTATTATCAATTTGTCTTATTGATAATGATTATTAAAATTTATTTTAAAATATAGATGCATGACATTTGCCAGAAATATTTTGTAAAAGAAAAATTATTAAGGAAGAATTTCCCCGTTAGATATCAAAAGATATTAAAAAGTGCAACAACTTGAAAAATGTGTTTCTGTTGCAGAATACGTATCTGAACAGTGGGAAAGAGGAGTAAATTAAGAAACAGCCTCAGGAATTCCATAAAATTCTGTAGATGAAAAAGTTAGCATTTCAAATAAGAGAAGAATAAATGATATTGAGGAAGATAATTATATATTTGGAAAATATAAAGTTAAGTCTAGGACCTGTTCCAGGAGTACATATTCTAATGGGAAAAGACAAACTGACAAATAAGATAATTTCAGGGATTTCTAAGAAAATAAAGAAAAACTAAAGGGGTGGAGAGTGTTTCTCAGGGTAGGAATGGTGGAGAATTTCAATAAGGTAATGCCAAATACTTTTTAAAGAGAAATATATAGGAATCAGTCATGTAAAATTTTGGGAAGCTCATTTTAGGCCAAGGCCTTAGCAAATGTAAAGGCCCTAGGGTAGAAATGGGCACAGCAGGCTTGACTACTGTGTGAAGGCCAGTATCACTGCAGCTTAGGAAAAGTAAAGAGAAAGATAGTTAAAATCAAAGTAAAACAAGAGGAATCCTTTTAAAGCCAGATTGGCATTTTTTATTTAATAGCTCCCTAGTTTGGTGAACGTGTGGGAAAATAATCTCTGTTATACATTCTTACCTAGAGGGTAGATGGATAAAATCTATCTGGAGAGCAATGGTGTCCATCAAAATATGAAAATGTATCTTTTTACCCAGCAGTACTTTCTAATATTTATCTGATAGAAAAATTCACACAAATAAGCAAAAGGATATCAGTTGCCATGCCTTTCAGAGCATAAAAGAGAGACAGATATGTCATGGTATAAACCACACAACAAAAATAAGGTAGTTGTTAAAATAATCAGAGAGAGCTACAAATTTCTGACAGAAAATCTTCCCATAATACATGTGTTATTGTTGTTTTGCTTTATTTAAATTTGTTTTTCACAATGTATTTTAAGTGGGAAAAATTACAATAACAGCATAATATAATCAATTGTTAATTAAAAGATAACTTATTTTCATGTTATACATAAATATATATGCAATGCTGTGTATTTAGACATGAAATTGAGGGCAGGGGAGCTTGGGAATCGAATATCAACATGTGCTACAGTACATATACTTTTAAGTTTTCTCTTCCGTATCTTGAGTGTTACTTCTAAGAGTCCTTAAATGAAGCCTGGTGTTTGGAAAGAGCAGGGGTTTCTTATTTCTATGTCTGGGTACTCACTACTATCAGAATCCATCTCTCAGGTTCAAGGTGAAGGGTTGATGGATGTGTGGTCTCATTGTCAGTTTATCTTCCACCAATGTGAGGTATGAGAGAAGGAGGGCACAGCCATGGGTAAGAAAGTCTTCATTGTGCTCCTTCTTCTCCCAGGAACCAGTTTTTCTCGAACTGAGTTTTATTCTAGCAGTTCTCAGATTGCATTATTATTGTCCAAAAAAAAAATAAAACTTTAGGGAGAAAGCAAAGCAGCCCATATCTTAGAGTTACATGATGATTAGCACTCCCCACCCCCAGTACCAGATTTCTCCATTCCCTTCTTTAGTGAATAAAATACATTTCTGAAATTCTAGAAGAGTGATTTTTCTCTAAATCTCTGTCTAAAGTAACTGTTCTTTCATGAAGAGTAAAAGCAGAGCATTATTACATACATTTTCATTTGCTTTTGGATCTTGTAATAAGATTAATAAGATTTCATTTACTGCTTAGCATCAGTGTTCATTCTTAAGTGAATGGATAAGAAAGAAACAGAGTTTTATGTTCATAACTTGGACTATCAGCTTCTTGGAATGAAGAGCTCCCACTTTTATTCTTAGGCCAGTTCTCTCTTTTCAAAAAAAACAAAAAAAAAAACAGCATAGTGCTATAAATACCACATCTATTATTCTCATCAGATAATCTTCACTTCCAGGTAAATGGCAATTGGTTTTATTGACCCAACCTACAAGGAACAAAGTAGACAAGTTTCTGCTCTTCTGAACAGCATTACTCTAGGCAAACTGGAAATGTGTCTTGCCCCAATGCCCCACCAGCCAAAATGTCCTATTTGTTCATATATAATTTTAAATAATCAAGGACCTTCATAAACTGACTTCCTGTTATGTATTTCCCACAGTGTCCTAGTATATCTATTTCAGTTCTGTTAAACTGTCTACATTCTGCATGCACTCCCTTCACATATCACCATTTCTACGTCTTTGTTCATGTTTTTCATCACTTCTAGAATGCTCATCTTTTCCTCCTTCACTTAAATAAATTCCTCCCATCTTTCAAAGTCCTATTCAAATCTTACCTCTGTTTTGAAGCATTCCTCACATCTTTGTCTTCCTTCATCATAATTCCTGCAACAGTTATAGTTAGCACCATATGATTCCAACACCTAATTATATGTTGTCATATTATGCTGTTCAACTTTGCTTTCAGAGACTATGAGTTCTACCAATGCACAAATAACATACTTCTTTTGAATTACCTACAAAAAAAAAAAAGAGATACCTGGTAGGCATTTATTGATAAATAGCAAGGAAATTAACTAATCACTTAATTTATTATGGGAAATGGTGATTCCTCAAGTATGGCTATAGTGGTGACTACTCATGTGTAGACAGGTGCACCAGCATCACTGGGTACTTTTGAAATCATATGTAACCTCTACCTATTAAGTGTTATTAATTTTAAAAAGTGGAAAATAACAAGTGTCTACCAGGATGTGAGAAGTTGGCACCTTTGTGCACTGTTGGTGAGAATGTTGGTGATACTGTGGAAAACAGAGGATCCTATAAAAGCTAAACATAGAATTACCATGTAATCCAGTAATTCCACTTCTGGGAATATATCCAAAAGAATTTCAAAGCAGCATTATTTATAATAGCCAAAGGTGGAAGCAACCCCAGTATCCATCAATAAAAGAATGGATAAACAAAGTGTGGTATATACATGCAATGGAATATTATTCAGTGTTAAAAATGAATGGAATTCTGATGCATGCTACAAAATGATTGAATTTTGAGAATATAATAACTGAAACAAACCAGACAAAAAGGACAATATTTTATGATTTCACTGATATGAGCTAACTAGAGTAAGCACTCAACATAGACAGAAAGCAGAATAAAGGTTACTAGGGGTTGGAAGGATGTGGGAATGGGGATTTAGAGTTGCTGTTTGGGATGATGAAAAAGTTCTACTCACGCAAGATAACACTGCCTGACAATCTGACCAACAATTTTATGTTACCTATTTTTTTGTTTCTCAGATATGCATCCATCATTCATTCTCAGATAACATTCATCAGTCTAGGCAGTTCCACTATTTTTTCCTTATGACCAGGAGCCAAAGTAATTATGTTTTGGGCTTTGTTACCTCAGAGATGTCTCTTTAATGACTGTTTAATAGTTATTTATCCTTTATCAAATCTTCTAGATGTCTATCCATTTTCTGGGGAAAAAAAATAGAGTCAATGCTCTCTTATAATCAATGTACTTATTTTATTCTCCATTGTTAAATACCATTCTAAATCTTATACCAGAAGCAAAACAGATTATAAAGCCAAACTTGTTATATAAACAAATTTGAATTTAGCTATATTGCTATTTATCCATAATATTAATTTTGAAATTCCATTAACTTAATATGACTCCTAGGAGTAACTATTAAGAAAATATATGTTGATAGTAAAAACATGTAAGAGCTAATGTCAATAAATAAAAAGTGTTGTTGTGGGCTTCCCTGGTGGTGCAGTGGTTGAGAGTCCGCCTGCCGATGTAGGGGACACGGGTTCGTGCCCTGGTCCGGGAAGATCCCACATGCCATAGAGCGGCTGGGCCCATGAGCTATGGCCGCTGGGCCTGTGCGTCTGGAGACTGTGCTCTGCAACGGGAGAGACCAAAACAGTGAGAGGCCCGCATACCACAAAAAAAAAAAAAAAAGAAAGTGTTGTTGTGGCAGGAGACTGCATTATCATCAGCCATAGATACATAACATGAGAGAAGCCATGGAAAAGCAGGAGTGGGGGAAAGTTCAATTAAAAAAATATCCCTACTAAATTAAACAACAATATAGTAAAATATCAGTTGGTAAGTTGTGTTATTAGATATATGATTCATAGAATCTACTCCAAAGTTTCTTAAAACATATTGGGGGGTTAAAATCATATGAACCAGAGGTTTGCCCTTTATAATTGCTACGGGGTTCACAACAGAAACCTCTGCGAGAGTCAAGGCAGAGAGGAGGCTTTCTTAGGTATTTGGATGTCATCTTGAAAGGTGAATAGGATTGGATAAGTGTGGAGAAGGACAGAAAGTCCAAGGACAGAAAGATCCACAACACAGTGGGGCCTGTGGCAGATATGACTAGAGGGGCTCAGAAGAATGTCAGCTAATAAGAAGAAGTGCACTGATGCTGAATAGAGGAGCAGTAATGCAGATGTAGTCAATCACAGGTGCAGGCTGCCTGTGGAGGCTTTGAAGAGTGGTGACAACATGGAAAATATTCTGGAGGGACAGAGACTATAGAAAAAAAGAGAGAGAAAAGCTAACAATGAATAAAAGTTGTGTCCTCATGAAGCACACATTTCTTGTGGTGTAAAGTAGGGAGAGGAGGGAATGTCAGGCTTCCATTGTGTGGATGGGGAGGGGCAGTGCCCTTTGTCTCACTGTTGATTTGCTTTTAGTCACACTATATATGTGAGATTTCATAAACATTAGAGTTTACTATATTTTGAATGTAATTTTTAAGGTTAAGAACTGCTAAGATAATGCTTTGAGTTTTTCTTGTTTACTTTTATTAGTCTGTTTTTATATACGTAAGTATGAAGGAAATTATAAAAGTTATGAATAATTATTTGTAATTATAGCACACATATTTAGAATTAAATCAAATAAAAATTATATAAAATAATAATAACATAATAGCTTACCTTTACTGATTGTTCACTACGTACCAGCTAATAGTCTAAACACTTCCCCTGTGAAATCTTTTTAAGCAGCACAAAAATCTCTACAAGGCAAGTACTGTTAATATCCCCAGTATGTATAGATGGAGAAAGAGAGTCACAGAGAGAATAAATTTGTACAAGATCTCAGAGCTAGGAAATGATAGAATCAGGATGAGAACCTGGGCAGTCTGCCTCCAAGATCATGCTGGTAACCACCAGACAGCATGGCCCAAAAAGCAATAATAAAGAAAATCTAACACCAAGTTTCAAAACATAGTCACTCTGATGGACATTAAATCTCTAGAAATACAGTTAACAGTACTGTTTTGCATACTTGAAATTTGCTGAGGGTTGATTTTTTTCCTTATCATAAAAAAAAAAAAAAAAAAGAAGTAACTATGTGAGGTGATGAATATGTTAATTAGCTTGAGTGTGATGATCATTTCACAATGTATACATATATCAAAACATCACCTTAATACACCTTAAGGTATATACACCTTAATTATATACAATTCTTATAAAAAGGAAGATGGTAAAACAGTTACTCTATTAATAACAGTAACAGCAGTAATTAGGATGCTATAGAATCTTTTAAAGATTGCTTTCACCACTGTATTATTACATGAGGTTCTTATCACTTAATGGGAAGTTCTCATCACTTGATAGGAGTTTCTCATCACTCAGGCACAGAGAAATTATTTGATAGAATATCCTAGAAGCACTGGGTTTAAGCTTGAACTTTTTTCAGGGCTTCAATACTCTTCTACTTTACATAGCACATACACTATTACCATTAAAATTAGCAAGTAACAGAAAAAAAAGTAAAATGTCCCCAAAGAGAGGAAAGTCACCAGCAATCAAAACTGAGAAGGGAATGTCAAAATTAACAAATAGCACCTGCAGAAAATGAATAAATTAGGTACTTATGATGCTTTATTATTTTAAATTATGATACCACTAGCTGAGATGGGAAGGCTTTTTTTCCCCTGGTTATTGTACCTTTAAAATTATGAATTCCATCTAGACTGCCTCTTTAAATAAGATTAGTTCATAGCATTTCCCATTTAATTGCTTTATCTGTTTTGATCCATTAGATTCTATTTGAGACTATAGCTTTTATAATAAATTAAGTTCTAGGGTTTTATTTTGACATCTAAGTTAATTTTTAATTCTGGGAAAAGTTCTGCCCTATGCAATTTAGTTCTTCTGGAAATGCTGAAAAAATGATATTTGGAGCATTATAAGTTATTCATGAAGCAGGTATCTCGCTGAGCTTTCTTTAGGTTTGCTTAGGTCTGAGTCTCTTTAGTGAAAGGCCTCTTTGAGGGATGTCTATGTATTAGTTCTTCCTATGATTTCCAAAGGGAGATTTCATCAGAGGAAGTTGCTTGATTGGAGCACACCTGACTGTCAGCATGGAATTGAATCCTTACACTGCTTTTACTTGAGTAACTGAAAAGGCTTTATAGTCCTTCATATGGGTAATTCCCTGTATATTAGTCTGGGTTTAGCCATGGAATCAAATCCTCTCTAAGAATTACAGGAATAAAAATGTAATATGGGAATTAGGGCTTACACACATGTAAGAAGAACAAGAAGAGTGTCAGAATGGCTGCAGTCACAAGGTTGGCATAAGTCATTGATGACTTCAGCCTGAAATACTGAAGTGGGTGGTTGGCTGAGAAATTCATTTAATTCTCAAGTTTACAGAACTAGCCAACCACTGTCCCAGTCTACTGCATCAGAGTGGGAGTGCATGGATGAGCCTGTGAAGCCACCCCATTTGTTTTCCATGACTTCTCTGTTCCTTTCCACTTTCTAAATCTGAACTATAACAGAAAAGGGGATTCTGGGAAATGTACTTCCTGGCTTTTCCTCATCAGTGCAGATGAGATGTTAGACATTGGTGGTGATGATACCCAATGATGGCAGTGCAACCTCTCCTATGAGACACAGAATGAAATTGGTCATCATGTGACAAAACAATGAAAGTCCTATACTCTTCCTTATGTTTAATGAATCTATCTTGAAGTATCATGATATACTGAAAATCAACCCAGGCACTGTTATTATTTGAACGTCTATCTTGTAACTGGCATTATGGTAGATGCTATGAATAAGGTGACTTTGTTATTTTAGGCACCCAATCAGATTTCCTCTAAATCATGTTTTTATTTTACCTAGGAATTTGACACAATTTGAGTGTTGAAGTGTGGCAGTAATTTCTAGGGTGCTCTATAGTATTATGGAATAAGGACACTGATTACTTGAAATCAGTATTGACCCAGAAATTTTAAGACATTTGAAATCATGATTATTCCACACATTTAAGACATATAGTAGGTCAAACCCTGAGGGAAGCAAGAGAAGGAAAAAACCCATTGCTTACATTTGGACTATTTAAGCTTGAACAGCTTATGGGAAGTTGAACCTTCCAGAGACTACGACATACAATTTTGTGCCTCAAAACTGTTTTTTATTTTATTTTTTTAAAATTTTGACTATGTATAGTTCTCTACAATAGCCATCTGTCTCCAGAATGTCCTTGCTGACAAGTAGGCTAGTAGACTTAGAAGTCTTTGTAGGCAGACACCATATCAAGGTGTATTCTATTCTCATTGACTAACAAAATGCTAGCTACATGGTAAAGATGAAATACAGGTATATAGAATTAATATTTACAGTAATTCAAGTAAGATCTGTATCAAGGAAGTGTGCATGTGACCTCTAGGAAAATGAAAGAAGTGTCTCCTCCAAAATACCTCACAGAGTGGCATTCATTTTCTTGATAAATTTTCTTACAATGATTCTGGTGGCTCTTACCCTTATAGCCTCAGAAATCTGCCTTTGTCAGAACACTGTGCCTGTATCCATTTTTCTCAACCATATTCACTTTAACCAAACTTGTGAGAATGAAGAATAAACCCAGGATGTCAGTTTATTCATTTAGTGGAAACAATATCTTTCTACTAGGAGAATAAATTCCACTCATAGGAAATGAAATATGCAAAGTCTAAAGGAAAAACTCTTTTCTTCTCAGGGACAGGTATATGTGGAAAACCAAATAATAATCAGAATTCGTGAATATTAGATTCAGAAAAAAAATAGTTAATGGAATTAATATTCTGAGACTAGAATGGTCTTTTCAATATGACCAGAACGCATGAAATCTATTGGGTATCTTCTTTGGCATTCATCTTCACAGGATGGTTTTGCCAAAGAGACCAGAACACACAAAAGCCTATTATCTAAATGTAAGGCCAGATACTATAAAATTCTTAGAGGAAAACATAGGCAGAACACTCTATGACATAAATCACAGCAAGATCCTTTTTGACCCACCTCTGAGAGAAATGGAAATAAAAACAAAAATAAACAAATGGGACCTAATGAAACTTCAAAGTTTTGCACAGCAAAGGAAACCATAAATAAGACCAAAAGACAACCTCAGAATGGGAGAAAATATTTGCCAATGAAGCAACTGACAAAGGATTAACCTCCAAAATTTACAAGCAACTCATGCAGCTCAATATCACAAAAACAAACAACCCAATCCAAAAAATGGGTAGAAGACCTAAATAGACATTTTTACAAAGAAGATATACAGATTGCCAACAAACACATGAAAGGATGCTCAACATCTAATCATTAGAGAAATGCAAAACAAAACTACAATGAGGTATCACCTCACACCAGTCAGAATGGCCATCATCAAAAAATCTACAAACAATAAATGCCACAGAGGGTATGGAGAAAAGGGAACCCTCTTGCCCTGTTAATGGGAATGTAAATTGGTACAGCCACTATGGAGAACAGGATGGAGGTTCCTTAAAAAAACTAAAAATAGGACTATCATACAAACCAGCAATCCCACTACTGGGCATACACTCTGAGCAAACCATAATTCAAAAATAGTCATGTACCACAATGGTCATTGCAGTTCTATTTACAATAGCCAGGACATGGAAGCAACCTAAGTGTCTATTGACAGATGAATGGATAAAGATTTGGCAAATTTATCCAATGGAATATTACTCAGCCATAAAAAGAAACAAAATTGAGTAGTGAGATGGATGACCTAGAGTCTGTCATACAGAGTGAAGTAAGTCAGAAAGAGAAAAACAAACACTGTATGCTAACTCATATATATGGAATCTAAAAAACAAACCAAAAAAGTGGTTCTGAAGAACCTAGGGGCAGGACAGAAATAAAGATGCAGACATAGAGAATGGGCTTGAGGACATGGGGAGGGGGAAGGGTAAGCTGGGACAAAGTGAGAGAGTGGCATGGACATATATACACTAGCAAATGTAAAATAGATAGCTAGTGGGAAGCAGCTGCATAGCATAGGGAGATCAGCTCAGTGCTTTGTGACCACCTACAGGGGTGGGATAGGGAGGTGGGGAGGGAGACACAAGAAGGAGGAGATATGAGGATATATGTATATGTAGAGCTGATTAACTTTGTTGTAAAGCAGAAACTAACACACCATTGTAAGGCAATTATACTACAATAAAGATGTTAAAAAATAAAGTACTCTCCTCTCCAACAATGTGTTGAAATTCATTACCAACATACATCAAATTGTTCATAATTTTGAACCTTATCCTTATTCCTTGCAACTTCTGTAATCTTTCAGGTCACAGGCAACTGCTGCAAGCTTAAGAAAGAAACTGTCTCTTTCAGGAAACCTTGATCACTCTGATTTAATCCACAAGGTATGGATTTTGCAATTTAATTCTTGGTGGACATTCTTATTTCCCCAAACTTAAATACACTAACATCTACATATTTGTTACAATATTAATATCCATCATTCATCAATAAGCGCATTTGTATCAAGTGTTATTTGAATGAGATATATATATTTATGTATATAAATATATATATATATATTTATATATATGTATATTAGATATATATA